>NW_017728948.1:273511-305620 GCF_001723895.1 Crocodylus porosus | reverse complement strand
AAGTGTGCAAAGTCCCTATGGCAATAACTAAGCACCAGTAATTCGTGTGCAAAGTCCCTGCGGCAATCACTAAACACCAGCTATTTCAGTGCCTGCAAGCCTGGTTGGTTCAATAATTCAAAATGGGGCTTGGACTAGATGTGACCTCCTGAGGTCCCTTCCAATGCTCATTTTTGGCGATTTTGTGATTTTAATACCTCTGCCAAGATACACCCATCCCTTACCTCTGCCCCAGGGGGAATTTACCCTCATGCTACCCTGCCCATTGGGATTTGGAGAGGTGAGCATTGCTAACCTGGCTTAAGTTGGACTCTCAGGCCTGAGCATGTCACTCCCATCATCTTCCTCGATCCTTTTTGTTGTTGTTGTTCTTTTACTGCAGTACATCCTCGCCTCTGCTCTGCTCATGTCTCCCCTGCGGCTACTTCACCCGTCGTGCACAGTGTCCCACCGCGCTCTGTTCCCCTCATCGTCCTTGAGACAGCAAAGCATTTGATCTGCCTCCTTTGGGAAGGCAGGGGGATAGCGCTTGGGCTCTCTGGCTCGTGTAGTGGAAAAGATCTCCCACCAGGTAATCCTATTGTTTCTCTTCCCCTCTACCTGACACGGCCACGTGGTGTTTTGCTTCGAGATCCCAGACGTTTTTCGGGGACGGGGGAAGTTCATTTTTGCACTGACGGCTCCAAACACATTAGCACTAAATTCTTAGACAATCAAAACCCCCCGGCAGGATAAAGCCAATGATCTACCTGGTTTTGACGTTCTTGGCACCAGGCATCAGGCTGCGACTCTCCAACAAAACCAGGTTGTTAGGATTTTCTTTTCTTTTCCTTCCTTCACTCTCTTTTTTTAAAGGCTCACCCCTTTGCCCGCTTGCCAGGTTTTGTTAGTAATACTGTGGCATCCGTCCAACTTGGGAGCACGTTCGGAGGTCATCGAAAATATTTCCAGTAAAACAAGATAGAGGTTCAGTATTTCCCTGGAAGGGTGGAAGGCTTCAAAAGGCCGGTTGTGAAACCAAAACCGGAGCCGTTTGCCCCGCGACCCTCAAGCTAAACTTGCGTGAGTAAGGAAGGTGAGGCGATGGAGTAAAGGAGGCAGTGCTTGGACCCGTGATTATAGTGCCAGCAGGTATCCAGCCAAAATGAACTGCTTTATCTGCTTCAACACCCATGTGTTCCTTTTAAACCACCGCCCCATAAAAATGGCAAGTTTTTCACAACTTGGTGACCCCGATAAGCTCTGTTTTTTCTATATATCCCAGGTCTCTAGATTCCACCTTATTGTTGACTCATTGCTCCTCTGGGGGATGGTTGAAATGACCTAAAATTTGATTTTGGGGGGTGATTTTCTGTCCTCGATGTTTCCAAGTGTTGACTGACAAGGGGACAGTATTTGCAGCAGATTTTCTCCATGCTATTTCTCTGTTCTCCACAACATCATTTAGAAACCTTTCAAGATTTAAAATGTCAAGGGTGCCTGTCCCAATGCCCTCCAAGTCAAAAAGTTCCCTTCACCTCCAGCATAAATTTCCTCCACTGCAGCTTGAAGCTATTGCTCCTAGTCCTGTCCTCTATGGCCTCAGAGACAAGCCCATCTCTATTCTCTTTATCATCGCCCTTCGGGTATTTGAAGACAGTTATTAAATCCCCCGCAGTCTTCTCTCCTCCTGTCTAAATGACCCCTACTTCTTTCAGCCTTTCCTCATCAATCTTGCTTCTAACCATTTCTTTTCTTGCTCTCCAATCTGCCCATAGCCTCCTAAATGCGCAAAGCCCAAAACTGGATGTGGGACTCAAGGTGAGGCCTTGCCAACACCAAAGAGAGGGGAAGAATCACTTCCCTTGATTTGCAAGAGACACGGGATAAACTTTTCATGAACTTTTCACATCCAGTTCTCAACCAGACTCTCGTTTTCTCTGTGTGTTGTCTCACAAGATCTGAAACCAGGCCCAGGGATGCCTGGTTGATAACATTATGTCCTTGCCATCAGTTTGTTGGCACTGGTGTGTCAGATTGGCCTGGGACTGGCTACTCACCAATTACCGAGTTGATGATGCAGAACGAGTAATTAACTCCAGATCCCTCTTCCATGGCTCTGTCAGCTGTGCAGTGTTGACAGGAGTCAAGAGTATTATTCATGCTGAACTGATGCAAAAACATATTGGATGTTTGTGCATCAACACGAGTATCAACCGGTCGCTCAGAGAGAGCAGTGCCCGTTTAAAGTGGGCAAATTTGTTTTGTTGTTGTTCTTTCTTTTCTTTTTCCCCCCTGTTTCTACAATTTTTTCTTAAGAAAAAAAATGGATTCCAGGTGTGCAGCCTGAACTGAGACAAAAAGTCAAAATCTTAAACCTTTTTATGTAAGAAATCTGGGGGGGGAAAGTATCTGAGGGAAAAAAATCCCAATTTTGGTCTATCCAAACATTGTCTTGTGAAGATTTCAGAATATTTCATTTTGATTGCAACCATGCTTATTTCCCTTTAACATTTTTTTAACTATTCTTAGCTTAAGATTTCAAAACGATGTCATGTCAACCCAGAAAAAAGGAATTTTACATTTTCAACTATCAAAATGAATTGTTTTGAAAATGTCACAATTGTTTTTGAATTAAAAAAAATTCACAAAAACTCTTTAGACAATTTGACATCCCTATGGGCTTTTTTACCATTTTTTTTTTTAACTTGGAAAAATTAATCGAGGCTGACCCTAGCCCACGAAAGTTTCAGTTTTGATGAATAGGTATTTTCAAATGAAAAAGAAAAAAATGTTTTGTCAGGCAATTCCCAGCAGCTCCAGAGCAGAGCTGATGAACGAGCAGGGGGTCTTTCTCCATAATCACTCTTCCAGGTGGAGAACTGTTGCCTTATTGAACTGCAGGATTTTTGCTTGGTAAACTCTCTGTGCAGCCGTCAGGCAAGTAGGCCTTTGCTCATCATTTATGTGACACAAGAACGTTAATTAAAAAAAAATCTTTTTATGTAGAAAGTCGTTAGTGAAGCCCCTCCATTTTCCTTGTAGCCTTGTAGATAGATAGTCTAGCGCAGTGATCAGCTATTAGACTTTAGTGCATGTACACATTCATTAATGCACTTTAAGTAATGCACATTAAATCATTGTGAGGAACTAGAAAAAAGACACTTGCGTTTGTTTTAAATGTGCATTAGCTAAACAGCACATTTTTGTCATACTTCAATGCACATTAAAATAGGCTAATGTGCATTAAAGCGCATGTGTAGATGCTCCCTAAGTTGGTAGTTCAAATCCACCTTAGATCATTGTTGCTCCCAGAAAGGCTTACATTGAATAAATCATCACATGGGCACTGGCAGATTTCTGCTTGTGATGCTACAGTAGTATCAAAGGCCCAAAATAAATTGGAAAGACTATGTTCTTCCCTCTCTCCATCAATGTGAAGACCATGACGTGGCCCTGTTGAGAGAGCTGGCTGTTGACAAATATCTGCATCATCCATCTGTCTTCATGGACTCACTGTGTTTGTGGTCACCGACTGGCTGGACAGCTAAGCTCAGTCATTCCCTCTGACCCAAAAGGTTCCCTCCAATCACAGTCTTTGTACATTGGCACAACTTTTGGGGGGGGCTGGAGGGGAACTCACACTGCCATTTTCTGGACTGTGTTTCCTCTGTTTTGTGGCCAATAGAGATGGCTGATCTCCAAGCCTGGCAAACCAGCAATAAGGCATTTTTTAAGAATGAGTGCAAGTTGCAGGCCATGACGTTTTCACTCAAGTGCCCTGTTATATCCTGCTCCCTTCCTTTGTCTTGCCCATTTGTCAGTTCTTTGGTGCAGAGTTTGCTCCACTCTCACTGCAGTTTCCATCATTCAGAGGCCTGGGAAGTCCTAATCTCGAGGTAGCACCAGGAATTATCATGTATGATCCCCACTGATGGCCCCACCCTGCATGCATTTGTCCCCTTTTGAACCCAGATAATGCCAGGAAACATTATGGGCTAGAATCCAAACATCAGGTCCAAATAACTCAACGTTTCGAGGAAGTCCGTAGCTGGATTTGACTGACAAGGCTCGCTCTTAACTTTACAATGCACCAGACATTAAAAATCAGGGCAGGTGCCTTATGAAGAAAGACGAGTTTCCATCAGAAATTCTCAGGCTTCAGACAAGAGTTCAGGGAAGAATTCAGATTTAGATCGTGGTCTTCAGATTATGGTCAGATCATGGTCTTCAAAGTCTTGAGATCATGATCTTCAAGGACTCAAAATGTGTGAAAAACTCCAAATCAAACTAAGAAACCCTCTTAAACTTTGAAGGAGGTTGGATTTAGCTTGTGATATTTTGGTTCAGCCCTTGCCATAAGAAATACGCCCTACTGGGAATGATCCTGCAATGAACAGCAGAGACTTTCTAGGCTTGAAGAAGGGTGATTGCACCCAAAAGCTTGCAAAAAGCTTTTTTCCAACTCCTCAGTTGGTCTAATAAAAGATATCACATCTACCCAAAGAACCTGACCTGCCTATGTGGAGAGAAAGGCAGGAAACTCCAATATGCAAGTTCTCTTTCTCAAGTATGTTATCCTATGGACTCAAAAATAGGAAGATCAAGTTTAAGGTTGTCCATTGAGCACCGGGGAAACCTGTGGTCTGAGGCTGAAGTTCAGACAAGTGACTGCCTTTAAACATTTATCGAAGCTCGGTTCACTTGTATTTAAACCTCCTGGATCAACAAATGGAGCAGGAAATAGTTGGCAGTATCCAAAACTTCCTGGATTTGAGCAGCCTAAAATTCCTTAAGACCGGTTGTTTCTCATAGGATTTTTGTTGCTTTCACTGGTAGCCCCAACTGGAACAGACATCAGGAGAGTCAAGCGGTGGAAAGAAAACAAGGGTTCAAAGTTTCCCCAGGCCTGTTTGACTCCTGTCCCTGTAATGTTTTCTGCCATGGCTGCTTGCCTATGTTTCAAGTAGCTGCAGCAGGTTCAGCAAACAGCTCTCTGTTCAAATAAAAATGCACCCCTGATTTTTTTTTCCCCACTGGAACAACAGCAGAAAATGGATCCAGTTTATCACAGGGAAACATCTCTCTTTTACCATTATGATTTGGTGTTACAATAATTTAACAAAAATAGCAGTGCAGCCTCATTGTAAGCCCTCTTCCAACCTGAGAGGCATTGTAGAGCTATTCTTCATGTTCTCCTTCTGTTTTGTTTCCTCTCTCTCTCCTTTTGCTTTCCTGTTCCTTTCTCTTGCATACCATCTAGACCTTAACTATATATCCATTGAGCTACATCTAGCCTACTCTGACAAATACCAACATAATCAAAAGCAGGTCATTCTCTTCTGCTTTCTTACCTCTCTATCAAGTCCAGTAACTCATGTACTGAGTTGACTGGTAGAGCCACATTGATTGCAGTGTTTGGCTGCCTTTATGAGCTCCGTCTTTCTGCCGTGGCTTTTCTATAGCATTGGTCATCATGGTGTCCATACCCATGGGTGGGAGATGCTGAGGAGGGCTAGTCTTGTGTTATTAGTGAGTCTTCAGACAATGGTGGGGACCACAGTGAGCCTGGGCCTTGAAACCAACAGCCAAATTGCCCTTGATTGCATTGGGCCAGGCCTGCTCTGTTTCAACTCCCTCTTTCTCAGAGGGGGATAACACTATTTCCTCTTCCTGATAGAAGTACTGTGCAGGTCAGTCAGCTGATGGCTATGAACAGATTAGACTGATCAGCCCCTTAGAAAACTGGCTCCCCTTGTTCTGTGTTGTGGGATCTCACTGTCATCGAGTCATAGAGAAGTGGGGCACCCTAGGGTGGCCATGAAACCCCTGGTACCTGCCTTAATCCTGGCCAGCTCTCGCTCCAGCCTCTCAGGGCCTCACCCTGATGATTCGCCTGCCCTGCCTTGATGGTATTCATGAAGTGGGTAGGTTGCCCTTGGAGGCCAGTGAGCTCTGGTCTTCTGGTGTTGACTCGGCCCACTTGACTTGGGGCTCTGAACCCATCAGACACAGTCTTTCTCTCTCTCAACCTGGGGCTCCTCTGACTCTAATTTCCATAAGGACCGAATTTATGCCCTGCTTCCACCCCTATAGACTTGCAGATGTCACTTTGTCCCCAGTTACCTTCCTATATAGGCTTAGAACTTCTTAGTCTTAGCCTGCAGGTTACTCTGGCCATTGACTAGTAGCCTAGCCCTACAAGCTCAGGCCTGGACTTTTAGACTCAGCCTCAGGCCACCTTGGTCACCCACTTTGGAGTCAAGTTCCAGCCCTCTTGGCCTCAGGCCACCTTGGTCTTGTGCTCCTGTCCCTAGCAGGGCTCAAAGCCTGGTGTGCCCCTCAGGTACCTGGTGGTCTCCTTTGCACCTTCACAGCCACACACAGTCCTCCAGTATAAAATACAAATAAAAATGCTACTCCCTTGCAGAATAGCCCAGAATATGCTCTTGACCCCCACCCCAGGTTATGATTTTCAAATCTTACGGGGGGGCTTTCATCTCTTATAGGGGGTGGGGGCTTAGCTCTCCTGTGTTCCCCCTTAATTCACACCCTGGTCCAAACCATCCTGTACAATCCATAACCTAAACTCATGGTAAAACCACCATCAACGCTGACACAACACAAGCAGGGCATCCCCCTGTCCAGATGGGCAGCTGAGACCCAGAGAGATTAAAGCCCACGTTCTCTAAGACATTTAGGCACCAAACTCCTGCCAGTCCTTTGAAGCCTGGGGTCTAAATGGCTGGCCTCTCAGGAAGACTATGGCAAACAGTGAATTGAACAGGGTTTTTCCACAGCTCAGGCTAATATTCAACCCACTGGAGCATCCTTCCACTCCTTGCATCCAAGAGGAAGACACAGACAACAGCCCAAAATACATCATCAAAGGGGGTTTGGAGCTCCTTCTCCTCTCTTTCTTGGGTCAGGAAGAACTTTCCTGGGGGGCCTGTTTACACCATAACTGTCCATTGCAAGGTTTTCTCTGAAGTTAGAAGGGTTTCCCACTGTTAGAAATGGGATACTGGATGAAGTGACCTTTGTGCCTGAGCTGCATTGATGATTCCTGTTGATTGCATGAGTAGAAGTGTTGCCGGTAGACCGAGGGCAGTGAACTTTCCCCTCTATTCAGCACTGGGGAGGCCACATCTAGTGTCCTGTGTCCAGCTGTGGGCCGCCACTACAGAAAGGATGTGGGCACATTGGAGAAGTGTCAACAAAAATAGCTGTGGGGTTGGGAGACAAGAGTTGTGAGGAGAGGTTGATGGGAATGGGCTAATTTAGTTTGCAGAAGAGAAGACTGAGGGGGATTGAATAACAGCCTTCACTTCCCTGCAGGGAGGCTGCAAAGAGGATGGAGCTGGACTGTTCTCAGGACAAGGAGCAATGGGCTCAGGCTGCAGCAAGAAAAGTTGAGGTTGGATATTAGGAAAAACTTTTTCCCTAGGAGGGTGGTAAAGTGTTGGAACAGGTTCCCCAGAGAGGCGGTGCAGTCTCCATCCTTGGAGGTGTTTAAGACCCGGGTAGACAAAGCCTTGGCTGGGATGATGTAGTTGGGGCAGGAGGTTGGATTAGATGTGACCTCCTGAGATCCCTTCACACCCTAATTTATTATGATTCTATGATTCTATAATTCCTAGGTTTTTGTAAATTATTTTGGGATTAATTTAATAGTAAAGGAAGGAAGAGACTAGAATCATTGATTGGAGCTGGGTCTGGGGTATTTCAACACCATGTGGATATCCTAATCTGCCCTGCAAATGGATTTCAATCCTGACAGCAGCACCCTGCTAGTATATGAGAGAGAGGGTCCCATCGCAACCCCGCTGGTGCCCTTCTTCCCTGCCTCTTATGCATCCTGTTCCTTTATTTTTAACCAAAGACCTTGGCCAAAACCTTGCCTTCTAACCAAATGCAAAGAACTGGGCCTTTTCTGCAGTTTTGAACAGGAAGTGCCAACGTCACGCACCAGTCAGTCCCCAAAATACTGAGAGGCATGATCAGAAGTGGGAAAACCTGAAAAGTTCATGAGATAACGGGTAGCAGCTATCGAATCCTCCTAAAGTCGACAGATGGGCTCTGAACACACTTGGAGCTTCTCCCTTGCGACTGTAGCTGGAGTCTCCTGAGCAAACCTACTGCCCCATTAAGGAACTGGAAACCACTTTCAGAAGGCATGGGGCTGAGTACATCCTTGGACCCACTCCCCAACTCCTTATCCAGATCACTGCTGGTTACCCCAGGAACTCTTCAGGATCTCCCACTCCTGATCCTGCTTCTCAAGTATTTTCGGGATCGGCTGATCACACGACATTTTGGCACTTCCTGTGCAGAACTGCTGCAAAGGCCCAATTCCTTGTTGCTAGAAAAAAAGGAAAGGTGAAATCTTGGCTCCATGACTCAACTATCCACCCCTCCCTAGCTTTATTGCATTATTGGCTACACACAAACCACAGGACAGAGAAGGAGTGGCTGGACTGATTTGCAGAACGAATCCCGTGCCTTAAGCAGAGCCCTACGAGGAATCAGTCTTCTAATGACTTGTTTCTCTTTCGGCAGCTGGCTCTAATTGCAAGCAGCAGAGACATGCAGTAGGGTACCGAAAGAACAGAAGCCAGATGCAAGGCATTGTAGAAATGCTACTGGCCACCTGCTTAGGCTTGTAGTCTGCATTAAGCTGACTGCTTAACACACAGTGGGTGCTAGGAGCAGGGCCCTGACACCCAGGAGAGTTTCCAGGGCCGAGCTGAAAGGGGAGGATATAGAGAGTTTATAGTGAAATGGTTGATGGTTTTGGTCCAGAGAGCAACTGTATAACCACTCCTAAACAGCAGTGTACATAAAACTATTGGGCAAGTCTACACAAGACGCTTACTGTGCATTAGCCTAATAACACTGTGCAGTAGTGTGACATGGCAAAAAACTTGCTAATAGCCTACTGCGCAGTGCTATTAGGCTAATGCACAGTAAGCATCACTAAATAACTGTGCACCAGTACTACTGAGCAGTAACTCTAAGTACAGCGCATTTAGTTAGTACTTCATTAAGGAAGTACTAAATTAAATGTGCAGCATTTAGGGCACATTAAGGAACAGGTAGACCAGGAGTGGGCAAAATGTGGCCCACCAGGCCATTTTATCTGGCTCACAAGGCCCCTAAAAAATTTAGAAAATTTATATTTGGCTACCCCTGGCTGCCTGTCATATGGCCTTTTATGGCTTGCCAAAACTCAGTAAGCGGCCCTCCACCCAAAATAATTGCCCACCCCTGATGTAGACACACCCATTGGGTCTTTTACTATTCATGTCATCAGGGCCAGCATATCACCCTGGATTTTTCTTATATCTCAAATGGTTTGGCCTACAAACTAGTCAGGGGGGACCAGCAGGCACTGGGGAAGTCCCTGTTCCCCCGAGCACCGCCAGGAGTGACCAGGAATAATGGACACAAGCTGGCTGAGGGGAGATTTAGGTTAGATATCAGGAGGCGCAATTTCACGGTCAGGGCGGCTAGGGTCTGGAACCAGCTTCCAAGAGAAGTGGTGCAGGCTCCTACCCTGGGGGTGTTTAAGGGGAGGTTAGATGAACACCTTGCTGGGGTCGTTTGACCCCAGTACTCTTTCCTGCCATGGCAGGGGGTCAGACTAGATGATCTACTAAGATCCCTTCTGACCATAGAAATTATGAAACTATGAAACTATGACCTGTTTCCCTTCTTAGCTCTTCTCTTTTCACTTGGGTTTTATCTTTGGCAAAAGGTTTTCATATGAAATGAGGAGAGCCTGAAGGAACTGGGCTGATTTGGTCTGCAGAAGAGAAGACCGAGGGGGTTGAAGAGCAGCCTTCACCTCCCTGCAGGGGGGCTCCAATGAGGATGGAGCTGGGCTGGTCTCAGTGGGGGCAGACGACAGGACAAGGAGCAATGGGCTTGGGCTGCAGCAAGGGAAGCTGAGGTTGGATATTAGGAAAAACTTTCTCATGGGGAGGGTGGTGAAGCACTGGAACAGGCTGCCCAGAGAGGTGGTTGGATCTCCATCCTTGGAGGTGTTTAAGACTTGGCTAGACAGAGCCTTGGCTGGGATGATGTAGTTGGGGCTGGTCTTGCCTTGAGCAGGGAGCTGGACTAAATGTAGCCTCCTGAGGTCCTTTACAACCCTCATTTTCTATGATTTACTTTGATTCTATGAAGTGCTCTGGACCAGAGAGTTTTTCTAGTGCATTTCGACAAGAAAATTATCTGTGGTGCAGGGCAGGGCTGGACAAGTCAAGTTGGTTGGAAAACATGTCAACCATTTTTGTGCCCTCCTAGTCTATTTCAAGTGAATCCATAGGCGCAGGGAATGCTCTGTCCAATCCTGACAACCTCCCTCTTCATAGAATTGATCTCCACTGCAAGAGGTCCTCTGTAGAGCTAAAGAACAGTGAGAGGATGTGATATCATGAGAGAAGGAGTCATACAGTGCATATATAGGAGTTACAGCTTCCATTTAGGCAGAAGCTGTTATCACCTACGGGTGCCTATACACACCCCGGGTTTTAATCCTCATTAAATTAAAAAAGTTTATATTTAACTTGTTTATTTTGGAGCGTTGCATTTGTTTTTGCACGCACTAGGTTTTCCAACAAATTAAGTCCAGTGTCCAGCCAGCACCACAGGAAAGTGGGACGGTCCAGCGCTGCCTGCCCCCTCCCCTCCCCCGCTCAGGGCCCCCCACCACTTATCCTGTGCCCTGTGCCCCATGCCCATGCCTGTGCCCATTCCACAAGAAGCCAGCAAACAACACAAGAAAAAAAAAGTGGCAGCAATTCGAAGGGGTGAACTACCAAAAAGTCTTGGCCATCTGGTTGACAAAGAGGCTCATTACACGTCTTTGAGTGCCTTTGTGTTTGTGTGCAATGAATCCATGGATGGAACGCTTTAATTCCTAGAGAGCAAAACTAAACTATATCCAGGGAGTTTTACTTCAATGTGCCAGAAAGACTTTTAAAGTGTCTGGAAATCCTGCTTATGCAGACAGATACAGATGCAGAGCATGAAAGGGCAAAAAATGTGGTGCGTACCAAAGCCCTAGTAGTCTTCACTGGAGAGGGAAAGTATGTTTTTGACCTGTATTCATTATCCCGTTGCAAAACCCTGATGAATACAAGGCAGTTGTCAATGTAGTTGGGGTTGGTAGGTCAAGGGGCAACTATATACAAGGGGCAGGGGTTTTATATGGGAGATGACAGGAGGAATTTGACATCAGTGTAACCAAACCCAAGAACTGGTGCTTCAAGTCGACCTCTCTACCATCCCTGCCCATTATGAAGGGGATGAACAGGGGCATGGCAAAGCTAAGACACCACTCCGTGAAAGCATTGAGGGAGATAACTCCTATGGGTTTTACTTGGGCTATGGAGAGAAAATAATGGCTGGCACCTGCCCAAGCACTGAGTGAGAGCATGACACGTGTAGCGTATTCACCAAGCCAAGTTCACTGGTGAAGTCAAGGGAGCCTTCTCTGATGGCAGTGGGAGGTGTTGCCTAGGGAAGTTAGGCACTCACATCTTTTGAGGAGCTGGTCCTGAGGGTTGTGTACCTGGTAGTTGTGTGTGAGGGCTTGAAGCATTGATTTGGGGGGAATCTTTGGGGATAGGGTTGCTGGTGAATGAGTCAGGAGGTTTCTTCCAGTCCTGAGTGACTTGTCTGAAGTCACACTGGGACAGAAGACCTAGTTGATCCCTGGTCTCCACACTGACTTTCACCACTGGCCCATCCCATACCTGTTCCAATGCTTCTCTGATGAACCTCGTTTCCATGATTAGCAGGGCCCAGCAAATGGTTTTATAAAAAAAAAAACAAAACACAAAAAACAAAATGTTACCTCTTTTCCTCATTGCAAAGCCTCAGTAAAGGGTTTCAGATTGGCTTGAATTTGTTCTTTGAAATGAATCCCAGAAGAGCCGTAACTTGTATTGGAGCTCATTTCCGAACAGTCATGTGTAAGAATTGAAAACTGCAGCTGTGTTGATTGGTTCTGCCCGGATGCAACAGCAACCTCGTTTCTCCCCAATTAGATAAGTACGGTTCTTCAAATGAAGTTTTGGAGTTGGCAGGGGAAATGACTTAGGGTTGGGAATTCAGAGTCGCCCATTTCCATGAATACTCTTTGAAATTCTCTTAGCACCAGCAGTTTCCATGAATTTTCCTGCCAGGAAACCCATTTGTTAGAACAGTTGTCGGAATCTACTGTAAAAAGGATTGCGAGCCCATTGAGACAGAATTTATTTTTAAAAACCACACAGTGCATCCCCTACACATGCAGCCATAAAAGTGCACCCCACTGCCAAAAAGCACGCACCACGTGCCATCACGCACAACATATGTGTAACCCCTTTTACCCCCAGAAAGGGTCTCACAGAGCATGTGAGTTCAACATGACTTGAGCTTGCCAACCTTGGTTCAAACTGTAGAAATACTTGCATTTTAAGTCTTGAGGTGTCTTATTCTATTCCTGGTGTGCTAGCTGAGATGTGGTTGCCTCATAAAGGCTGCAGTCCATTCACAAAGGTCTGTGTACCTATGATATATGCCTCTTTCTCTATGCCTGCACATGGATTCACATATGCCTAGAATGATAGGATCATACAAACTGAGGATTTGAAGGGACCTCAGGAGATCACATCTAGTCCAACCCCCTGCTCCAAGCAGGACCAGCCCCAACGACATCATCCCAGGCAAGGCTTTGTCTACCCGGGTCTTCAAAATCTGCAAGGATGGAGACTGCATCACCTCTCTGGGGAGCCTGTTCCTGTGCTTCACCACCCTCCCCATGAGAAGCTTCTTCCTAATATCCAACCTCAACTTCCCTCGCTGCAGCCTGAGCCCATTGCTCCTTGTCCTGTCATCTGCCCCCACTGAGACCAGCCCAGCTCCACCCTCTTTGCAGCCCCCCTGCAGGGAGGTGAAGGCTGCAATTCAATCCCCCCTCGGTCTTCTCTTCTCCAGACTAAATCAACCCAGGTCCTTCAGCCTCCCCTCACCAGTCATTCTTACCTATACATATACATGCTCTCCTATCACCATGGCTGAAGAGTTGCATATATTCAGGACATGCACTTATGACATATCGACTGCCAACACAGGGGCTTTGAAGGAAAGCCTAGGGCTTCAGGAAGTGTCTGAGGAGACAGTATCCCCCCCCACCCTTGACAGTCTTGAAGCAATGACCCAACACGTCATGAGACAGCCCTATGCTACTGTAGGTGCTGGCTAGGGAATGAGGTATAAAACCAGACTGGTACCTTGATTCTTTCTAACAGATAAGTCTGAAGAGCTGGATCACACTCAAGTGACAATAGAAGAAATTATAGAAGAAATCATTAAATTGAATGGATTTAAGTCATCAGGACTGGATGGCATTCGCCCATGAGATTTGAAGGTACTCAAAGGTGACGATGAAGAGCTGCTGGCAGTAGTAAGTCCCCTATCATTACAAACAGCATCTATGCCAGAAGGCCAGGGGGTGGGCCCTGATCACCCAGGCTCAAATAAACATCTTTGCGGCATTTCTCTAAAAGATGTCTGCATGTTCCCAGGCCTAGTTTCTTGATGAGCTAACGTTCTTTCTGGAGATGCTTTCTTTCTAGTCCCCCACCCCTGTGGCCTAATTCCTGTGAAAGACTAGTGATGCAAAATGGTAGGGGAGCAAACCCTGCTCTGTGCACAAGGGCAGACTCTATTTGTGCTGAAGTCAGCTTTTTCGAGGAAAGAGAAGAGAAGCCCTTTCAGTCTATAAAGGGCATTGGGAATCTTTGAGATGGAAAGGACAGGTGCTGCCCTCCCCATCTCATTCAGGAGTCACTGTACATTTAGGAGTCACTGAAGCCACGTTCGCTTGGGCAGAGATTTGAGGGTCTACAATAAGTCTTTGCCCTGCACCCCAATGCCCATTCGAAGCAAAGAAACTCCCCTGTCCCACACGACCAGTCTGCCCCACATGTTAAAGAAAGAATTCAGGACTCAGTGGGAGCATCTACACACATGCATTTGCTGCACAGTAACCAAAATTATTGTGCAGTTTGGGTGTATACCTACACATGCACACCCGTACTGCACAATAAATATGGCAACTTATACCTGATTAGTAACTGCACAGTAATGAACATGTAGATGCCATACTGCACAATAGCATTTAGTCCCAATTTAGTCCCCACACAGCGTTAATGCACTTTAACACCAGCACATTATTATGCAGTAAATTTACGCTGGCATAAATTTACTGCAGAGTAAATGTAAGCCAGTGTAAATTCACATGTAGACATACCTAGCTCTACCTAACTTCGGATTCAGGGGACTGGGTTGGGTTGCCCTGGGCTGACAAACAACTCCAAGGTACTCCAAGGTACTCCAGCTCTGGGGGAGCAAAGGGAACACAGCATGGACCCTCAGACTCTGGGTTTCATGGTCTTCATGGGGCCTGCTGTCTCAGATGTTGAAAAGCACCTGGATGGCATCACACCTGTGCATGCTACAGGGCCAGGTTCTCCATCCTTGAGCAGTGATGGAGCTTTTGGAAACACCTGAGCTGCTTCCCCAGCTGTGCCCAAATCTGGAAGTCTAAACTGCAACAGTCCAACCAAGAGAAATTATGCTTCAGTAAAGGAGCACAGGAGAACAAAGTAAAGAAGGGCCTTGAGAGTTGGGCAATAAAGGACTAGAGAAGAACAGGGCAGGCTCTGTCTGACACCTGGGGAAGCTCATGGGCTACACTGAGAGCAGGCTTAGTCTTGGGAAGTGGAAGAGGCATGAAGACTAAGGTCATATGCTTCACTTCTAGGCAGAGCAGGGCTCATCCCTGCAAGGTCAGCCCAACTGTTGCAAGAAGGGTTGTCCCTGCAGTGGCAGGACAAAATAGGGCTTCTGGATGAGGAGGGTGCAGAAGACCCTTGTAGCATGAACCTTACCAGGGACTGATGCAGAGCTCAGAAAACACCCCAAACAAATGCTTATGTGCCAAGTAGGGACAAGGTGGGACAAGCAGGGTGGTTCTGTGGACACGGGGATTAGCACTCCCAGTGCTTGCAACGTTTAGCAGCAGCATTGCATTGCCAGCCTGGTGCAGCCATGTAAAATGCCTCAGCTGGAGAGCTCTGCGAAGAGCTGTTCTGCCTTAGGAGGACAGCCATGGGACAAGGCCACCGTGTCGATGTTGACCTTGTCCTCATGACCCTCCGAAGATGAGGTTCATTGTGCATGGTGCTTTCCGTCTTTGGCTATTTCTGCCATGTCGAACAAATGGGTCATCTAGTAGGTTTTGCAGTGCCTATTCCTGATCCCCGCAGGTCATGTGGGAGCCACCAGACTTGTTCTACAAGCCAACAGCTGAAATCCAGTTCCTGGAAAGTAACTTGGGTCCTTTCCATAGCCAATTCTGTAGCCCATTACAAGTTCTCAGAGCCATCCAAGTCCTTCCCATGCCCGGAGGTCAGAGACCAGATGTCAGGCAGCTGTGGGATTTCCCCTTTTCCCCCCGTCAGGGAGAATTAAAGGACCACAAGTTCACAGAAGACTTCCAAGTGTGAATGATTTCAACTAAGTTGCAACTGGGATCTTGAAAAGTCCCATCATCAAAATTGTTCCTGGGATGATGAATCCAAACATTGCTTTCTTTTTTTTCTTCTACGAACAAGGATTTCCAAGTAGCCTACTTGGGAGACATGATTAATTGTCCTCCTGGCAGATAAATGATGAGATGATGAACCTGGGGCACTCAAGAGGGACAGTCTTGTGCGGTGACACAGCTTCTGAATGCGAACGCACGGGAATGATTCAGGCTGCGGTGTCCTCCAAAGGGTCCATCTGTTTGCAATTTTGATGTTAGCAACAGAGCTCCATGTATAAGGCTGGGAGGCATGCGACAGAGAAGGGGGATGTGATGTCACCGCGAATGTTCACCGCAGATGGTTATCCTGCGGCCAGCGATGCCCGATGACAGAAGCACAGCGCTCCCTGCCGGTGTGAATTCACGTGCCCAGACTCACCGCAGCAACGTCTCCCAAGGCAATGAGGCTGGGGGGGTGAGTGGGCTTTTGATGGAAAAACCAGGTCATGATCACTTGCACCCATTACAAGGCTGTTTCCACCCCACCTGTC
Source organism: Crocodylus porosus (assembly GCF_001723895.1). NCBI lineage: Eukaryota > Metazoa > Chordata > Crocodylia > Crocodylidae > Crocodylus > Crocodylus porosus. Next base: position 289,507 of record NW_017728948.1, on the reverse strand, counting down.
CAAAAGCAGAGGTATTAATTAATTAACCCCAATGTCCCAGCTAAATTAGAGAAGCTGCATGGTCATCACTCAAACAACAAGGTACAATGTAGAGACCTAGCTTGTAGTCATGGCTCAGCCTCTCTGTCTTTGGTGGATATCTGCTTCCCAGCAGATTTAGGATCATAGGGAAGCTGGGTAGGATGGGATCTCATGAGATCAGAGCAGGATCATCCCTAATTAAACCATCCCAGCCAAATGTCTCTCTGACTTGCTCTTGAAAACTTCCAGGAAGGAGATTCCCCAGTTTCTCCAGGCAGCCTCTTCCAATGCTCTTGACCAACCCTCCTTATCAGAAACTTCTTCCTCATCTCCAGCCTAAATTTCCTCAGCTACCACTGATCTTTGTCTTGCCCCCTATGGCCATAGAGAAGAGGCTATCGTCACCATCATCATAGCCACCCTTCAGGGTTTTGAAGCCTGTTATCAGATCCCTCCTCAGTCTTTTCTCTAGACTAAATCATCCTAGTTCTTTCAGCCATTTCTCATGTCTTGCTTTCCAGGACTTTCATCATTTTTTGTTCTTTTCTGCTGAGCTCTGTCCGATTTGTCCACATCCTTCTTGAAGTGTGTATGTGTATGGGGGTGCAAAACTAGATGCGGGACTCCAGGTAAGGCCTCGCCAGTGCTAAATAGAGGGGGAGAATGATTTCCCTTGACTTGCATGACACTCCTGTTAATACAACGCCGTCTGCCATGGGCTTGTTCTGCAACAAGAGCATAGTGCTGGCTCAATATTCAGCCCGAAGTCCACTCCGGTTGGGATGCCAGACTAGGCGGGGTGGTGCACGAGTGCAGAGAGGTCCATAAAAGTCCTGTGCCTGTAAAGGAGCACTTAAAAGAGTATTACCCTGGCCATGGGAAAGCTTCGAAGCTTGCCTTCTTTCACATGCCCGGGTATATTATAACCCAGGAAATGCTTTCATCTCCTAAAAATCCCTGTGCTGCAGAATCTCGCAGGCCACGACCATAACGCACCAGCCACTGAGTGATACTTGCTCCACGAGTTGACTCACAGGCCTCCATTCACAAAAGGGAGAAAGGTGGTGAAGGCAGCCTGTGTGACACAAGCTCAAAGGGTCAAAAGGACATGAATCCTGTCTGAGAGCCGGCCTGGGAAGGCTTGTAAGGCCTGTCATTTCCTTTCACAGCCTTGGAGATCACTGTGAGTTATGCAAGACCAGGCTGAAGTCATGACTTATTTTTACCCATGGAGTTCATTAAAAACAGATTCCTTCCACCCAAAATAATTAAGTGTCCAAATTCAGCCTGCTGCAGCAATCGAGTCACAAGACGGGGATGAGGAGATTGGGTCAACATTTTGAAGGGTGTCCTGGCCCAATGGCAGGTTGAACTATCACTTGAAGAGTTTTCTTGGCAACCAAAGCACACTGTTGACTCATATTCAGCTTGAAGTCTGCTATACTCCAAGACTGGGATGCTGGACTGGGCGAGGTGGTGGTGGAGTGGAGAGAGAGGTACATAACAATCCTATGCCTTTAAAAGCACATAAGGGAGTGAATATGGCCATGGGAACATCTCTTCAAAGCTTGCCCTCTCTCACCTGAATATATTATACTCGGTGCCTGAGTATATTATAACACAGAAAATGCTTTCATCCCAAGTAGAGCCCCTTAGCCAGCCAAATGAAGGTCTTGGAGTAGGTTTGCTATTGCAAGCACCCATCAAATAGTCTGGACAAGTCATATTTTGGGCAATGGAGGGGCCATGTTGACCACTCATTCCCTGTTCATTGTCCACATGGTGCAGTTGGTGTCATGCATCATGTGGAAGGGCTTCCACTTCCCTAGGGAATGACTGATGTAATCAAGTGACAGTGAATACTTAGTAATAATGGAGCTCAACTTGGTGCAGGCGTTTGGAGAGCCAGACTTTTTGGGGGCTGACCCACTGAGGACATAAACACACTCAGATGTTTAATCATAATCATCTTTTGCACACCTGCACCCTTGCCCACACATATACCCGTGCATTTTGATTGATTCCAGCGCTGTTACATGTCTTTCACAGGTGTAAGTGGAAGAGAAAATGGGCCTGTTCTTCCCTCCACTAAACCCACATTCTCCTTTTTTGTTAATAACATTTCTGTTCATACCCCTTTAATGTCTTGTTCACATGACTAGAGGAAGGTAAAGGGACCTTAGTGTAATAAAGAGAGGATTCAGATACGACTTCCTGAACCATCCGCTATCGACAGGTCAGATGTAGTGCTCGTTATATTCACAAAATCCCTGCAACTGTTTCCATGGCTCTAGATGCTTCTTTCTTAAGAACATAAGAAGCACCAAAGTGGGTCAGACCTATGGTCCATGTAGCCTACTATCCTGTCTCCAATGCCTGGGCATAATAAATCAGCTTGTCTCCAACAGTTGCAGGCCTGGATGTTTTAGAGGGATAATATGTGAACAGGGTATGTCGAGAGAGGGTCAACCACCCCTCCCAGTATCCACCTTCACTAGTTAGTGAGACACCTGTGACTGCTCCATTTAGCACTTATCATCCATGAATTTGCCCAATCCCTTTTTGAACCTGGTTATCCTCAGCTTCTACAACCTCCTGTGGCGATGAGTTCCACAAGTTAATTACATGCTGTGTCAGGAAAGGTACTTTCTCTTGTTAGTTTGAAACCTCTCTCCTGCTAATTTCCTTGGGTGTGCCTTTGTTTTAGTCTTCTGAGAATAACAGTTCCCTATTCACTTTGTCTTCTTTCCTTCCTTCCACCCCTCCGCCTGTGGCCCTGTTGATGTTACGTATGTTCTGTCTTGGGAACTGGGTATTCCTTCTTTGCGAAAGCTCATTAGTGCGCATGTTTAGTGACTTGGGGGCTACCTCTGCCTTTTATGGCTAAGGTTTTCTTTGAGAATGTGTGCTTGTCCCTTTTTCTGCTTTACAAGCCCCACTGTATTTTACTATGTATTTTACTATGATTTGAGAGCGGGGAAGTTGGTTCACTTTGGAAAACCAAGGTCAATTTCCCACCCACCCCCCAGGTTTCTGTGTGGGAGCTTAAACCAAGACAGAAAATGTATATAAAACCTTACATTTTAAACCTGGCTCTTGTTACTGCCATCCAGTGCCTAGCAGAAGGGTTGCAAATATATCTGCCTACCTGTGGGCATGTCTACACATGCATTTTTGCTGGCTTACATTTATTTAATAAGTGGGAATAGGCAGGCATCTGCATGTGTAGGCATTCAAGTTGCATTACCGCTGTATGTGGACTGAGTCAGGATTAAAGTTATTTCCAAGCCAGTCCACACACAGTGTTACTGTGCAGTAACTAACTGGGCATAAATTTGATACTGCATGATGCAGATGTCAAATTTATGCTTAAGTCTGCATAAGTCGCCATATTTACTGCACATTACGGGGGTGCAAGTGTAGTTGCGTGCCCAAACTGCACAGCAACTTTGGTTACTGTGCAGTAAATGCACACGTGTAGATGCACCCTGTCTCTCACAAAAGTTGCACCACTTTAACTCTACCTGCCCAATGAAATCAGTTCAACAGCCCTCATATGGGCTGGGAGTAAATGCATGGATTAGAGTAAATGCAAGGATTGGCTCTATTCTTAAATCACCTTCTTTGCAAACCATTTGCAGGAGGTGCATAGAGAGGACTGGTAAGAGCTAATCTACTGAATCCAGCTGTGGGATGTTAGCTGCAGAAGGGGTGACTTTTAATTTAAGTTCAGTTAATGTCATCCTAAATGATCGAGAAGAAAGGGGGGAAATCCTATTAGTGTAATCCACAGACAATTCAACATCTTGACAAAGCTGTGGACAGAAACATAAGGTCCGGAGAGGTAAGAGATGTAGGCAGGAAATAACTAAATGTGATCTTCCAGTGGAAAATGAAAGCTAGCGCTTCTGGAGAGGGATGATCTGAAACATAGGTCACAAAATGCTTAGACGCAGGAGTCGAGGTGGATGTCATCTACCTAGACTTTAAGACGGCCTTTGACATGGTATCTCATTCTGTTCTCATAAATATACTGGGCAGCTCTGATGTAGATGCTGGCATGGTCAGGTGGGTGGTAAACTGACTTAGGGGATGCACCTGGAAAGCGGTGGTGGATGGGTCGGTATCAGTCTGGAAAGATGTGGGCAGTGGTGTCCCACAAAACCCAGTCCTTAGACTGGTGCTGTTCAGTGTCTTCATCGGTGACTTGGATGAGGGCGTGGAGAGCACCCTGTCCACATTTGCAAACGATACCAAATTATGGGGCAAAATTAACACACCAGAGGGTAGGGAATGGATCCATGTGGATCTGGACAGGTTGGAAAAATGGGCAGGACAAAATAGGACGCAATTCAACAAGGACAAGTGCAAAGTGCTGCACCTGGGCAAAAGACCCACCAACACACTTCCAGGTGGGGGGTGACCTTCTCAGCAGCACAGCAGCAGAAAGGGATCTTGGACTCATAGTTGACTCCAAGACGAACATGAGTCGCCAGTGTGATGAAGTGATGAACGAGGCTAACCGCACTTTACCGTGCATTAGCAGGTGCGTGACGAGCAGGTCCAGGGAGGTGATGCTCCCCCTCTATGCGGCACTGGTCAGGCTGCTGTTGCAGTACTGCATCCAGCTTTGGGCGCCGCACTTCAGGATGGATGTGGTCAACCTCAAGAAGGTCCAGAGGAGGCCGCTTGTCTGGTCAGAGGCCTGCAGGCAAAGCCCCTCAAGGAGAGACTGAGGGACTTGGATCTCTTCAGTCTCTGGGATCTTGTGGCTGCCTACAAATTCATCAAGGGAAGGCAGCGAGGAATAGGAGATACTCTGTTTACTGGGGCACCCCTGGAGTAGGTGGGAACAATGGCCACAAATTGACGGCCAGTAGATTTAAGTCGGGCATTAGAAAGTACTTCTTCACTGTAAGGGTTGTCCAAATCTGGAACGGGCTCCAAGGGAGGACATGCTCTCCCCTACTCTGGGGGTCTTCAAGAGGAGACTGCACAAGCAGCTAGCTGGGGTCATTTGACCCCAGCACTCTTCCTTGCCCAGGTAAGGGGGTCCGACTCAATGACCTACTGAGGTCCCTTCTGGCCCAAACATCTATGAACCTATAGACACAGAACAGAAAAGGAGGTTTGGAAAGAAGTAATTCTGGTGTTGATTTGGGGGGGCAACAGCAACTGAAGAATGAATTTGTAATGCGATACATTATCCAGAAAATTCAGTACATCTTCAAAGTGCACATGCAGCAGCATCACATTACAAGCTAGGAAGGTAATAATTAGGGTTGAATGAAAATGCTCCACTGAAACTCATTTTTGCAAAGGTAAATTGGCTTTTGGGCATATTGAAAATATTGTAAAAAGTGTCTGTTTCCCTTGGACATTTTGGATAAAGAATGGGAATAAAAAACAGATTTTTTTTTTTGTCCTTGGTTTCATAGGTCAGAAGGGATCATTTGATCATCTAGTCTAGCTGCTCAGGAAAATAAGCTGTAGGTCTTTACCCTACTGCAGTTGAGCTCAGTAACTTGAATTTGCCTAGAACAAGTCTTCCAAGCAAAAAAAAATATATATTTTTTGACATGGAGCAGTAATTTTATATATCCTTCTGTGGTACTAGCAAAGCTGGGATATTGCTTTCGAGTATGAGGTGGGCATTGCAAAAAAAGAAATGAATACCTGTCTGGAGGTTGCTCAAAGAGAAACAGAAAGTAAATAGGGGGCTGGAAGACCTGACCGACGAGAAAAGGGTAGAGTGGTTAAGGTTGTCAGATTAGATTAAAGCGATGGCAAAACTCTGCTTGATTTCAATGGGCCCAACATTTCAGCCATTCATTAAAGCCTTGCCCATACCCAGAGCTGTGCTGCTTGGGCTATCCTGGCATAATTTAAGTAAGATCTCCCCAATTTGAGTGTTATACTGGCAGAAAAGTGCTTTTACTGGTATACCTTAGTCATTTCCCTTAGTGGAATAAGCTATACTGGTATAAGCTACTGTATTTTAAATCACATAACCACTGATCCGGATATTAGGAGTGGTCCTCAGTAACATCTGAACAAAATCAGTATAGGCTAGTCCTAAACGGACAGAGGCAAAGTACACATATAAGAAGAGTATTAATATAATTGAAACCAATGGTGTTAGCTACAGAAGCGTATGAAGTCGGTCATTTTTGGAGACCAGAAACATCACTAGATGGGCCATGAGGTTTGATGCAGTCTGACAAACCCTATGGTGTCATACTGCAGTAGGGGCTAAGGCATTAATTAAATCTCTCCCCATCTCTTTCTCTCTCCCTCTCTTCATACTCCCCCATCTGTCTGCATCCTCCGGTTGTCGTTGGCCTTAGACATGAACTTGAAGCTCTTAAGACCAGGGACCATTTTTCGTGCAACACCTTGCACATGAGGGTGCTGATCCGTCGTACTAGGCTCAGTGTAGATGATAAGAATAGCAGCAGCAATATTAGAACCTAACATCTTGATTGACCTCCCAAACTCTTTGTGCTTGGTGCTGTACGACGTATGATAAATGCCCGGCCTCACACTTCTCACCATATAGGATCATAGACAACGAGGGCAGGAAGGGACCTCAGGAGGTCACATCTAGTCCAACCCCTGCTCCAAGCAGGACCAGCCCCAGCTAGAGTTATTTGATGGCATTGTGTGGCAGCAGCCAGATTGAAATTGGGTGCCTAATTGTAGAGAATTTGAAACAATGCAGGTCCATTTCCAAGTAATATTTTTTTTCATCTTTATCTAATTTTTCTTTTTCATCTATATCATTTTTTCCCCGTGTCACAATAGAAAAACAGCAACAGAAAAAAAAATGGTGACGATTTTTGAATTTGGGGGGGAAAATTAGCGTTTTGGCTCAGGTTCCCAGAAGCTTTTTCAGGTTTCAAGTCTCCAAATCTGTTTTTTGGTTCTTCTTTTTTGCTGCTGCTTTTTTACTGGAAGCCACAGACGGCACCCAGTCCTTTTCCAAAACTGGAAAACGAACAAACCCAAAAACAAACCGAAAAAACCCCCCAACAACAGCAAAAAACCCACCCCTTTTTTTGGGTTTCTGCTCATTAAAAAACAAGCAAAAAAGGTCATGGGAAATTAAGGGAAAGGCAATTATGGGTGTTATTCATGCCGAGCCTCCATCCAAAGTTTGAAGCCTAAAAGCATGCATCCTCAAAGACCTATGCTTAATAGGAATTAAGAGCTTCCCCTCTCAGATTAATGAGAATGAAGAATTTCCCCCCACAGGCCTTCACTCCACCTTTGGCTCGGGTCCTACGTCGAGCGCAGCCTTCAGAGCGAAGCGCAGGAGTGCAAATCTGTCTTTTTTCTGCCGTCTCCTCCTGCCCCCTCCGCGAATGCAGCGGGAAAGTAAATACAATAACAACTCCGGCCACTGCCAAAAAATTCCTCCGTTTCTGAGTTGTTGCAACTGTATTCGTCAGGGGAAAAAAATGCCTTGGAAACCTCACTCAGATGGCGAGGGGAAGAGAGGCGGGCGGGAGGGAGGGAGGCAGTGCATATATGCGGTCAAGGCCGGGGCAGAAGTTCATGCAGTTGGTGGTTTGCGAAAATGTGTTTTGTTTGTTCTGGATTAGGCTGTGGATTCTTAAAAGAAAACATGTTTTAGTAAGCTAATTTCAAATCAGGAGGGGAAAGAGCAAGGTCAAGGGCAGAGCAAATTAGCATCTGCATGTCAGCGGAATGAAAGGAGGATTCAGCAACGTATGAAAGTGGGTTATTTAGTCAGGGGGAATGCTTGATTATACCCCTGGCAAAATCAAGGGGCGGTGGGCACGGAGGGGGGGGACCCACCAGCCCATGCTTACCCAAACCGGTGCCATTGCGGGCAAGGGCGTGTCTTAAGGCAGGGTGGTCCGATGAGCTGTCGTTAGGAGAGCAATCCCTTCACACTCGGGCTTCAGGGGAACGTGCCTCAGGACAAGCAGGTGATGACGGCTGCCGCTGTTGGCACGAAGGAGACAGCAGCTTGGGAAACCAAGGCTGCTGGCCGTCACACGGGCTGCCGGCCTCCGAGGCGGGTGAGATCGAAGCCTGGGTGGAAGAGCATCGGCTCACATCAGACGCTTGGTTCCCTTTTGTTGCGCACGCTGTGGTTACTGGAGGGGAGACAGGGAGGAGAGGGAATCATTCTGCTGGGCTACAAGAAGCATGACACCCCCTATGGTCATCGGGGTCTTTGGGCTAGAAAAGCATAGCACCCCATATAGTCAATGGGGTCATTGGGCTAGAAGAAGCATGACACCCTGTTCAAATTTGCTGATGACACTAAGATGTGGGGGGATGTGGGCGTGCTAGAAGGGAGAAATAGGCTGCAATCAGACCTAGACAGGCTACAAGGGTGGGCGGACGAGAACAGGATGGGATTCAACACCAGCAAGTGCAAGGTGCTGCACCTGGGGAGGAACAACTGGCACCGTACCTACAGGCTGGGGGACTCCTTTCTTTTCAGTGCAGAGGCAGAAAAGGATCTTGGAGTCATCATTGATGCCAAGATGAACATGGGCCGGCAGTGTGGGGATGCGGTCAGGAAGGCCAACCGCACCTTGTCGTGCATCCACAGATGCATCTCGAGCAGGTCCAGGGAGGTGATCCTCCCCCTCTGTGCGGCGCTGGTCAGGCCGCAGCTGGAGGACTGCGTCCAGTTCTGGGCGCCGCACTTCAGGAGGGATGTGGACAGCATGGAGAGGGTCCAGAGGAGGCCACTCGCATGATCGGGGGCAGCAGGGCAGGCCCTACGGGGAGAGGCGACGGGACCTGAACCTGTTCAGCCTCCACAGGAGAAGGCCGAGGGGGATCTAGGGGCCTGTTACAAACTAGTCAGGGGGGACCAGCAGGCATTGGGGGAGTCCCTGTTCCCCCGAGCACCACCGGGGGTGTTTAAGAGGAGGCTGGATGAACACCTTGCTGGGGTCATTTGACCCCAGTACTCTTTCCTGCCATGGCAGGGGGTCGGACTCGATGATCTGCTCAGGTCCCTTACAACCCTAGAAACTATGAAACTATGACACCCCATATGGTCATTGGGGTCACTGGGCTAGAAGAAGCAGGACACCCCAGTTCAACGTGCATGGGGGCCTTATACATCCTTCCTGGCTGCTCCCCAGTTTTGGATTGAAGTATAGCCAGTGATTCAAGGCTCCAGTTTGCTTCCAAGAGGTCTCTACAGACAAAGTTGGGAGGGTGGTTTGCTTCGAAAACCTCATGTTTGATTGAAATGGGCATGACCGAGAAAAGAAATGATGATGATGATGGTTCCTTAGAGGCTGACGATGTCCTCAGTGGTGCATAAGTCAAGGATGCTCGTCTTCCATGGGTGTGTTATCAGAAGGGCTGAAGACAGCTGACGAGGCCAATCCAGGATCGACAGACTGCTGCAGCTCGGGCACATGTTTCCATGTGGGGTGGGTGGGTGGCTCTGGGTTCAAAGCTTTGGGAACAACGAGGGGCTAGAAATTAGGATGAGGTTCCTCATTCCTGCAGTAACAACTTTCTGCTCCAGTGTCCCATAGGATTTGGAGACATACAAGCAGAGTACCGTAATTTCTCACATACAACACACCCCCACTTTGTTTTCAAAAAGGAGAATGAAAAAAAGAAATAAAAAAGATTTTTCTAGAGTTTTCCAAACCACAGCATGGGCTCACCATGGCCGGGTGCAGGCAGGAGCGGTGCAACTGGGCAGCAGTTGTGACAGCTTGAGCTTTGGAGCTGGAAGGAGAGGGTGAGGGATGCTGAGGACCGGACCTTGCCCTTCAGAAATGCAGGTGGGAAGGCAGCACAGCCCCTGGCAGCCATTATGCCATCCCCATGCATCCATGCTAGGGAGGAAATTAGGGTCCAGACTTAAAATACACGTGCCCATTTGGGATGGTTCATTTTTTGGGAAAAGGGTTCTGCAGGGCACGGGACTAGTAGTTTGCAGATGGAGTTTGATTGGTTTGTCAGTGAGATTATAGGATGTGGTGCAGGTGATGACCCAGAAGGTCCCTTTCGGTCCTGCGTTGTGATCTTCCTTCGGGGATGGGTCCTTAGAGACTAACGTGTCCTCGGGGGTGCATAAGCCACACATCCTGAGAAGGGACCTGGAAAGCAAGACTAATGAGGACAGGGCGAGCTATTTAGTCTGGAGGAGAGAAGGCTGAAGGGTGATTTGATAACAGGCCCTTCGCAACCTGGCCCCTCCTGACCTATTGCTGTTCTTCGTTACTGACCTGCCCTCGTTGGCTCATGGTGCGGGCCTCAGTCCCTACTAATTTATTTTGCAAGAGAGCCCCTTTGAGTTTGCTCTCGGGCTGCCTCTCACCCTTGGGGAACTCCCTATACGCAATGAAGCCCTACCTCCTCAACCTCTCCTTAACACTCACCAACAAAAAAAAATTAACATGCATTAGGCTTCTCATTCATTGTTTCAACCATCGTGATGACCAGTCTTAGTGCACGGGTTCCCCGCACTTCCCGGTCTGCCTGCATCCATCTGTAGTCTCTTGACTTATATCCTAAGTTCACCGGGGCAGGGATCATTTGAGTTTATACAGCTCCTGGCACGCTCAGGTGTTGCTCTAGGAACAGGACCCAGAGCCAGTAATGGCAGTGATAGGGAAAGTGAGGACCATGATGGAAGCAACGAGAACACAGTGATAAAATATGTACAGAAGACAATGATGGCAGCAGCATCCAGCAGCCCCGTATCCAAGTCCCTTTTTTTCTTGGTTCCTGGATCAGACTGCACCTTGGACGATGCTGCCTTCCCGAGGCCACACGGCTGCTGGGACAGTGCATGGGTCACCCTACTCGTGGAGGTGGAAGAACTTGTTCCCCCCCCGGTACAATGTGGGGTCAGGGGCTGCTGGGAGCAAAGGCTGCAGTCCAACACCATGTCCTTGCTATTTTTAACGACCCCTCTGAGCCAGCAGCGCCTCCCAAGCACTCAGGACATGGAGCAAGGGCAGGAATCCCAACCAGATGGGCAAATATAAGGCCCTGACCACCAGCGGGCATCTCTCAGCTCAGCTTCAGCAAAGTCAGCAGAAAGATCACCTGGGAGTGCGGCCCCTTGACTGCAGTGAGGCGACACTCATTCTGTCCCCGTGATTTTAAGGAAATAATAGTGATCAAAGCCCGCCGCAGACCTAGCCCGAGCACCTTACAGATGCCTGACTTTCCAATTCCACTTTTATCTTCCAAAAGCAAAGAAAGACTTGATCCAGGCTGATTTTGGGTGAAGGAACATTCAAAGTCGCTCTTCATGTATCAGAGAAGCACGGGGTTTGGGGGTGATACCTTTTATTGGTCCAACCATAACATTGGGAGAGATTTGATTCCGAATCCAAAGCACCCTTCTTTAGGTTTGTGGGGGAACTTTCCAGCCTTTATGTGCCTAAACTGGTTGCTTTTCCCATGCCCCTTCAGTCATAGACCATGCTGATGAAGTAGGCTTGGTATCCTGCTGGGCTCTGAAAGGGAGAAGAGTTTGATGCCTTGTTCTGGTCTTTCAAAGGCTGGCTCTGCTTGAATTGGGACAGATCCAGAATCCCAGACAATGAGGGTTGAAAGGGACCTCAGGGGGTCACATCCAGTCCAACCCCCTGCTCCAAGCACGACCAGCCCCAACTCCATCATCCCAGCCAAGGCTTGGTCTACCCGGGTCTTCAACACCTCCAAGGATGGAGACTGCACCGCCTCTCCGGGTAACGTCTTGTGCTTCACCACCCTCCTCATGAGAAAGTTTTTCCCAATATCCAACCTCAGCTTCCCTTGCTGCAGCTTCAGCCCATTTCTCCTTGTCTTGTCATCTGTCCCCACTGAGGACAGTCCAGCTCATCCTCTTTGCAGCCCCCACACAGGGAGGTGAAGGCTGCTATCAAATCCCCCCTCAGTCTTCTGTTTTGCAGGCTAAATCAGCCCATTTCCTTCAGTCTTTTCTCACCAGTCCTGTCCCCCAGCCACCAAACCATTTTCATTGCCCTCCGCTGGACTATCTCCAATGTGTCCACATCCTTTCTGTACTGGGGGGGGCCCACAGCTGGACCCAGGACTCCAGATGTGGCCTCCCCAGTGCCAAATAGAGGGGAAGAATCACTGCCCTCCATCCGCTGGCAGCGCTCCTACCGATGCAGCCCAGGATGCCGGTCGCCTTCCTGGCACCAAGGGCACACTGCTGCTTGTCCCCTGTCACCCCCAGGTCCTTTTCTGCAGAGCTGCTGCTTAGATAGTTGGTCCCAAGCCTGTAGCAGTCTCAATGCTCTTGTAGAAATGTCTGTGCATTGCTGAGTAATCCTAAATGCTTGCATCTTAGTTTTACATCTCTGCCTCCCCAGTGCTCCCCTATGTTGCCAAGGCATTTAAATGTGTGCCAGCCTCAGACAGAAAGTCAATGATTGCATCTCTTGCGTTGGCTACAGAACTGATGGGTCGCAACCTGGCTACTGATGTGGACTTCTCCATATCCTTTCAGTGCCTCTCCCTTCCCACATAAAGTGATAGCCCTGTGCACACAGGGTGGCCCACCTGGAGACTTGAAGCTTGCTACGATGGGTTTGGGACCAACAGTGCATGGGGTTCTTCATGGGCTATGGTGAAAACATGGTCCCCGGTCTAGAAGAGTTTATAATCTCAGGGTTGAATCCCAGCAGGCAGCCACAGGGCTATTTCATAGAGAAGTAGGGCTGGAAGGGACGTCCATAGGTCAATCTCGTGTCTCAGGCACGATCATCCCTATCCGAGCTATTTGGGTCTGCCTAAGTCAAGTGGTCTGGGTCTTGCTGGGTTGAGAGCAGTTATTGGCATAAATAAAGGCTAAAGACAGGGTCTGAGAAAGGGAAACCTTGAAAGCAGGCCATTCAAGCCATGCGTGGTTGTATCATCCCGGCCAACTAGACAAAGCCTCGTCTGGGGTGGTATAGTTGGCGCTGGTCCCGCCTGGAGCAGGGGGTTGCACTAGATTTGGCCTCCTGAGGTCCTTTCCAACCTGAATTTCCTGTGATTCTTTGATTCTCTTTCCAAAGGACCTACACTGGTATAGACTTTATGTCACTACCATCCATTCGGGTCCAGTAGCCTTTTTTCACTTGCCTGGTTTTGCAAGGTGCAGCTCAAACGAAGAATCACGTCCACCATTATAAATGGGGCCTAAAAAAAAAGAACAGGAAAGCTATTGATTTGCATCTTTCCAGGATGCAAAGGGGTCTGGGCACAGGCAGCTTAGGTTCTTTTTTGTGTCAAAACCCTTGAAAATAAGCGCCGAGCAAAACCCACATTTAACCTTTGCAGGTGAAAGCGGAGCTCCCAGTCTGAAGCTGGGATCTCCGAAAGCTGCCGCAGGAGCGAACTACGCTGGAAATAAAATAAAGTTGTTAAACTATCCGTGAATGTGGTGACTCTAGTTCTGGATCATTACCTCCGTGGCTGGCAGCAAACCGCTCTTCAGCTTTTGAAGGAATTTCCACACAAAGACCGGTGAGAATTGAGCGACGGTAGCCAAGTCTCGGGACGCGCCTGAATTAAGAGCTGCTAGCAGCGATACCCATCGTCTTCTGCCGGGGAAGGGAATCCCAGGAGCGCCCGCCGGAGCCCACTTTATGAGGGCGCGGGCAGATTTAGTACCGACGGGGATCAGATGATGGAAAGGGCCAGGAACAGACAGGAGAAGAGGTTGAGATTCCTTCAGACATTTGCACTGGAGAAAGGAGAGGAGGGAGGTGGGGAATAACAACAAAAAGCAAACCCTGGCTGGAGCTCAGCTCTTCTGAAGGGTGCTAACAGCAAGGAGCTGAATATGCCACAGATGAATCTCAGCCTGAAATTCATTTTCCAGAGGTTTCCCAGGGTACACAGAACCGGGCCAAGACCCGGAGTACTTGACATTTGGCCATAAATCTGCATGTCAGCGGCTTGGGAAAAGGAAAAACAAACTATGTAATGAAAGAGGGATGAGCTCAGTGCCTGCAGGAGAGACGCGTGGAGCCTGAGCGCGGTGCGCGGAGGGGGCGCGGCGTATGCCGCCACGGATGCACGGGCCGCTGGACCGCGAGGTGGGAGAGCAGGCAGGATGCTGCTGGTCCCATCTGGAAGGAGCGGGGTGGTTAGTGCAAGCCGAACCCCAATGGGGGAGTAGCCCCTAGGTCACCCGGGCTTGGGTGCCTGCCACGGGTGTGTTACAAGACCCAACATGTCTCCTGATTGAACTCTTGGAGCCACGGGATTTTGCTTTCTTTTTTTCCTTCCTTACAACAGAATCTGTGCTTCTGCGGAGGGGTCGGCGGGAGAACAGATGAGCTTTGCAACAGCTGTGCTGGACGCTGCATGGATCCAGGGCAGGGGGGGATGGGGACCGTCCTGGGGAGCTGATGGATGGCCGCTGGGAGCAGACGGCACAAATCCGGGGGCTCCTCCAGCAGGCGAGGGGGAGTCCAAGTCCACATCAGCGCAGGCTGCAAAGGCTGATGACGGACGCCAGATCCCCGCACCCTTCGTTCACACTGGGAGACTAGGGCCTGCCAGGTGGCGGTTGCTAACGTGGTTTAGATCAGGCCTGGCGGCCGGCTCTGTCTCGCCTTGCACGCTTGGTCAGGCCGGTTAGCATGCACGTCCCATAATGCCACGCACATCTAAGTGCGGGGGAATGAGGGGACAGCACTGCAATGCCGGAGGAGAGATAGAAAGCTAGGGTCACTCCACACCAGGTGACGACAGCTGAGAGTTTGCAAGATGCTTTGAAACAGCGGCCGCATTTCCACGGTGACTTGAAGAGCTCCCTGTGCTTTGCAATGAGCCCTCAGGTTGCTGCTGGAGCCCAAATGTATTTCGGTCTGTGTTTGCAGTAGATTTCCTTGCCTCTCAGCTATTTGGAGAGCAAACATAACACACACTCCAGCTTTCTCGTGGTATTTGCACCACAAGCTGGCCCGAAGACCAAGCTCGGCTGATTTTGGTCGCAAAATGAGTCCTTGAGGTATTTAAAAATATCCCGTGGAAAGCATAAAAGATGAATGGGGAATGACTGGCTAGGCTGCCATAGTGCAAAGGAGGACCTGGGGGATACACTGGACCATACGCTGAATAGGAGCCAGCTGTCAGCTCTTGCTGCAAAAAATAAAAAGCCAAAGCCTCCTGGGTTGTATAAACAGGAGCATCACTTGCAAGTCAAGAGAAGTGATTCTGCTGCTCCAGAGGCCTCCCAGGGAGTCCTGTGTCTGGTTTTGGATCACGCACTTCAGGAAAGATGGACCCCAATTAGAAAGAGTCCAGTGGAGAGCCACACATATGATTCGAGGCCTGGGAAGCATGGCTTAGGAGAAGGGGCTGCAAGACCTAGGATGATTCAGTCCAGAGAAGAGAAGACTGAGGTGGGATTTGGTCACGGGCTGCAAATCCCTGAAGGGCGATGGCAGGGAGGATGAAGATGGGCTCTTCTCTGTGACTGTAGGAGACAGGACGAGAAGCAATGGGCTCAAGCTGCAGCAGCGGACACTGAGGTTGGAGATGAGGAGGAACTCGCTGAGTCTGTGGGTGGTCAGGCATTAAAAAGGCCCCCAGAGAGTCTCCATCCCTGGAAGTTTCCAGGAGTGTAGGCAGGCCCTTGACTGGGATGGTTCAGTCAAGGATGAGCCTGTCTTGAGTAGACGTGACCTTGATACATCCATCATCTAAACTCTTAGTAAAACTACCACACACAACCCAAACTTGCTGCTAGTAAAATAGGGGAGGGGGGCACAGTGACCAACGTCCCACTTGTGTAAAAGGTTGTTCATAGATGCTCAGGAGATCCCATGTGGAGGCTATGCCCCTGCTGCAGAGGAAGGCAACCCCCCGCCCTCCCTCACCCCAGTCTGTACCAATCTGACCAAGGGGTAAAAATCCTTCTTGACCCCAAATCTGGCATTGGTCTGAGCCTGAGTGGAGGGGAAACCCCCCTAGCCAGGACCACCATGGTTTAAGTCCCAGCAG
>NW_017728948.1:270520-272471 GCF_001723895.1 Crocodylus porosus | reverse complement strand
GTGATTACCAGAATGTCAATCACTGACTCCTCAACCTCCTTGAAGCATTCTGGGAGTTTTAGTGCATTGTTCTTAATGCTAGGCCTTGCTTAGCATAAGCACTATCTCACATCAATAGTTAACATTTGCAGGCTTGAAAGCCAGAAAGCACTGCTTTCATAGATGTAATAGATGTCATAGGCACTAGAGGGCTGGAAGGGACCTTGGGAGATCATCAAGTCCAGCCCCCTGCCCCAAGAGCAGGAAGTCAGCTGGGGACATAGGATCCCAGCAAGATATCTTTTGTTCATCCCTTCTGTCCTCCTGCATAATACAGACTAGAGAACCCCCCTTCCTATGACTTGTGCATCAATCCTCCACTTCATAATTGAGCTAGGCCACATCAGAGCCTGCAAATCCCCTGAATCTCCATCCTTGCTGGTGTATAAGACTCAGGTAGACAAAGCCTTGGGATGATTTCGTTGGAGCTGGTCCTGCTTGGAGCAGGGGGTTGGACTAGATGTGACCTCCTGAGCTCCTTTCCCACCTGAATTTTCTATGATTCTATGAATTCCTAGGAAAATTGCTCCTATGGTTGTCCTCACTCAACAACTGGTACCTTATTTCTCATCTGAGAAGTTCTCGCTTGTAGCAGGACCTAGCTCTTAGGCGGCACAGGCATCAAACCTTTTTACAGAGCAAGACATCATCATCCTCATTTGACATAGGGGGAAACTGACAGCCAGCAGGTAGGTGGCAAAAGCCAGACCGTCCAGGTCTCCTGCATTTCAGCCCATTGCTTTGGCTCCTAGGTCACTCCTCAGCTTCTGACCATTGAATCAGCTCATACCTTCCCCTGTCTCATACCCTCCTTCCCTTTTGCCTTGTGGCTGCCTTGGCTAGGCTGCTTTTGGAAAGGAAGCTCATCTCATTCAAAGGTACCAGAGTTCTCATAATAAAAAGCCAGATCACCTGTAACCTGTACCCCACCGCACACTGTAACACGGCATCGTCAGCATCTTCTCTAGCAGGTGTCAATGTAGGTCTCATCTCTTCCAAGGCTAAGACTCACTGGGTGTGTCTACATGTGCACATTTACTGCACAGTAACTGAAATCACTGTGCAGTGTGGGCACGCTTCTACATGTGCACTCCCATACTGCGCAGTAAATATGCCAACTTATGCCAACTTGAGCATGAATGATATGTGCATCATGTAGGTATCAAATTTACACCTGTTTAGTTACTGCACAGCAATGCACATATAGGTAGATACCTTACTGCGCAGTAACACTGTGTGTGTGTGGACTGACTTGGGACTAACTTTAGTCCCAAGTCAGTTCACACACAGCATTAATGCACTTTAATGCATGCATGTGTAGATGCTGGCCTATTCCCGCTTATTGCACAGTAATTTAGTGCACAGTAAATTTAAGCCAGTGTAAATGCTTGTGTAGACACACCCACTCAAAATCAAAGCCCATGGCACCTTGCTTTGCTCTCTGCCCCGTCTTGCTGACATCAGCAAGACCTTGGCTTGAATCATAGAGATGTGGGGCTGGAAGGGACCTTCAGAGGTCACATCTAGTTCAACCCCCTGCCTGAGGCATGATCATATTGTCCCATAGGACAATCCTGACACAACGCAGACTGAACACCCTAGCCTGCCACAGGTAAAGCAGAGGAACCACAACAGTCAATGTCTTGCTTCTATGAAACATTGTTAATATATATTCAAGAGGTCCCAGGTAGTCACCATGCCCCCACTACAGAGGAAGACTAAAACCCACCCCAGTGGGTGCGTCTACGTGTGTGCATTTACTGCACAGTAACAAAAATTACTGCACAGTATGGGCACACATCTGTACATGCACGCCTGTACTGCACAGTAAGTTGGCAACTTACACCAACTTGAGTATAAATTTGATATCTGAATCATGCAGGTATCAAATTTATGGTCATTTATTTACTGC
>NW_017728948.1:248080-269847 GCF_001723895.1 Crocodylus porosus | reverse complement strand
CCCAACAAACCAGGCAAAAATAAATACAAGATGTTGTTTCTTTTGTCCTATAGTCATGAGAACTGAACACACAACTCCTTCAGATTCATAAAATGAAGTCTAACCTTCTAGAGCACCTGGACAGTACATCCAACGCTTCGCTGAACATTACGTCCACACCTGAGTTAATGTTTTCAGCTAGTTTAAAACAGCCTGCAGGGCTGTGAAATAGGAGCTACTTCACAAGGTGCAACTAACAGACAGCAGGATTGCAGAAAAATGACTTGATCAGGTTCAGACCATTAAAAAAGGAGAGAGGACTGTTAACACCTGTGGGATGGAGAGTTTAGGAGAAGTCAAGTAGATTGTAATGAGCCACAAAGTCAGTGCTGCCTGCCTGGAAATGCTGCTATCGCTGCCCCAAAGTTTGTTTTACAGTTTGGGTAGAGCAAGACTGAAAGCAGAGGCAACTGCCCCTTGGATCTGCCCCTAGGGAGATCCAGGTTCAAGGCCTTCCTTGTGCAGCCAGTGCTTGGCACGCAGCAGAAGCCCCAGATGAGCGCAGTGTATGCACTAGGAGGGATGAAAAGGGGTTGAGCACAAAGCAGCAAAGATAAGGACCTCAGTTTGCATTGGCTCTGGTGCACAAACCAGCTCCCCCCCAGCTTATGCTGCACACCCAAGGCACGCAAAGCCAGACCCAGATGCTCTTCCTTGTGCCTAGCATCATAGAAGCATATGTGGCGGGCTTAGCGATAGCAGTCCAGCCCACCAGGCTTGTGATTGATGGAGAATGTCCACCAATCACGCGACTGCTGGGGAGGGACTTGCCTGGACCTGGTTGAAGACTGTGCCTTGCTTCAACCTGATTGGTCCAATGGCAATCCGGGGCGGAGCCACCGGAGAGAATAAAAGAGCAGCATGCCCAGCACGTGAATGGCTGCGTTGAGGGACGAAGAAGAGGTCCAGGCAAAAGACGGGCTGGCAAGAGCTGGCCAGCAAGGACGGAGCTGTGGCCCCCCAAGCGCTTGACGACCCTCCTCATCGGACGGGAGCAGCAAGTGGCCGCAACCTGCAGCCCCGCCGCTGAGAAGCGCGGCATCGGCGCACAGATCAGTGCACGGAGCTGCACAAGGCAGCTTGCGTCTGCATCCCCAGTCGGTGCATGGGACAGTGCGTGGAGCTGGGACTCCAGGAGCCACCTGGGGCAGCTCAGGTCCCCACTCCCTGGCAAGTGAGGACTTGGCAGACAGTGCAGCACGGAGCGAACCGAGAGGGATCGGGTCCCCTGAGAGCCACTCAGGGCGACTCGGGTCTACAGCCACTGGCACTGAGTCAGCGGCTCGGTGCAGACCGCGCTGCACGGAGGGTCCGGGCCTCCAACCCTAGCAGAAGGCAAAGCCCTCAGTGCATGCAACGGTGCCCAGGGCCGTCAGCGGCCCAAGAGGAGTCGGTGGCCTTGGGGGGCTTTGCGTGTATGTGTGTGTACGTGCGTGTGTGTGTGTATGTATATATATATGTATATATATGTGTGTGTGTATATGTGTATGTGTGTGTATATGTAGGTAGATAGATAGATAGATATCTTTTTAAATATATATATATTTACCTTTTTAGGAATTTGTAAATATTAATAAATTTGTATCTAGTTAATCTCTGATTGGCCTGGCCTGGCCCCCTGGGGATGGAGAGAAGCTGTGCAATGCCAACAGTTTCTACCCCTAGCACACCTGCCTGCCTCCAATCCCCTTCAACTGGGGAGGCAGTACATGCCAGAGTACCCCCAGGCTACACATAGAAAAGTAGTGCTGAAAGGGATCTCCATCTAGTCCTGAGGCAGGATCAGCCCTGTCTAAGCCATCCCAGACACCTCCGTTAGCACAACGACACAGTCATCCCTGACAAACCTGCAGGACAGCATCCTAAGTGAGCACAGGTGAAGCAGGGTGACCCCAGCAGCCAACATCCTGCTGTAGCAAAGGTTGATCATATATGCTCAAGAGATCCCAGGCAGAGGCCGTGCCCCACGGCTATAAAGAGCGGCAAACCACCCTCCCCAGCCCTTACTAATGTGGCCATGGGGTAAAATTGCCTCCTGACCCCAAACCTGCCCATCCGCCTGACCCTGAGTGGGGGGGCAAGACCCTCTAGCCAGGAATCCCCAGGTTTGAGCCCCAGCAGGAGCACTGGCACAGCCTGCTGGCCCCACATTGCAATCCACCCCCCCATTTCCATGCACCCTGAATAGCACAGATGCATGGGCATCCTATGAAGGCAATAAACCCACTGATCTCTCACCTTGGCATCAGGTCTTCCACATGCCACAGAGCTAGCATTGGCACTTCTCCTTGGCCCTGTTTTGCTCGCTGGACCCTGGTTCAAGGCGAGGCGAAGCTGAGATGCTGCGGGGAAGGCAAAGGGCTGTTGCATTTTTGACATACTAACAATTCCTCTCCCTGCACACTCCAGACAGCAGCGGCTCGCGCCTATCGGGCAGCGTTTACTTAGTAGCAGGAAGCCTGAAACTCGATGCCGGCTCCAGGAAAATCCTCAAGTACATTCAAACAATGCCTTTTGTTTATAGGCATCAATACGGTTGTTTCTCTCTACCATTGCCATGGCCAGTGCCAGAGCATTCGGATGGCTTCTGCTTCCAACTGCACCCGAGGTTATTGGGATTGGTAAATCTGCCCTGGATGTACAGTGGTGTAGAGGAAGACTTTATCTGTCTACCTAGGACAATCCTCTGGGCATCTAAGCACTAAACTGCATGACCAAACTAAATCTAAGCACTAAACTGCATGACCATAAATACACTTTGGTTATTTGGTTCAACTTTGGTTGCAAAAAGGATGGAGCTGGGCTGTTCTCAGTGGTGGTAGATGGTAGGATGAGGAGCAATGGGCTCAAGTTGCAGCAAGGGAAGTTGAGGTTGGATATTAGGGGGAAAAAAATCTTATTAGGAGGATGGTGAAGTATTAGAACAAGGTTAACCAGAGAGGTGGTGCAGTCTCCACCCTTGGAGGTGTTGAAGACCCAGGTAGACAAAGCCTTGGCTGGGGTGATGTAGTTGGGGCTGGTCCTGCTTGGAGCAGGGGGTTGGAGTAGATGTGACCTCCTGAGGTCCCTTCCACCTTCATTTGCTATGATTTAATGAGCCAGGGATACAACTAGGACATAGGTGGTTGGGGCTTGACTAGAAGATGGTAGCCAGGAGGAGGCAGAGGCCAGAATCAGGAGGCAGGGGTCACCAGCCGGGGGTCCAGACCAGGCAGCAATAGCCTGTCCCGGAGGTGGACGATCACCAGGCTAAGCCGTGAGCAGAGGCTGGGAGCTGAAGCAGAGCCAGCAAGGCAGTCTGGAAGCAAAGGGGTCCAGCCTGGGGAGTTATCCATTAGAGCCACCGTGCAGAGGCCAGAAACAAGGGTGAAGCCAGGAAGCAGGACTCCGGGGACAGGAAACCCAGAGCAGACAAGAAGGACCCAGGACGCTGCGAACACACAGGCAGGAGCCAGGAGCGGGGAAAGCAGGGATAGGGATGAACAAGAAAACTCACAACCTGGAATCAGCAACCCAAAGCCCCCCCTGCTATTGATTACTCTGCTAGGGTGCTGGTTACAGCCAGGCAGCATGGCCAAGGGGTAGTTAGACCACTGGTAGACTAACTACCCCTTTAAATATACAGGGGAGACGACCTGGATTTCATAGGGTTGCTTACTGGAGGTCAGCAAGGATTGCCATCACCACGCAGGCATCACCCCAGCCACGGCACCTCCTGTATCGAACCTACTCACAGAGCTGCTGCCCTCCAAGAGGTATCCAGCTTTTGGAGGTGGCTGTGGCTAGTCAATCCCAAAGCACCTGTCTTTTCACACATCTGGACCCACACCCCGGATTTGTGCTGTTGTTTGGGACTAGGCTGTCGGGTGTGATGTGCCAGGTCAGCTTCTGAGTGCTGGGGTGGCTCTTAATGAGCCTGCATCCCCCTTCAATCAGCCTTGATGCTGTGGGAGACAGTTTAGCAAATGCACCCACCCAGCAAATGCCTTTTGTTGCCTTCTGCGCAACTCTGTTCCCCGCCTGTCGGTGTGCCGGAGGTCTCCGGGGAATGGTGCCAGCCCCTGGTGATGCCAAGCACAGCTGGGTCATGCTGGAAAGGCCAGAAACTTCCCCACCCCCTGCATGGGATTGCTCTTCCCCTGCAGCAGAAAGCACTGGCTTTTGTGCTATATGCTCAGGGAGCGAATGCTAGCCCTGGAGCAAGTGAAGCGAAGCAATCAAGGGATATGTGGCTACTCAGGCACTAGTCAGGTCACTAGCCTGCGGCTCAGAAAGGCCAGGGCTCAGGTCCTCCTTCTCCCCTTTCTGTGCTGCTGTGCAATGGGGATATTGCAAGGATGATGCATGGGAAAATGCATATTGCAGAGACCCCACACGGCCTGCGCTGAGAGAGGCAGTGTGGGCTAATGGATAAAAGCCTGGGCTCAATTCCTGGTACGCCCCGTCTTGCTGGGTGACTGGGAAAGTCCTGTCCTCTGATTGCTCTTCAGTTCCCCCTTCAGAGCAAGGGGGATGATAAAACTGACCTCCATCCTGAAGCATCTCTGCGCTGGGGACAGCAAGCACTGGGTACGACCTGGGTGTTACTGTTGTTAGTTGGACCTGCAGGTACTATTCAGCCCCTTACCCCAGCTCACCATCAGGGAAATCGCATAGTAGTCCTGCACCTAGGACAGAGCAATCCCGAGCACTGGGGACAGGCTGGGGAGCAACTGGCCAAGCAGCAGCTCTGCAGAAAAGGACCTGGGGGGACAGGGGACAAGAAGCTGAACAGCCAGCAGCATGCCCTTGAGCCAAGAAGGCGACCGGCATCCTGGGCTGCGTGGGTAGGAGCATTGCCCGCAGATGGAGGGCAGTGATTATTCCCCTCTATTCAGCACTGGGGAGGGCACATCTGGAGTCCTGTGTCCAGCTGTGGGCCCCCGCTAGAGGAAGGGTGTGGACACATTGGAGAAAGGCCAGCAGAAGGCAATGAAAATGGTTGGGGACCTAGGGGACAGGACTGGCGAGGAGAGGTGGAGGGAACTGGGCTGACTGAGTTTGCAGAAGAGAAGACCGAGGGGATTGAATAGCAGCCGTCACCTCCCTGCCGGGGGGCTGCAAAGAGGATGGAGCTGGGCTGGTCTCAGTGGGGGCAGATGGCAGGACAAGGAGCAATGGGCTCGGGCTGCAGGAAGGGAAGTTGAGGTTGGATAGATATGACTTCCTGAGGTCCCTTCCAATCCTCCTTGTCTATGATCCTATGCTCAGTGCCTCAGTTTCCCTATTTGCAAAGCAGGATTGAGGCAATACAGCAGGTGGGTAAAGCCAGAGAGGTGGTGTAGTTTCCATCCTTGGAGGCTTTAAGACCTGGCTAAACAAAGCCGTGGCCAGGATGATGGAGCTGGGGCTGGCCCGCTTGGACCAAGGGTTGGACTAGATGCGACCCCTGAGGTCCCTTCCCGCCCTCGTTGCCTATAACTCTCATCTCCACGGTGAACCTAGCTATCCCCACAACTGTGGTGGGTCAGGAACAGGGGTCTCATCTAAAAACCCCTCAGGATCAGCCACTTGAATGCAGCTGCTTCCCGCGGTCACTGAGCCCCGCTTGCAGGACAGCAGCAGTGTCCACGTGTGTCCGGAGCCGTAGGCGTGGGATTGTTACTTTTCTCTATCTGCCCTTCAAGGCTGCAGCTGAAGTTTCCTCGTGCTCCTAGAAGCAGGTTTTGGAGGAGTCTGACAGCAGAATCGGGGAAAGAGGGAGGTACAAATCCGAAGAGGCAGCGCTGTCTCCTGGGGTCGGACGCCCAGGAACTGCTTCTGTCCCGGGCTCTCGAACTGGGGCAGAGCACTTGACACCAAGGTTGCGACCTCGGTGTCCCTGGTGCTTTGTATCTCGAAACTGCGGCTCTGTTGGGCCGGGACCGCTTCTCACGGGTCCCAGCACCAGGGGCCATGTAGCCAGCACACACCGCCACAGTGCAAACTATCCGTGCTGCTAGCCACGAAAGCGATCCTCATCACAAGCCCCGGCTGCATCCCCTCCCAACACTTGCTAGCATATCCTGCAGACTCGAAGCTCAATCAGGAAAATTTTCTTGCAAAGCCTGCAATGGAGGGTCACTTCTTTTCACCTGCCGCGAGCTGTGTGATGCTCACAGCGCGTGTTGTCCCCCAGACACGGTTCGGCTTCCTCCATCGTGGCACTGGCCTGCCCCCGCGCCTGATGACGGTCTGCTTTGTAGGTGTCTCCCCAGGGGTGCAGCATCTTTCAGCAAAACCAAATTGCCTTCGAAGAAGGAGACAGGGTTTGGGGGGGAAGGAGCAGATCCTTCCTCCCACAGCGCAGTGAAAGGCAGCATTGTCGGGCCGCGTGGCTCTATTCCCCCCTCGTGTGCAATGCTCTAAGCTGGGGCTCATTTTGCAAAGCGAAAAACCACCGTCTCCCTGTGTACGTGGCTCCTCTCCCCGCCTGTGCCAGCTTCTGTCGACGCCCCCGACTACGCAGCACTTGTCACAGCCCTTGCCAGGCGGACAGACCCTCACTTTGCACGGCTGCGTTTCTTGGATCGGCTCCCCAGCCCCTTGTCTCCGCCGGACAATTAGGAACAGGCTTC
Organism: Crocodylus porosus; assembly: GCF_001723895.1. Taxonomy (NCBI): domain Eukaryota; kingdom Metazoa; phylum Chordata; order Crocodylia; family Crocodylidae; genus Crocodylus; species Crocodylus porosus. The sequence continues at coordinate 263,212 of NW_017728948.1, read as the reverse complement.
CAGAAGTGAGCTGCCCACGGAGGAGCGCTTCAGAGGCTCTGCCAATCCTCCAGTGACCCTGCGACCTGGAGGTAACATCCATACTAAGCTGTTTTTAAGACAAACAGAAGGAAATACTTAGGTGTAAAATTACTTGGCAGGGGCCAGCCCGTTTCCTCTTTGACAGGGGCAAAATAAATACAATAATGGCCCGTGATCCTGCAAAATGCAGCCACCCACTAAGAGAAAAGGGGGATGTGCTCTCCCTTTGGATGCAGCTTGGTGACCCCAAGAGCCAACGAGGCAGAACAGCGCCGAGCTCTCTTCTGCCGCGTGGCTGAACAGGGTCGAGGGGGAGGACAAGATGCGCACCTGGTTCCCGACGTGCTCCCCCCAAAGGCCTTTGCTGCAATAAAAATAGATGGTCTTTATCTGAAGCAGAGGTTGTCGACCTTTTAGGCCCAAAGTACCCCTCATTAGACTCAAGGCACCCCTAGGAAAATGCCAGCTCTTTGCTTTCACTCATTTTACGACTGTGGAAAAAATACCAGAGCAATTCTTCTGTTGCAGGAGGTTTAGGCTGCAGATTGTGGTTGGAAATCTCAGGGTCTGGCATGGAAGTGCTTGCACACCTACCAGTGCTAGTCGTGTGTGGGACCCTTAAGAGGATCTCACCCCACTGCGGTGCCCTATCTCTGCCCTAAGGATGTGATAACGAGAGTGCAATAGGGCCTCACAACCCAGGGAGAAAGGCAGAGCCCCTCTCTGTGTCACCCTTGACCATCTTGCTTCTGCTCTGAGGGTCATCGTGGGAATTTCTAAGTGGCTTATTCCCCTCTCCCCGGCCTTGATGTAGGGAGTGAAAAAGCAGAGGTAGCCCATGTAAGTCAGAGAGGTCTCGTATTCTCAGAGAGGTTGTAGATAACGAGGGCTGGAGGGGAGCTCAGGAGGTCACGTCTAGTCCAACCCCCTGCTCCAAGCAGGACCAGCCCCAAATGCATCATCCCAGCCAAGGCTTTGTCTAGCCGGGTCTTCAATACCTCTGAGGATGGAGACTGCACCACCTCCCTGGGGAGCCCGTTCCAGTGCTTCACCACCCTCCTTGGGAGAAAATGCTTCCTAATATCCAACCTCAATTTCCCTTGCTGCAAATTGAGCCCATTGCTTCTTCTGTCATCTGCCCCCACTGAGACCAGCCCAGCTCCAGCATCCTTGCAGCCCCCCTGGAGGGAGGTGAGGGCTGCTATCCAATCCCCCTCGGTCTTCCCTTCTGCAGACTCAATCAGCCCATTTCCCTCAGCCTCTCCTCACCAGGCCCGTCCCCCAGCCCCACAACTATTTTCACTGACAATTCTCCCAAGTGTCAACATATTTTCTGCAGTGGGGGGCCCACAGCTGGACACAGGACTCCAGATGTGGCCTTGCCAGTGCTGAATAGAGGGGAAGAATCACTGCCCTCCGTCTGATCCCCTTCCCTTCTTAATCTGCTACTCTGCGTTGTGCTCTCTGCCCCATCCAGCACTGTGTTGCCCTCTCTGAGCAGCTGCATCCCACACACACACAGGCTGCTCTTGCTGCCTGTGGCTCACCTGCTGCAGGTAGGCCACCCGTGTCCTATGGGATGGTTCGCAGGCTCTCTGAAGTCCTGCAGCCCGGACCCTGCAGCCTTTGGGCCTGAGCATATTTCTCTTGGTTGAAATAGGATGTGGTCGTGCAGGTGTGTGGTAGGTAGGGTCAGACGCAAAGGATCTCACAGTCCAGCTGGCCTTACAAACTATTCATTGAGGAGTGTAGCCCTACTGATTTCAGTAGAGTAGCATTGGAGGGAAACCAGAGTAGTGCCTTGGTGAAGCAGACTTTAAACAAATCCTGACGTAGGGTGCTGATGACATTCATGACTTTCAACGCGGAAACCTAGCCTCAGGAAAGTCCGCGGATGTTGACTTTAGTGGGAACAAGACTTCATCCCAAATTTTAATCGGCTTTATTTTTTTCTCACTCCTCCCTATGTTAGTCTGTTTTGAGTCCGCTTGAGCAAGGAAAAGTAGGCACGGTCCCCCCTGTCCCTTCTAATCAATGCCGCTTTTGTGTGTCTTTAAGAGCACAATGTTAAAACACGCAGGGCCAGATGCTATTCACCTACTGGGCACTGAAATGGGTTTAGATGCCTATTCACCTCTTCTCAAGACCCTAAAAAGCAGCTAATGAAGAAAGTGGCTACTCCTGGCTGCTTTTTATAACTTAGCTTTAAGCTAAAGTGAGGACAGGTGACAAAAGCAGGTATGTTGATGTTTCTTCAGGGGCTTGAGTCGGGTGGCATAGGATCACACTTAGGCAGCTAGGATGTGCCCTCGGTTTGCCAGAATAAAACCTGGTGTAAGCTGTGCCATGCTGCTCTTCTAATAAACGCTCCGTGGAGAGGATAACAACCTACTGCTGCTGCTACCAAATGCTCAAGCAGTCAAGTTTCAGTTCCTGCTGACAGTAACATTTCTCGGTGGCACTAAAATGTGTTACTGATAGCAATTAATGTAATTTTCACCATCTTTGTATTTGAGATGCTACTTGGCCTGGGTTCAGTTGAAGAATAATACTAGCGGGGTCAATTTTAGTAGAATAGGATTGAATTATTTGGTGGGGGTGGGGGTGGTGATGGTGATGATGACGGAGCTCAGACCCAATGGTTGTGCTGTTATGCAGCCTTAGTATTTAGGAAGAGACTATTTGCTTCAACACAAGACGTAATATGGGACCTAAATACCTTCACATCTCATGACGCCACTCCCGGAAGCAATGTGCTATTCGCTTTGCCACCCATCCATCTTACCATAGACCATGGTCCCTCGACAGGTCTCCAAGTCTCAGGACTATCCTGAGCCTAGGCAGCTCATCAGACCAGCAGGGTGAAGGCATGCTAGCATCCATTGCCAAAAGTGCTCAGGGGAGTGACCTCTTCTCCCCAGCCCGATGACCCTGGACTTTCTCACTGCAAGCCCAGGTCCTACAAGTCTGGAACAAAACTCAGACTCCTGATGGAGGATGTAGCCAATGCCTTACCCACTCTGCCATTGGGACCTTATGGTGGCAAGGCTTTGGGAGGGCCCCCATCCCCTTGCTTTCCCCATGGCAAGTTAAAGGATGTTTGTGATGTTCCAGGCAGTGGGACTTGTCATTTTGTGTGAAGTTTTGAGAACAGATTACACAAATACTTATCTAGCTGAGCCTGCCAGAAGTAGGGGGTTGGACTAGATGTGATCTCCTGAGGTCCCTCCCTAGGCTGCTAGGATCCTATGGTCAACTATACCGAGTCAAATCGGAAATAACTCCATAAAAGTGGAATGTCAAAAAAGCTGAGAGTAAAACTGCATAAAACCTTCCCTACCAAATCCAAAGACCTTCCTGTAAGACATGCAAATGTATTCAATGTGCTTATTGAATGTGCCTATTACAGCCTAAGTTAGCTTTTTTTTTTTGTTGAATCTACAGCTGGCAACTAACACATAGCTTTACTTTATTTTTTCCACATATATTCAGTGCTGGGCCAGTATGGCAACATACCTGTGGCTTAAGTCACTTAATTTATGCCTGGACTTAGACTATAGCAATCTGTTGTTATTCCATTTGGAATAGGGGTTTCCTGAGAACTCATAGGATTTCTAAGATGATCACAATCACAAAAACTTTTCATGGGAAAAGAAAGGTACTTTTCTGACCTGCCACACCAAGGAGATCCAATTCCAGCTGGCTAGTCAACAAATACTTTATAAGGCTGCATCAGATGAGTCATATTGGAGTGGGACAAGCAAGGAATGGAAGATGGTGATTCCTAAATTTACTGGAGGCAACTGTGGTGCCTTAGGAAGAGCTGAACCACTGGGGGACTTATGACCCCGGGGTGCAAACATCCTGGCTTCCTCAAGTGCAAGGAATGCTACAGAGCAAAGTCACACGGGCAAAAAATATTGGGGAAGTGCCCAGACATTCCCCATGGTGTGGCAACCCAGAGTGCAGCGATGGCTGCAAGTCTGGGATCAGTTTTGCCTCTGTTGCCTCAAGGTTATGGGTCTTGTCCTTGCTGCCTCTGAAACTTGCTGCACATCAGTACGTTTGGTGAAGAACACACCGAAGCTCCAGGGGTCACGGACATCAGGGGAGAGATGGATGAGAGCACATGAGACTGGCACTGACTCTCCATGCATTTCTGGACTTCTCTCCAGTCTTTATAGGGATGGATGGCTTTTGCAAGCTGCTTCTCCAGCTAGGTTTCTTGCAGACCCTGGGCATCTTCCCCAAAACTGTCCTATACTTAGACCTGTTGGCAAACATCTTTAAGGCTCAGAGTAAGATCTATCTTGGAAAATCCCGGGGGGCATGGGAGTGTATGTAGGCAATGAATGGGTCATTGGAGAAGAGAGATGGCGCATGGTTATTTTGTGATGCTTACCGCACATTAGCCTAATAACACTGTGCAATAGGCTATTAGCGTGGTTTTTGACCACCACGCTACTTCTCAGTGTTATTAGGCTAATGCGCAGTAAGCGTCTTGTGTAGACACGCCCAGTGAAGCAATCAGTTGACTTCATGGCTCATCATAATCTACCTGACCCCTTCTAAACACTACATCCCACAGTTGTGAACGACCCTCTCTCCTTTTTGATGGTCTTGATGCTACACCAATCAAGCTACCCTTTGTTCTGCAATCTCACTGTCCATGAGCTGCTCCTGGTCATGAAGCTCCTATTTCACAGCCCTGCAGATTGCTTTATCTTATTCTATTTGTTTTTGCTTCAATCTTATACTGAATAATATAGCCGTAGTCCCCTAGCATATTAGTAAAGCTTCTAGTTTATTTTTAACTGGAGAAAAATATGCGTTGTGTCATATGTGATGATGCACTTCAACATCTGACACTCCCCTTTCCAAAATTTTAGATCCACCCATGCATTCAGCCCTGAGGGAAATGCTTCCTTGGCCAGTTATCAATCACCTTACTAAATTTCCTATGGTGCCATTCAACTGTATTAATGAGGAAACACTCTTTCCTTTTCCTGTCATCCCCTCATATTCACGGCCCAACTTCTCACTCCTATAGTTGAGGGAGGCTTCTTCAGACAAGTGCTCCTGATTACACCACCTTGATACACCTCCATCCTGGGCACAGTATGAGATAAAGGCACAACAGGAAAAAAGCCAGGCCTGAAATTAAAAACTATCATCATATATATGCATAAGAGGGCTGAATTGAGGTTGCACATTGTCAACATTTCTTGACTTCTGACTGAATGAATTTGCAACCTTACACTAAAGACAGGGACTCATATTGACATCACATCATTCATTAGGGTTGAGGCCTTTGGATCTATTGCACAGACCTGTTAGGAACCGGACGCTTTGGCCCTAAACACAACGTAGGTAAGTGCAGGGGAGATGAGGCTGTTTCCACTCACTGCCCTTCCAAAGATGGTGAAGGAGTTGGTTATTACGTGCTCAGGGTATCCTAGGAAGAGGATTATGCCTCATGCTACAAAGGAATGCAGAAACCCCATAATCTGGTTTGACCCCATAATCCAATTCAACAAAGCCCTGGCTGGGATGATGCAGTTGGGGCTGGTCCTGCTTGGAGCAGGGAGTTGAACTAGATGCTTCACCTTTCCAGAAACAAGCTTTTTCCCTTGGACGGTTATTCCAGTGCATTTCCTTTAAGGTTTCCAACGAACGCAAACCCCAGATAATGATCTGATGACGGAGAAAGCACCAGCTGGGAAATCTGCAAATTCCTAAAGGAGGAAACGGACTGAAAAGCCCTAGATGGGGTTCCTCTAAAGTGCCCTGACATTTTCATGGCAGATATTTGAGATGGGCCTCACTCATAGACGGAAGATCTGAACTCAGGCTCTTTTAAGGCAGCTTTGCTGGTTAGGTTTCCTGGCATTAAAAGTCCCTGTTTTTCATTGCTTATAACTACCAAATATTAACTGTTCAGGCTGGATGTCTGCCTGGGATCCGGTTTTCTCAGGAAATGTTAGCCAGCATAGTCCAGCTGCTTGTGAGAACAAAGCAATGGGGGAATATACCTAGTTTTGCCCATGTTAAAAACATTTCGATCAGCCTTCTCCGGGCAACTGGGGCACCTCCATCATTCACGCAAGGCACTTAACATTTCGTAGGATGCTTTGTGTCAGCGTTGTACCTTTTGCCAATCCTGAGGCAGCCTGCCAAAGTTGAGGGAGGTTATAAACCATTGAAAAATCCCTCTTTGCACATGCTCAGTAGCCAAGTTATGCAAAGTTTCCATCCTCAATGAGCTCAGTGAGGTAAGGGACTTCCCCTGTATTTGAGGTAGCAGCCTTTGTCCTTTATTACCTGTAGGGAACCATCATTTATTGTTCTTCAGCTGCATCCTCTAGCTCTTCCCTGGGCTCTGATGGAAGTCTGGAGAGGAGCAGGGTGACTTTTTCCTCCCTCGAGAAGCTGTATTTCACCAACAGCAGACTCTTGATATGCCTGAAGAAGGGTGTTTGTGCTCAAAAGCTTGCAAAGAACAATTTTTCCAACTATTTAGTTGGTCTGGGGGAAATACCATGACCACTAAAGCGGTTTTCCTAGTCACTGGAGATAACCGCTTTTCTGGCATGGGTAGAGGTAATGTATAGCCAACCTCCCACTTTCATTTCCAATGGGAAGATCTTGGCTTTATGCCCACTTTACGGAAATGGGAGACTCCTCCCTAGCTTGCTCCTGCAGCCATATGGCTGAGGACAAGTGAAACTCAGGGGGGCGTCTGAACCCCAAGGCTTGGGCCTGCATGGAGGACGCCCGCCAAAGGATTTGAAAACATCTGAAGCCGCAGGCAGAGGTGGAGGATGTTTGCCAGTAGTAGGGCCACATATGGTTCTTAAATGACTCACAGCTTTGGAATTGATTTGGCTTGAAACACGAAAAAGTTTCCTCAAAAAAAAAAATTAAAAAATGAATTGGTCTAATAAAAGATATCACATTTACCCAAAGAATTTGGTCTACCAACAGGCTTGGTGATCCACATCCTTGAACTATAGAAGATACAAAGAGCAAGACTTTCACCCAAAGAAAACCAACTTTTCTTTGCAGTTTACTGTCATTCTTGACTTCTGGGATGTTGAGGTGGCGTGAGATCCAGGAGCAGAATAAGTGTAGAAATGCTCAAAGACTTGGGGTGAAACTTTCCCTCCCACTAAGCTATTGGGGTAAGCAAGGTCACGATGGGCAAGGACACCGTCTTTCTTGTCTTCTCGGTGGTAACTGTGTTGAACCTAGGCAGAGTGAGGGAAAAAGCTGTTTGGTTGGCATGGGAAGAGGACAGGTTTTGAACCAGGTGGGGGCAGATAGTGGGTGCAGATTGGGGCAGAGAGCTTGGATAGAGGTAGGGGGAGCTGAGATTGGGAATTGGAGAGGGAAAATCGGACTGTGAGGACAGTCAAACCAGGAGCCAATGGGGCAGACATAAGAAAGAGTGAAAGATGTGAATACCAATTCCAGAGGAGACGTATTGGGTCTAGCTGGTAAAGAGATCAGCTGGGGAGAAGAAATATGGAAAGAGAGTGATGGAGGGGTGGGGGGTTGGGGAGATTGAGCAAGGTATTGGGAGGAAGGACAGGGGAACTAACTGAGCAAGAAAGGTGAGAACAAGGAGCCAAGGCATGAGTTGTCATCCCGAAATGTGAAGGCAAGGCGACCAGGAGGGGGTAAGGGCTCTTCTGTCTAGGTTATTACACACAAGACACAATGCACCTGTGAGTGCCGCACTTTGCACTGGACCTAAGGCTGTTGCTCTGTGGCCAGTGCCCTCTGCAAGTCCTGGAGAGATAAAACTTATGATTTAGAGACACTCCCTGGTTTAGAAGTTATAATTTGGAGATGGTGCCTCAGTTAGGGAGTAGCCAGCTAGAGAGAAGGACTAAAGGACTGCAGAGGCTTGCTACTGCTCCACAATAAAACCACCCCTTTAGTTCTTCTCATTCATGTATGCCTGTGTTTAGTGAACATTTTGATCACTGTAGGTCCCTAATGTGTTGTGCCAGGAAAATAGGGAACAGGTCTGACTTGTTCTGATAGTGGGCAAAGGAACAGGTCCCCTCTGCATTCCCTGGACATGTTCACACATGCATTAATGTGCTGTATTTATAGCACATTAAGTTAGTACCTGTTGTAATAGATACTAACTCAATGCACTTTAATTGGTGCTACTGAACAGTGGTGCCAGTACACGTCTTTTATGCAGTGCTAATGTGGAGTAGACTAATTCTACTGTGCATTAGCACATTAGCATGGCTTTCACCATGGTACACTAATGCTCAGTAGGATTAGTCTACTGCACTTCTAGTGTCTTGTGTAGACGCGCCCATTGGGTGCATCTACACATGTGCATTTACTGCATGGTAACCAAAATTACTGTGCAATACGGGTGTGCATCTACACATGCATGCTTGTACTGTACAATAAATAAGGTGACTGACTCCAGCTTGGATGTAAACTCGATACCTTACATCATGCAGGTATCAAATTTACACCCAATTAGTTACTGCGTAGTAACACAGGTGTAGATGCCTTACTGCTCAGTAACACTGTGTGTGTGGACTGATTTGGGACTAACTTTAGTCCGAAGTCAGTCCAGACACAGTGGTAATGCCCTTTAACACCTGCACATTTAGACACTGGCCTAGTCCTGCTTACTAAGAAGTAACTTACTGCACAGTAAATTTAAGCCAGCATAAATGCATGTGTAGACACGCCCACTGTGTTAGAAACACCTCCTCTAAACCAAGCTCACTGAGGGAGCAGGGGAGCTGTGCAAGGAGCCATGAGGAGCCATCTCCATGGGTGGGTTTGCATGCATCAGACTGCAAGGCAGGACACATAATATTGGCCCTGTCTGGGTACGACTTGGGGGCGGGTTAGGTTTTGGGCTCCTGCGTCTCAGTTCCCTGTCTGTATATTGAAGGTAACAGCATTGCCCTCTCTCTCGGGGTGTACATGGTTAAATATAATCATGTGCTGAAGGTGTCTGGTGACAGGAGGCTGCTGAAGTGCCTCTGACGCCAGATCTCCCTGCCCCTGCCAGTGTGGATCCAGGAGTGTTGTTTCAGCACTGTCACCCCGGCCTGAAGGAGTTTGGCACGTGTCCCCTGTTGAACTCTGTTGAATGTCTCTCTCGTGGGCTCCTACAGAAAATCCCAATGTCCAATAAAGGAAGAAAGAATGAGAGGGAAACCCATCTCTTCCAGGGTTTCCTGAGCTTCCTTGCTGCTCCGGGGAAGCCTTTGGAGATGCTACCAAGAGCCAGGACACCACGGCCCACAGCCAAGCTCTTCGGCCGCTCTGCTTTCAGACTCCATCCTGCTGACCTTTAAACGGAGCAGCGAGCCAGCAAGAGCGCGGCCAAGCGGCGTGCGTTTCCAAGTGCCTGAGCACCCCTCTTTCTGCCTCTGTCGATCAGACCCAATAAGCGTAAGCCTCAAACACCAGTCCCATCGGCCGCTGCCAGGAGAGATTTCCAAGTTTTTTATGGGCTTCATAAAGTTGGGATCAGGGGGATTTTTCCACGAGGCTCGAGAAGAAAGGGAGAGGGAGAGAAAGAGAGAGGGAGGAAGGAAGAAAGAAAAAAAAACAGACAGACAGAAAGAAAGAAAAAAAGACCTGCGCCCATGGGTTTAATACTAAGGAAATAGCTGCACAGAGCTGCAGTGGGAAAATGAAATATATATTTGAGAACGTTGGATGGAGTTTAGCGAAGGAGCTGGTCAAAGAAGAAAGAAAGAAAGAAACGAAACAAATGAGAAGGGAAAAAAGTAGGCAAAAAAAGTCTTGCATTTGGGAAACGAACTCATTCGGAGAATAAAAATAACCTCTCGATTAGTGCATTTCTGCCTTAAATTCCCTTCAAACAACGCAGGACTTACCAGTGCTTCTAACAGAGTTTCTTTCTCGCGTGCGCACTCTGCAAGGCTGTAATTTTATCCAGATGCTCGGGCTACTAATTGCCTGCCACTTCTTGTTTTTGTGTTTAACGTGCACATCTGCCCAGCCATCGCTTTTGCCTGTCTCTCCTCTTCCTCAGGTTCCCTCTTTCAGATCCGACCCATCAAATGAGGCCTTTGCCAGCTTTCCCCTCCAGCCTGGTAGCCCTGCACCTCGGCGGTGAGAATTTTGAAGCAGCTTTTACAACGCCGCCTCATTTTATTTGTCCAACACATTCGCGAGGCGCCGGGCGACAGACACCTCCACGCCATGCAGGAAGACCAGAGCAAACGGTTCAAGGAAGAAGCCCATCCGAAGGCAGCTAGCAAGTGGGTTGAATGCGTTGCCCGCTCCCGGGCCCAGCTGGGGAAAGAGATCCACTCCCAGTGATCGCAAAGGGGAATGTGGTAACGAGTCAAGGGAAGAGAAAAGGGGAAGGACAAAGAGACCAGAATAAATTGTAGCCCCCAAAGTAGGCAGTGCGGGGGTCCGGTGAACTTCCCACAGGAGAGGGTTTGGCAGGGGGTTGGAGTAAAGGACCTCTTCTCTATGGGATGGTGATCCCCCCCACCAAGAAGGTCTCACTCCCGACCTTCTCCCCACTGGAAGCTCTTTGGGGCAGGGACTTTTGTTGCATGTACAGCGCCCAACACCATGAGGCCTCGGCCCCAAGCTGGGGCTTTCAGGTGCTGTCCGGCTGTGATGGACTGGCATGCCCACCAAGCAGCACTAAGACCTGGTGATGGGGCCCAGTTGGGACTCACCTGGGCTTCCAGGGAGGGGGGTTCCTGTCCTGTCCCTGCTTCAGGCTTCCTGAGTGGCTTTGCATGAAACATCAGATCCTCCTGCGCCTCCCTCTCACCTCTGCAGAAAGAGTATGAATATTTCCTTGCTCTGCCTTCCTTGCTAGCCATGCTTAGCGCATGGGCGGTTGCTTTCTTCGTGCCCAGGGACAACGCGTGATGACGTCGGGGTCTTGATGTCACTTGGGGTCTCGAGGCGCTATCATTGTAATGGTCAGGAGGACCAAGTTGGAGGTGCCAGTGCTTATACCACAAAATGGTTGCTTTTGTGCAGCAGGGGCATCGCCTAGAGGCCTGCAGTGCTGGGGAAGTTGCCCCCCCGCACTATGGTGGAAGGTTTCTGCCCGAGCAGGGTTTTGCACAGGGCACGTCTGCCTTCGGGTCCTCGGTCCTCCCACCAGAAACAGTGCAAGGTATAGCCTTGCATTTGGGCCCCAAAATGTCAGCTGGCTGTAACCGAGTCCAGCCTGCACCACGAGAGAGTGTTTGCGCTGCAAACCTCATCGGTCAGCCAGGAACGGAGGCTGCGAGAGGGGCGCCACAACTCGGTCCTTCTAGCTGCTATCCAGGGACTGTTCCTCTAGGTCACTGGGGCATCTTCGCTGCCCAGGTAGATTCAGTTGCTTTGGGTGAGTCCAAAAAGACTGCACTGCTAAGGTACCTAAGGTACCAGTCACGCCAGTCATCCCCTCAAGATCAAGATCTTCCACTGGTCCTCTTTGTTTTTAGAGTTTGCAAGCCTTACCCCATCGCTTTCCTCCTCTTCGGACTTAAATCCTCCTTCCTGGCTCTGTTTGCCATGAAAACTGAGGCTTCACATCCGCGTTTGATTTGGCCTGTGTTGCACTGATACGAATGACATTCATGCTCTTTCTGGCTGGACCACGGGGCACTGAAAGGTGCTTTTTTGCCATGGAGACCAAGGACATGAAAGGGGTTTCAGGCTCGGGGCTCTTCTCCACCCCACATTTGCACAGAAGTGGGAGAGTGCGTGCGTGAAGCCAGCGACCCAACCATCAGGAAAGCCTGGTTACTGGTGGATGGCCGACCCAAAATCCTGGTGTCGCAATGGAGGGCCAAATGCCGGGATGCGTCCAAGCCAGTCAAAAGGGGTGTAACTCCTGACTAAGGATGCTCAGGCTGCTGCTCTTTGGCCAGAAGTAGCTTTTCAACTTCAGCTCTTTGCAGACCATGCCGTAGAAAGCTATTCAATTTTTCCCTGCCGCCAGCACTCGTGAAGTGCACACGCTATCTAGATCTGTCGCGACGCCCGTCGTGAACACTGTATGTAGGGTTTTCTTTTGAGCAGGAGCGTGTCTGCCAGAGACCACTCAGGGTGCCGACCCTGACATGGCTCTCTGGTTAGCACCGAGTGCTCAGGCAGCTAGCTGAGCCAGTTCAGGTGGGGGGACATTGTCCCTGCATGCATTTCGATGCCCTCGGACTTCACGTGCGGCTGCCAACACCTGGCTTTCAGCTCCTCCCCATCTGTACTGGGAAATCTGAGCAAAAGTCCCATTTGGTGCCACCCCACGTGCAGTGAGAAAGCCATTCTCCTCCAGCATGGGAAGGAGAGACATCCCCAGTGCTGGAATAGGGCCTGCCCAGTGCTCTGGTCTCCTTAGACAGCATGCACACATATGGGACAAAGTCCTCTTGGCTGCTTAAGAAAGGGCTGCCAGGGTCTCTATTGATCCTCTGTGCCCCCCACTTCTGCCCACCCCCTTCCTTTTGTCCCTGCCGCTTAGGAAAACCATTCCCCAGCTTATGTCGTGGCAGTCCAGTGTTATTTGCTGCCTTCTTGTTGGAGCGACCACTCTCCCAACACTCACTGGGGTAAGGACAACTTCCTCCACTGCACTTGCACCATGCCTGGTGCACCCGGCTGATCTCTCACAGTTACAGCTGGTTAGACAGATGGGCAGCAAGAGAATGGAGATGTGGCATCATTCCCTTTTTACAGGTGGAAAACTGAGGCACTTAACTATTAAGAGATCTGAACAAGGTCACGCATGGAATCTGTAGCAGTGCCAGGAAATGCCAATCTATGCGTCTCCCTGCTCCTATTACGACTAATGATCATGATAATACTAGCAATAATAATAATGATATTATTATGCAATCATGGATTCACAGGGGAACGGGGGGGGGGACCTCCAGAGGTCATATTTAGTCCAACCCCCTGCCTGAGGCAGGATCAGCCCTGTCCAAACCACCCCTGTACAAATCACTGCCATTACTGTAAACATTAGCACCAGCAAAAACAATAATTAATAGTGTTATTTTTATTATCATTGCTTCTGTAGATGATAATGGTCTAATATGATTAGGTTGCTGATGTAATTATACAGTTACATTACAAAATAGGGCAGTGTATCATATGTACACTGTGGCTGCTATAATGGTGCGAGGCTGTTTGCCTGCCTTACCCAACAGTAAAGAGACATGATTGAACCCTAGATATGCATCACCGTGCACAGCATCCATGAATTTAACCCAGGGTTATACCCAGTGGTTTAAGGCCAAATTGTGGCAGCCTCTGAGGAGGAGGTGAATGTGAGGAGCTGCCCCCGTTCCCATCAGGGAGCTGCAGTCCTAGCGCTGGGTCCAAGGGAAGGATGATGCATAGCCTGATCAGTGGAGTTAGACACAGAGGTTAGTCCTGGCAGACAGTAACCGGTGTCATGGGAAATGCTTGCTGAGCCCTCCCTAATGCAGTGCCCAGGACACGACGGTATCACCTCTGTGCTTTGCAAAATGCCTCTGCTGCTGAGGGAGCCCTGAGACACGAAGTTGATCACATGCCGTTGAAGTGACATGGCAAAGGTCGTGCGGTCAGTCGTGCAGTGGCAGAGCCAGAACGAGTGTCCAGGAGTGCCTGACTTCTCCCAGCTGGACCAACTGACTCTTCAGTCAGCTCGCAAAGGAGCTCTCCTCACATATAGCCCTAGAGACATGAAGATGACCACAGGCTGTAGAAGTGATGTGGCAAAGGTCATGCAGGAGGTCAGTGGCAGAGCCAGGGTGAGCAGCCAGGGGAACATGCTCTTTCTCCTGGCCTTCGCCTCAGGCTCTCTCTCCAAGAGGCAGCAAGCTCACGGCATGCAGCGCCCGTCTAGCCACCGAAGGAAAGGCCCCAGCTCTGTTCTGCTGTCTTGGGTTGTAAACTGGCCGCCTCCTAAAAGCAACACGAGGCGGCGATCGGGCCAGCGCGTACAAGTGCGAGTACATTGTGTCCAAGCCCCGGGGAGGTAGGAGGTGCGGGGAGGAGGAGGAGGCTTGCAGGGGAGCCTGGCTCCTCTCTGCGGCGTGGAGACTACGCAAGCGTCCTCCCCACCACGGTCAAGCGGGGCGTGTGCATCGGAGACGGGGGGACACCGGCAGCCGCGGGGATCCCGTGGCAGGGCCGAGGTGTTAATTGACTGGCCTGCCACTCTCGACGAAGGCAGAGCGGTGCTGACTGGCCTCCCGGCGGCCGGAGGGAGCCTGGATCTTATATTTAGCAACACCGCCAAGCTCTGCTAAATCGATGCATTCCTGAGAAGAGCTGGGCCGTTTATGTTGCATATTTTTGGTTTACCACATGGCTTCTGGAGGCAATCGCCAATGAGTAATCTACTGAGGCTTCCACTTCAATCACCTTCAGTCACTTTGACTTAAACGTGAGGCATCCTGACCCCATAAAATCTGCCAGTCAACCCTTTCTCGCGGGGGGAAGACGTCAACGGCAACCCAAAGCGCCTGGGATTCATTTGGCCTTCGGATCAGGCAGGACTGGGGTTAGGTTTTCAGGCAAGGAAGCGCTTTTCCAGTCCCTTGTGCCCCTGACAGCACTTGCCCTGGGTTGCCATTGAAGTGCCAGCCAGCAAGAAGCAGCTGTCAAGCCTGGGTGGATGGAGGTTATGCCAAGCAGTGCCATTCATACCATCCTTGCCAGATGAGGCAGAGAAGGGGAATGCCAGCAGCACAAACGATGGACATTTAATAGTTTGATTCCCAAGAAGAAGAAATTTAATTTTCCTCCACAGCCTTGGGGGAAAGCTGGGAAGGGTTTTCTGATCTTTTCCTTATGTTCATAGTCCCAGGCTTCCTCTTAACCCATATCAAAAAGGCTACCAACAGCTTGAGCATGTGAGGACTTGGTGGCCAGGATTTCTTATTATAGCTATGGAAGCTATATATGTGTAGCTATAGCTATATATGTATAGCTATAGTGTATAGTTATATATGTATAGCTATATATGTGTAGCTATGTTGTATAGGTATATATGTATAGCTATGGTGTATAGTTATATATGTATAGCTATGGTGTATAGCTATATATGTATAGCTATATATGTGTAGCTATGTTGTATAG
>NW_017728948.1:238467-247980 GCF_001723895.1 Crocodylus porosus | reverse complement strand
GTGTAGCTATGTTGTATAGGTATATATGTATAGCTATGTTGTATAGCTATATATGTATAGCTATGGTGTATAGCTATATATGTATAGCTATAGTGTATAGTTATATATGTATAGCTATATATGTGTAGCTATGTTGTATAGCTATATATGTGTAGCTATGTTGTATAGCTATATATGTATAGCTATGGTGTATAGCTATATATGTATAGCTATGGTGTATAGCTATATATGTATAGCTATATATGTGTAGCTATGTTGTACAGCTATATATGTATAGCTATGGTGTATAGTTATATATGTATAGCTATGGTGTATAGCTATAGTGTATAGTTATATATGTATAGCTATATATGTATAGCTATGGTGTATAGCTATGTTATATAGCTATATATGTATAGCTATATATGTATAGCTATGTTGACCCAGTTTCAAATGAAGACCTGGCCATATAGGCTGCAGAGTCAAAGTTGACTGCATATGATGGTGGCCATATCACTTCTTTACATGCTAATGGCTAAGAAATGTCTGTGCCTTCACCCCACTAGCCCATGGTCAGGATGGCATTTCTCTGGCAGGAGCAGTGTTTTGTATTTGGAGAGAGTCTCTGAAGGAGTCCAAGTCTTGTAGGCTAACCAGGATATGGTGTCACGGCACTAAAGCCATCAGGATCAGCCTTTGAGCCATTACTATAGGGTCGCAAGGATAAATCTGCCCAACTTCACTTTGCTTTGGAAAACTGCTTCCAAAACTGAGCTGTGGAAAGCTATTGCTGAACGAAGTGACTGCAGAAGTGGGGGATCTCCAGGGAATGATGCAGAGCTGTGCTCTCCCATAGAGGGCATATGGATGAGATGGAGACCTCAGGTTACTCTTGGTGGTAAGAGCCATGCAGATGACTGACCCTGACAGCCATGAGGATGCATGAATGGATAAAGAGGAGGCTGGTGCTGAGCGGACACAGTAGGGTGGAAAGCAGATTATAATGAGTCAGAATGAGCAGATGGTTTAAAAAAAGGTTGGCAGCAAGCTATGGAGATCTTGTCCTCTAGCTCAGAGCCGGGTGCCTGCTCATACCACATTCACAGCGTGTTGCTGCTTGAAGGCACGTCTCTAGCAGGGAGAGCTTGGGTGACAAATGGATCAAACCCACCTTGGCAATGACCCTTCAAGGGCAGGCTGAAGACAGGAGGTGGGGAAGTTGCGTGGTTCACCTGCACCGATTGACCACGAGCAACATCGGGAAGCAGAGACACAGCCCCCAGATGCATTCCTGCCTTTGGACCTTGCACGCTGAACCAACAAGGAAGGAAGTGCTGTCACCTCCATGTTAGACAAGGCACAAGTGAGCCAGGGAGAGATCCAATGGCCACACGAGGTGTTTGTAATAAGAGGGGTGCCGCTGCCAGAGTCAGGATTTCTACAAGCCCGATAGTGCTCCTTCCACCCAGCTGGACTTGGTGAAAAGCCTGGGTCTCTTTTCTGATCCATCCAGGTGTACTGGATCTCAGACCATCCAGGTCTGTCGTGTTTGGGTCGGGCTCCTTCTTCCCAGTTGCATCCTTAGTCCCGGCAAGGGACTTTTACACTCAAAGGTGTCAGTCCTCGCTCTGTTGGAGCAAAGACCCTTCCTCCACCCATGCTCACAAGGCACAAACACACAAGGCATGCCCCCAGCCCGCTCTCTTGTGTTGCCATCCCATGGCTTTCAGAGAGGGGCTGCCTGTAGCTGCTGTGGTTACACACGCATCCTGTCCCATGGACTACTGTGAGCATCACTTCGAGCGAGGCTTCAGGCAGCAGCCCGTATGGAATAGCTGGGAATCCCAAATATAAGGAGATTGTGCCCTCGTATGGTCAAACAAGTGAGGTTTCTCTCTGAAAGGGACGGAGGCTTTCAGGTCAAGAGTACTATTAACACTTGAGCATTGATTGTTGTCCAGAGTGGCCCACAGCGCTGCCTAAATGTAGTCCTTTCTTCCTCCCGGGACTTTACCCTCCTTTGATTTCTGTTGCAAAATCTCTGGGAGACGGTAACTTTAATTAAAAAAACCCAAAAAACCATGCAAACATAAGCAAAAGTGGTGGGATTTTGCAAACTAATATGATTTGGGTAAGGCCTGTAGCTCTTCTGCATTAGTTTGCTGTTTGGGGCAGACACTTAGGGTGGTTCAATATGTGCAGAAGAAACCAGCGTGCTAGCAAGAGGCCTGCCTGTCACGTAGCGGTGTAGGAGCACGGTTTCTCCTTGTTGAGACACAGAAAAATAAAATGCCTGGTGTAGAAAGTCCTATAGACCGTCTCGGGGCATTAATTTCTAGCATAGACGCTTCCCTTTCTGTCCTAGGCTGCTATATGGTGTTTCTGCATGGCTGTTAGCTTCATCCCCAGAGACAGCTGCATTTTGGTCTTGGAGAAAGCGATTCTCATGTATAAGCCTTTGGAAGACTTTGGGGTGGCAGGAAAGAAATGCAAAAGTCCAGAAACAGAGGCTGTTCATCTGTGGGAATGGGGGGGCTGCATGAACTTGGCTGCTAGTAGACCAGCCCCCTCACTTCTGCAGCTGAAGACACCTCAGACAGACAGTCAATCCGGAGAGGAGCGATGGATCGTCATGTCCAACCATCCTTCAGAAAAGTCCCACAAGTCACTACTAAGTCAGCCTAAAACCTCTGGGCCGTCGGCACGAGGGTCACTGCAAAGGGCTGAAAACAAGCTGAGGCCAGAGTTGGCTGGAAAATAGAGGAAAAAACATCACCAATAAGTTCACCCCTGCTTTATTGTTTTAACCCAGCGTGGTTGAAATCCAAGGCAGTTGCATACAGCCCGCATCCGCAGTGCCACGGAAGACAAGTTCCCAGGTGCGGGATCGAGAAGGTGTTAAGCAGCTAATCAGAAAACGTGCAATTAAAACTGGAAGGGCAGAATCCAGGGATTTCATGAAATCAAAACACCCAGATTTTAAGTTAAGTGAAAAACATCTGTCTCGTGAAAGCATTTACTAGTTGAAAAGACCGCACTCTCAGCCGAGGTAACGCTGGCATAGGAAGCCATTAGAGCTGAGCTAATTTATACTAGCAGAGGTTTTCTTCTAAGGCCCTTCCAGCTTGCAGAGGTCTGGCTGGTCCTTCTCATGCTCCCTGAGGCTTTCCTTGTCATCTGATAGATATTTGAGGGAAGAAAGAGCCTCTTTTGTGACTCAAATCGCGGTAGGAGGGAAACTGATTTGGATCCGCGACATTTACGGAGGGTCTTAAATGAAAACACGCCGGGCTGCCTGTGACAAATGTCTTTCCTAAATGCAAAGCAAGCTCCCAAGCATCTAAAAAGCTTTTTTGGCAAGGCGGGGGGCTGCCATTAAAAGGGGAAGAGGAGGATTTGGGGAGTGAGGATTGCACCGCTGCCCTGATCCGGTTTGGCACAAACCTTGGGAGTCAGGAGAGAGACTGAGAAAGACCTTCAGGAATGATCTGCAGATGGAATAATATTAACCATTCAATCGCAAAAGTTGTGGCAATACAGCTCCTGGATGCCTCTCTCATGCTGCTACCAATTAACAGTTCAAAAGTAAAGTTCGATTCATCAGTGCAGAAAAGCAAAGAAATAAATTTTGCCCGGAGTTGTCCAGGGAACGCGAGATTTTTGCCATGAAACAGTGGGATTTTGGCAAGACAGTACCTCCGCTATCAAAAATATGACTTACATCACAGAAATTGCATACACATAGGGCTGGATGGGCCCTCAAGGGATCCTCTCATCCAACCTGCTGCTTGGTCTTAAAAACTTCTGATGATGGAGATCCCACGACTTCCCCAGTTCGCCTGTAGATGCTGCCTATCTATCAGAAGAGAGAGAAAGTCTTGCCCATATCTAACCTGAGCCTCCCTCCTTGCAAAGGAAGATGAGTTCCTCTTGTCCTGCACCCCAGCAGATGTGGAAAACAATAAGCCCCCATCTTCTTTTACCATATCCTTTACAATTTGGAAGACCCTTCACATGTCTCCCTTCTGTCTCTGCTTTCCTAAACTAAGCAAACCCAGTTCTTCCGATGTTTCCTCGCAGGCCTGGTCTACATAACCACTTCTCAGCCATGTTCTCTGGGATCTGTCAAGTTTGCCTGTATCTGTGACCATATGGGACAGGATTAGGAGAAATGGTCCCAAACTGCAGCAAAGGAAATTTAGGAAGAACTTTCTCACTGCAAGGGTGGTTCAGCATTGGGACAGGCTACCTAGGGGGTGCAATCTCCATCCTTGGGTGTTTTTTAAGAGCAGGTTATACAAGCACTTGACTGGGTTGACACTTCAGTCAGGGATGATCCTGTCCTGAGAAGGGGGCTAGATGACCTCCTGAAGTCACCCTAACCCTAACCCTAGCCCTGACCCAACCCTCCTTTTTTCTGAACCTTCTTAGAAATGATGCCCGTCGTTATGTCAGGGCTCATGACACCAAGAAAAGCAAAATAATGACTATGTCTTCTGTCTTTTTGTATGACACTCTTATCTGTTCACCCTAGAATAGGATTAACTATCTTTGCAACATGAGAAAACAAATGGGGAAGAGCAGAGGGAGAAAAACCGAATGAAGTGATGCCATAGGAAGAAGGAAGGGCAGAGAGAGGAGCTGCAACGTAGTTTTTGCTCTGTGCCCGATTTTAGGAGACACTAGGAAGCAGGGTTTAGGACATTAGGAGGCACTAGCATGCAGGGCTGTGGGCTGGACACAGGGGTGAGCACGTAGGGGGCCAATCATTACATGTATTTGTATACATGCAGATATATGTAAATACCATGCACAATTAGATTTTAAATATGCTGGGGAAGGGGCTGCTTTTCTGCTCCCTGTTTGTACAGCATCAAACCCAGCAGTCTAGGATGGGGGGCTCCAAATTCTTCTTCTCCTTTGCACCATCACCACCACCATCATCACCATCAGCCCCAACACAAACCGACCCTTTCATTCATCTCATCCACTTGACAACATACTATTTCTTTTTGACATCCTGTGTTTGTCTTTCTGATTGGAGAGCTGGAAATGTCAAATATCACCAAAAAGCCCATGTGGAGCTGGACTATAATTTTAGGGGCAGTTGGAAATAGGCTGTGTTGACAGACAGGGATGTAATGAGCTAGCTCACTAGATAAGGGAAATCTCCCAAGAGTCCTTTTTTGCTGGAATTGTCACTTGAACAAAGCAGGGCCAGACACACTGTTTTTGATTAATGGTTGGAAATCTTGGATCTTTATTCAACATGGGCTTAGGGAGGTCCTGAACTGAGTTTCTACCACCTAATGTTGTAGCTGGTGGAAGTTCAAATCTAGATAGAGGCCTGAATTCTGCAAGCAGCTCCTACCTTTCTATTGAGTTCGCCCCAAATCCTAAGTCCAATGTTTCCAGCCCCTGGGGGGCTCTGACGTGGATTTTCAAACTCAAATGAGAATCCTAGAAAATGGGGGTTGAAAGGAGCTCAGGAGGTCACATCTAGTCCAACCCCCTGCTCCAAGCAGGACCAGCCCCAACTACATCATCCCAGACAAGGCTTTCTCTAGCTGGGTCTTAAACACCTCCAAGGATGGAGACTGCACCACCTCTCAGGGGAGCCTGTTCCAGCGCTTCACCACCCTCCTCAGGAGAAAGTTCATCCTAATATCCAACCTCAGCTTCCCTTGCTGCAGCTTGAATCCACTGCTCCTCCTGCCATCTGCCCCCACTGAGACCAGCCCAGCTCCATCCTCTTTGCAGCCCCCCTGCAGGGAGGTGACGGCTGCTAGTCAATCCCCCTCGGTCTGCTCTTCTGCAGAATAAATCAGCCCGGTTCCCTCAGCCTCTCCTCACCAGTCCTGTCCCCCAGCCCCCAGCCATTTTCGTTGCCTTCCCCTGGACTCTCTCCAATGTGTCCACATCCTTTCTGTAGCAGGGGGCCCACAGCCGGACACAGGACTCCAGATGTGGCCTCCCCAGTGCTGAATGGAGGGGAAGAATCGCTGCCCTCCATGTGCTGGCAGCGCTCCTACCGATGCAGCCCTGGATGCTGTTCGCCTTCTTGACACCAAGGACACACTGCTGGCTCCTGTTCAGCTTTTTGTCCCATCACCCCCAGGTCCTTTTCTGCAGAGCTGCTGCCAGCCTGCCACCCCCAGCCTGCCCCGGTGCAGGGGATTGCTCCATCTAAGTGCAGGACTTTGCACTTGTCCTTGTTGAACCTCATGAGATTTCTTTTGGCCCAATCCTCCTGTTTGTTTAGGTTAATCCCAGCCCTACCCTCCAGCATATCGACTACTCCCCCCAGCTGGCTGGCATCCACTTTCAAGATCTACTAGCTGTCAAAGGGATCATGGACCTTAGATCTTTCAAGATCTTTCTAAGGTCTTCTGTCTCCCAGCTTCATTCATAATGGAGCATAACAGATACTTGGCCGTGGTGCCATGATAACAACCTTATAGCAGAGTTCAAGCCACCTAGTAGCCTAATGGCAAATTTCAGATGGCTTGAGGGATCCTTTGCAGTGAACTGTTTAACCTAGGGCTGCTTTCTCCAAAGTGTACGGGAACCTTGAATGGCATCCATGAACGGTGCGGCAGGATGACGAAAATCTAGGGGATCCCGTAATACCCAGAGATCAACCACACAGCAGGGAGAGATTATTTTGCAGAGATGCAAATTCTAACACAGTGATGGAGCATCCACTAGGGGAAACACCATACTGGATCTGGTGTTAGCCTCTGGGGACGACCTGGTAGGGGAGGTGCCAGTACAAGGGAGGCTGGGGACAGTGATCATGAAATGATCCAGTTTGCTATTCAGAGGAAGGTGGGCAGGGAAACTAGCTCAGTGCAAATGCTTGAGTTTAGGAAAGCCACCTTCGATGTGCTCAGGGCAGTCGTCAGGGAGGCACTCGCAGCCCAGGGGGTAGCTAGTATGGGGGTCCAGGAAAGGTGGTCCTTCCTCAAGGAGGCGGTCCTTGGGGCGCAGCAGGACGCAATTCCACTTCACGAGGGACGTGGGGAACCTGGAGAGGGTCCAGAGGAGGCCACTTGTATGGTGGGGTCCTCCGTGGCCAGCCCTATGAGGAGAGGCGGAGGGAACTGAATCTCTTCAGTCTCTGCAAGAGGAGACTGAGGGGGATCTTGTGGCTGCTACAACCTCATCAGGGGCCAGCAGCAGGGACTCGGGAACGTCTGTTCCCCAGGGCCCCCTTTGGAGTCACCGGGAACAATGGCCACAAGCTGCGGGAGGAGAGGTTGAGGTTGGATATTAGGAAGAACTACTTCACGGTAAGGGTGGCCAGAGCCTGGAACAGGCTTCCCAGAGAGGGGGTGCTCTCACCTTCCCTGGAAATCCTTAAGAGGAGACTAGATAGGCACCTGGCTGGGGTCTTATGACCCTGCCACCCCCAATGCTCCTTCCTGCTCATGGCAGGGGGTCGGACTCAACGATCTGTTTAGGTCCCTTCTGACTCATTGATTCTATGATTCTATGATCCTGCCTGAAACATCGACAACTTGGGCCTATATTTGACAAATCAGGGGGCAGCAATTTCCAGGGATATGTCAACTCATTAAGGATATGACTAGGGATATTTCAGCTGTGGGTTCTTCCTTCAGATGAGCTCATCTGTGTTGGTGAGTTTGGGTGAAAAGCACTGATGACAAGTTGGTGTAATAAAAGATATCAGATATACACAAAGAGCCTTGTCTGGCTATTTCCTTAGAATAGGGATGGGCAAAATATGGCCTGCGGGCCAGATCCAGCCCACCTGCCATTCTATCTGGACCACAGGGCCCCCCAAATTTTTAGAAAATTAATATTTATCTGCCCCTGGCTACCTGTCAAAGATAACTGGAACTAGGGGAAGTAGGCCCCAGAAGGAGCTGGTGGCAGGGCCCAGTAGCCATAGCAGCAAGGCATGCCTGGCCCCACTGCCCCAGCCCCCCACACCTCCAAACCAGAAGACCCTGCCTAGTAGAGTTCTTCCTAATATCCAACCTAAACCTCTCCTCCCTCAGCTTTTGGCCGTTGTTCCTGGTGACTCCAAGGGGGACCCTGGGGAACCTCCAAACCAGAAGACCCTGCCTGATGGAGGACTACCATGCTCTGGGAGGCGTGCTGAGGGAGATGGGCGCACAGGCGGTCTTCTCTTCCATCCTGCCCGTGAGCAGTCGAGGCAGACACCACGAGATGTGCATAGCGGAGACCAACTGGTGGCTGCAGGAATGGTGCTTCGAGGGGGGCTTTGGCTTCCTCAGCCATGACCGGCACATCGTGATGAGAGACATGCTGGGTTGGGATGGGCTCCACCTTTCCCCTAAAGGTAAGCGTGTGTTCTCTTCCAGGTTGGGAATAGAGGGGAAGAATCACTGCCCTCCATGTGCTGGCAATGCACCTACCAATGGAGCCCAGGATGCTGGTAGCCTTCTTGGCCCCAAGGGCACACTGCTGGCTCATATCCAGATTAATGTCCCCTGCCACCACTGGGTCCTTTTCTGAATAGCTGCTGCCCAGCCAGTCACCCCCACCCTGCATTGGTGCATGGGATTGTTCCATCTAAGTGCAGGACTTTGTACTTGTCCTTGTTGAACCTCATGAGATTTCTTTTCGCTCAATCCTCCAGTTTGTTTAGGTTAATCCCAGCCCTACCCTCCAGCATATTGACTACTCCCCCCAGCTAGGGCTGCTTTCTCCAAAGTGTACAGGAACATTAAATGGCATCCGTGAATGGTGTGGCAGGATGACAAAAATCCAGGGGATCCCGTAATACCCAGAGATCAACCACACAGGAGGGAGAGATTATTTTGCAGAGATGCAAATTCCAACACAATGATGGAGCATCTGTTATTAATGTCACATGAGCATTGACCTGGGGCAAAGTCAGCTTGGGCGGTACCCACACAGGTGCTCACCACCTGCTACAGCCCAGCCCATCACCACCCCCATCGAGTGCAAACTAGCTGACGTCATCGCTCGACTTTAACACCCTGTTGATGCAATGAGGATGTACCTTGCATGATAATGGCAAGCTCCTCCCAATCCAGCAAATCATCCACATCCTCTCCCGGCATCTGGGGAGCCTTGCCCCCAGCTCAGACCAGGACAACATTTGCTTGCCCTCGGAGCCCAGAAAGCTTGAGTGCATGCTCCTTTTCTGTTCATTTCTCTCCTTCCTCCCAGTACAAAGAGGCTTTTCTTGAGGTTATAAAATGCCTCACCAATGCCCCTGTCCCCTCCTTTTTTCCCCATTCTTGTCTTCCAGGACACACCATCATACATTCCTCTGTCATCTATTTGTCAGGCTGTGGATCTCCCTGGGAGCAGCACCACCGTCTCTCCAAGCCCTAAACTTTCCCATTAAGGCATCGTCATGCAGTTTTATTCACGGTAGGGTGCCCCGCTCTGGGTGACCTTCAGGCATTGGGGAATTGGTGGCAGACACCAAGCAATGGAACAGGTTTCACCTCCAAGGAGGATTACTCCGCGCTGGTCCGGTCCTGCAGGGAGCAAACCAGGAAAGCCAAGGCT
>NW_017728948.1:231614-238367 GCF_001723895.1 Crocodylus porosus | reverse complement strand
TGCCCTTTGGGCAGGGGGCTGGACTCGATGATCTCCCGAGGTCCCTTCCAGCCCTAATGTCTATGAAATCTATGAAATCTAGGTTGGTACTGGCAGCCATGAGATGGAGAGATTTAGATGTGTAGCCCAGGTGGTCTTGGGTATATACTCCCCTTCTCCAATTGAAGGGAATTGTTAGCTGGCAGGTATGCTGTGGGCAAACTGCAGAGCACTCAGTTTCCCTCCATCCCCATAGAACCAGGCCAGGACAGTCAGGGGACTGAAATATATACAAATGTATTTAAAATTTAAATAAATAAACAAATACCATAAACGATGCCCTCTGGGTACATGCTGTAAAACCTTATACCAGTACTCCAGATACAGGTAAGTCACAGGTAAGTATCTGATCTAAAACAGAGCCCAAAATAAACAAAGAATACCAACGGATAAACTATAGGTAAGTTCAGGAGAACAATAAATAAGCCACAAATGAAAAGAAATAAACTACAGGTGAATAATAGCAAAGGGGGGGTCCCAGCAGAGCCCTAGGACTCTACTCATATACCCATTTACAAACATGAGCATTCACAAAATATAAGACACGACATCACACCACTTACAGCACAAGATCGTCAAAGATAAAGTCAGTCCCCAGGGGAAACCCCAGTGTCCTTGGGCCTTTTCCCAAACCCTTCAAGGAAGTTGGGAACTTTAGGGGGGCCCTCCCAGTGGGGCCTCCACTTTCAGGAGCCCTTAACTAACCAGGGGGGAATTCCCCTCCCCAGTGGGAATCATCTTTTCCCTGAAACTCATGGCTCCCAGGTCTGGAGGGTGGCCCTTGTCCTCTGCACCAAGCTGCTCTTTCGCCTGTGGTGGGCTTTGGGGGTCGCTGTCCCCTGCAACAGGGCTCTGCTATGCAGGGCTTCTGGGGCCTCTGGCTTGGCCCTGTCCGCTGGCTCAGTAGCCCGAGCACTGTCTAGCTCCCTGGACTCAACTTTTTGCTGTGGGTTGGAGGCCTGGACCACTTCGTGCAGCACCAGGCTCAGTCCACTTCTGGACCCTCCATGCGGCACCTCCTGCACCGAGCTGCCAGCCTTATGCCGGGGGTTGGGGACCTGAGTCACCCAAGTGCTTCACAGATCCTGCTCCATGCACTGGCCTGTGCACCGTGACTCTGGCCACACTCCAGAGGTTGCAGACCCGAGCTGCCTCACACAGCTCCCAGGGTCTCGATGCCATGCACTGTGCTGCACACCGAGAGCCTAGCTGCTGGAGCTGCCCACCATTCCCCACTGATGGAAGTCTTCAGGGGCGCTTCTGGGCTACTGCTCACCCTGCTGAGCCACTCTCCTCAGCTCTTCTAACCCCGCTCTTCTCTCTTCTCCATTCCAGATTCATCTCCCCGGTGCCGGGCATGCAGCTCCTTTCATATGCTCCAGGGCTCCGCCCCGGAAGTCTTGTGGACCTGACAGTGTTGCAGTCTTCAATCAGGTCCAGGGGAGCCCCTTTCCCCCTCCCCTCAGGAAAGGGGCATGACATCACTCCTCTTGCTGCCTCCTGATTGGTGGATGGGCTCCACCGATCAAAACAGCAGAATTTCAAGCCTGGGACTCAACCCAAGCTCCGAAAGGTAAACCTGCTACAGGTGCATGCCACAGTCCTTCCTTCCCTGCTTCTCGTTTCCCAGCAAGACTTCACGAGAGATAATGAAGCAGTTTGCAATGAAGCCTGGTGTCAGGCGCCAGCGCAGCAGGCTGGTGTAGCTGCACCTGGGTGACCCTAATTAGCTACTGGGGCCTGCTGACTTGAGGTCTAACTACATCCGGTGAGCTGTACGGATCTGTCCGCCAGCTTATAAGCATCACCCAGCAGATCACTCGGCCAACAGATGATCCCTTGCCTAGTCTTGGCTTTCTGACTCCTTGCTCTTCATTTCCTACGTTTTGCCTGTTGATTTCTGGCCTCCTAGCTTGACTCCTAGTTTCCCAGTGCCTGCATCTCACCTGTTTCTTTCTAGTTTCCTAAGTCTTGCTTGTTGGCTGCATCTTGGGTCCATCCTGCTGGCTGCTTGATCCAGCCCCCTTTGTTGCAGACTTGCTAGCTCCTGACTCTAGTTCAGACCCATGGCTCTAGTTTGGGGACTGTCCATGTGCTGGGCCCCAGAAAGGTTCCCAGACTCAGAGTCATGGCCTAGGTTTAATTCCCACCTTGGGCAAGTCAGTTCAGCTCTCTTCTTTCTCTCTTTGGGAACACCATGGGGTGGACTCGCCGCTTTTGTCCAGCAAGCCCGACTTGGAGAAGGAAACTTCAAATTGGTGGAACATTTCTACCAATCAGGTAACAGCTGGGAGGGACTTGCACCTGCTCGGAGTGGGGTGGCTGGTGGGAGTCCGTGGACCTGACTGAAGACTGTTCTTTGCAGGTCTGGCAGACTTCAGGGGCGGAGCCTCCAGTGTATATAAAAGCCCAGCATGCTCGGCACACTGGGCAAAGGCAACGAGTGATGTTGGAGAGGGAAGAGCCTCCGCCAGGATCCCTTCTTCACCCCAGAGGTGCACAGGCCGGTGCACGGGGCTCAGGCTCTGGGACCTGCGTCAAGGCAGCTTGAGCCTGCATCCTCAGCAGAGGGCTGGACGCAGCGTTGTGCAGACCGGCGCATGGAGAGCCAGCCCGGGGAGCATCTTGAGGCTGCTCAGGCTCCACGCGGTGTGCAGACCGGCACATGGAGAGCTGGTCCTGGGAGCAGCTCGAGGCTGCTCGGGTTGGCCTCAGTGTAAGCCCGACAACCAGAGCTCCGCAAGGTGGCCCAGCCAAAGAGCTAAAAAAGCCCGGGAGCCTAGAGCAGGGCCCAGGAAAAGGGAGACCTAGGCATAAGGCTAGGTAAACCCAGTCAGCAGTGGCTAGGTTCCCCCCACGAGAGCTGGAAGATCCCTTGGTGCCCGAAGCGAGGCACAGGACCCGGAGGGGAGGTCTCGGCGTGAGGCAGAAAATGCTGGAGGGACCTCTGATTGAGCAAAGGGCTCTGATGCCCGGTCAACGGCTCCTCAGAGAAAACTGTAGGTTGCTGGTGGAGTCGGGTCCCGCAGGGGAGGCATTCCTGAAATAAGGCAACCTCCCCCCAACCCCCCAAGGGAAGCCCTGGGTGAAAGTTACCCTCCCAGCTAGGCCCATAGAAGGGGAAGTGCCCCTTACTGGCTGGGATCCAGGGTAAACGCGCCTTATGTTGTGGAAAACTGCACCTCATATTGTGTATAATCGTTATCATAATTATGAATATGTTGTACAAAATGTTGTGGAACTGGGTAAGTTTTGTATAATGGGTTTTTGGCTTATCATATTGTAAATATTTGTCTGTATACCTTTGGTGTTGTTAAAAGATATTGCTAAGAATATTTTTGGAAAGTTTTCCTTTGTTGCCTATTAGAATATTTACCCACACACACACACACACACACACACACACACATATATATATATACACATATATATAAAAAATAATGTGTACGTTATGATTCAATAAATTGTAAATAGTTATGAGCATTGGCATGGAGTTGACTCTGTAGAGTTAAGAGGGACCCGCGCTCAAATCCCCGGTGTCCCTGTCATACCACTGTCGCCTGCCTCATCTATCCCTTCCAGCTGAGGACAGGCACCCCTTTGGGTGTTCCCAGCACATCTGTTCTCCACCCTGTGTTTGTCTCCGTGGCAGAGCTGGATCCACATCCTTCTCCTAGATGTTTAAATGGGGGTTATGTGCCCATATGTTGCATCATGATCTGGGAGGTAAATCAAGAGCAACCTCCTTCAAGGTCACCCTGCTCCAGCAGCTTCAAAATGACAGGGGGGTCGACAGTCCTGGTCCCCCCCAGTCTTGCCCGGAGAAGTGCCCTAGGAACCTGAGACTTCTGAGCATGTTCACATGTGACTCAATGAAGCATCTAATTCACTGATTTTTATGGCACCTGTTGAAGTGAACTTGGGTTCATGAACACTTTTGCTATCTCTCTATAAATCTCTTATTTAGTTAGTCTATAACTGTGCACACCTAGCCTGCCTTCTGACTGAGTAAAGACTAACACAGCTAACTACCTCTCTCCACCTGTTTCTATGCCATGCTCATAATCAGAGGGGGGAGAGACATACAGATACACCCCTGGGCTCAGCATTTGTTTTTGGCTTCAAATGCCTCCTTGCTTAGCACCTAAACACTCTGGACCACACTTTGGGGCAGATAACTTGGTCCATGGAGTGTAAGGGAGTCCTAGCCCCACCTTAAGGTGCAAAACCAGAAGCATCAGGAGCAGGCTACAACAGGCTATAGGTAAAGGTCGGGTAGATGAGGACACTGCCATTGCAACAATGGGAAGTATCAGGTTCACAGATGCTCGGAGGATCCTAAGAAGAGGACCATGACCTGCACTACAAAGGAAATAAAAGTCCCCACAGTCCATGCCAACATGACTTAGGAGGGAAATTCCTTCGTGATGCCAAGTTGAGTGATTGATTTGACTATGAGTGGAAGAGGAAGACCCTTTAGCCAGGTACCTGTGTGGTTTCCCAGTACCAAAAGTGGTGCCACTGGATCCCAGTCAAAACTCCCAGCCTGGGCTGTGGCATGAAAAGGAGGTGTGTCTAAGAGCAATTCAGATCTGGCCTAAAGCTCTTTGGTGCAGGGGCTCTCTGTACAGCCTCCAGCAAAACGGGGTGTCCAGCAAAGTTCACTCGTCAGACATAATTAACATACCACTGGGTTTTCTTCCCAGGCCAAATTGGAGCCAGCACTGGACTCCTGGGAGCCTCAGGACAGTGTGCAAACTGGAGTGCAGTTCACTCACTTTGCACAAGCTTAGACCATAACTGAGCAGCACAGCTTAATGGTGTTGGCTGGGGCTATGTGCACTTTGCTACCTGGATCCTCCGTGTGAGATGAGGGGGGTAGCAAGAGGTGAAACCCCATGCAAACCAACACTACAAACCAGCTGAAAACTAAAAGCAGTCGTGGGATTTATGGGAGGCCCCGAGAACAAAAGCAGATGGACGTGCACCAGGCGGCGTCTGACACATCCTGAGGATGTTGCACTGTTTCTATCATCATGTCTGATAAGGACGAGGCAGCGTTGTCATGATGTCGCAAGGCAGCTTCCCCCTGGTCTAAAGGCACGGCTTCTTTTCTGTGCTTGGAAGGAAATGAATGAAAGATGCTGATCTCAGGCCGTGGGGTCAGGTACAGACATGGACACCGGTCTATGACTGTAACAGAACAGAAGTTCGGTGCATGTCGACTGGTTTAAAAATGGCAGAAACTGCTGGAAGATTTGCCCCCAGTCCCACCCTCCCAAAAGGCAAATGTGTGTTCTCTTCACTACCGATCTACACTATGCCACTTACAGAAACCACGTAACTTGGATCATAGACTCACAGACACTGAGTGCTGGAAGGGACCTCAGGAAATCACACCGAGTCCAACCCCCTGCTCCAAGCAGGACCAGCTCCAGCTACATCATCCCAGCCAAGGCTTTGTCTACCTGGGTCTTAAACACCTCCAAGGATGGAGATTTCATAGCCTCTCTGGGTAACCTGTTCCAATTCTTCACTGCTTTCCTTGTGAGACAGTTTTTCCTAATATCCAACCTCAACTTCCCTTGCTGTAGCTTGAGCCCATTGCTCCTTGTCCTGCCATCTGCCCTCACTGAGACCAGCCCAGCTCCATCCTCTTTGCAGCCAGCCTGCAGGGAGGGGAAGGCTGCTATCAAATCCCCCTCGGTCTTCCCTTCTGCAGACTAAGTCAGCCCAGTTCTCTCATCGTCTCCTCATCAGTCCTGTCCCCCAGCCCCACAACCATTATCATTTCCCTCCTCTGGACTCTTTCCAATGTGCCCACATCCTTTCTGTAGCAGTGAGCCCACAGCTGGACACAGGACTCCAGATGTGGCCTCCCCAGCGCCGAATAGAGGGGAAGCATCACTGCCCTCCATGTGCTGGCAGCGCTACTCCCCATGCAGCGCAGGATGCCGGTCGTCTTCCTGGCAATAAGGACTGGTCATATTCAGCTCATTGTCCACTCTCACTCCCAGTCCTTTTCTGCCGAGCTGCTGCCCAGCCACTCTCTTCTGCATACTAAGCCCGGTTCCCTCAGCCTCTCCTCACCAGTCATATCCCCCAGCCCCACAACCATTTTGACTGCCCTCCACTGGACTCTCCAATATCTCCTAAGATCAATTCTGCCTGTCATTTTCAATGTCTGTACATAGCATGGGTGTCCTCACACCTCATGTCCTGCAACAAAAATCCAAACAGCGTCAAAATGATTATTTAACAGCAAGAAGCTTGAGCTTCACCACAAAACCTCCTTCTACTGCCTCATTGTTCTGGGAAACATGTGGTTAGTTATCTCCCAGCATGCTCTGACACACGTGCTTTCTGCATCCCTTGCCCAGAAACATTTGACTGGACAGTAGACATAGAGGGCTATAGGTTGTTTAGAAGAGATAGGAAGGGGAAAAAAGGTGGGGGGGTTGCACTGTATGTTAGGGACCAGTATGCCAGTTCTACCTCCCAAATGGGACCAGAGGAAGGCTTAACTGAGACCCTGTGGGTCAAGCTGCAAGGAGGGTGGGGGGAGAGGGATCTGGTGGTAGGGGTTTACTACAGGCCACCACATCGGGAGGGAGAGCTGGATCTGGATTTCTCCCGGCAGCTGGGGGAGGCCGTGCGTGCAAAGGATGTTGTGGTCATGGGGGATATGAATTACCCTGACACCAACTGGGAGGA
>NW_017728948.1:228200-231415 GCF_001723895.1 Crocodylus porosus | reverse complement strand
TCAGGCCACAGCTGGAGTCCTGTGTCCAGTTCTGGGCGCCACACTTCAAGAAGGACATGGAGAACCTGGAGAGGGTCCAGAGGAGGCCACTCGTATGGTTGGGGGCCTCCGTGGCCAGCCCTATGAGGAGAGGCTGAGGGACCTGAATAACTTCAGTCTCTGCAAGAGGAGACTGAGGGGGGATCTTGTGGCTGCCTACAGACTCGGGGAAAGTCTGTTCACCAGGGCCCCCCTTGGAGTCACCAGGAACAACAGCCACAAGCTGAGGGAGGAGAGGTTTAGGTTGGATATTAGGAAGAACTACTTCACAGTAAGGGTGGCAAGAGCCTGGAACAGGCTTCCCAGAGAGGGGGTGCTCTCACCTTCCCTGGAAATCCTTAAGAGGAGACTAGATAGGCACCTGGCTAGGGTCTTATGACCCTGCCACCCCCAATGCTCCTTCCTGCTCATGGCAGGGGGTCGGACTCAACGATCTGTTTAGGTCCCTTCTGACTCATTGATTCTATGATTCTATGATCCTGCCTGAAACATCGACAACTTGGGCCTATATTTGACAAATCAGGGGGCAGCAATTTCCAGGGATATGTCAACTCATTAAGGATATGACTAGGGATATTTCAGCTGTGGGTTCTTCCTTCAGATGAGCTCATCTGTGTTGGTGAGTTTGGGTGAAAAGCACTGATGACAAGTTGGTGTAATAAAAGATATCAGATATACACAAAGAGCCTTGTCTGGCTATTTCCTTAGAATAGGGATGGGCAAAATATGGCCTGCGGGCCAGATCCAGCCCACCTGCCATTCTATCTGGACCACAGGGCCCCCCAAATTTTTAGAAAATTAATATTTATCTGCCCCTGGCTACCTGTCAAAGATAACTGGAACTAGGGGAAGTAGGCCCCAGAAGGAGCTGGTGGCAGGGCCCAGTAGCCATAGCAGCAAGGCATGCCTGGCCCCACTGCCCCAGCCCCCCACACCTCCAACCAGAAGACCCTGCCTAGTAGAGTCTTCTGGCCTGGGACCTGGGGATGTTCCCACCTCCCTCCACTGGAGAGGGACACTCAGCGAAGTAGGGAATGGGGAGGCAGGGGAGGACCATGCATGATCACCCCAGGCCTTTGGGCCAGGCTGGGCCAGCTCCTGTGGTCCCAGCACTGCAGCTGGGAGCCACGTGGTGCCAAAGTGGCTGGCAGGGAATGTGGAGGGGGGCAGCAGCAGGAAAGGAAGTGGGGAAACAGCTGAAGCAGGCAGTGGGGGAATGGGAGGGAGTGGATGTGCAGAGCACGGGGCCCACACCAGTGCCCCAGGGCCAGGGTCGGTAGGACCTAGAATGGGGTGGCAGGATCACAGAGCTGGGCTGGCAGGGGCTCTGGAGCCAGGCTGGCTCCCCCTCTCCCTGCTGCCACAGACCAGCCCAGCTCCATAGAGCCCGTGCCTGCCCACTCCGGGCTCCCTCCAGCTCTGGCCCTGGGGCACCAGCACAGTCCCTGCACTCCCGCATCACTGGTGCTGCGCACTACATGCCCACTCACTGCCCCTTCCCCCTTGCCTGCTACAGCCATTTCCCCACTTTCCTGCCTGCAGCTGCCATCACTCCTCCCCCCTGCGCCGGCCACTCCAGCACCATTTGGTTCCTGGCTACATTGCTGGGCCTCAAGAGTCAGTAGGAGTTGGCCTGACCCCTGAAATTCTTGGCTGGCTCCATGTGGTGCCAGCAAGGACCGTTCAGCTCCTACTGCATCCTGCAGTCTCAGCTGTGCAGCTGGGATGTTGTTGCGGAGTGGCTAGTGGAGGGGAAGGGAAAACACAGCAGAAGGGCAGGAGTGGCAGATGGAGTGGGAAGTGGCAGGAAGTGGGAGCATGGAGCCCACGCTGGTGCCCTGGGGCCAGGAGCAGCAGGAGAGTGGAGCCCGGGTTTGGAGGAGCACTGGTGGGGGCTCTGCTTGCTGTGGGCGGCTGTGGACAAGCTCTCCCCCTCCACACATGCCACACCCTCCCCAGCCACCCTCTCCCCACACACACACACAGACCCCCACAAACCCCATGCCCATCTGCATCCACACATCCACACACACACACTCACTTGCTCCCCCACCCCACATACACACCCCACCCCCCCACAGACACGCCCTCCTCCATACCCTGCATACCCACCCACCCATACCCCCTCACCTCCCACAATATACAAGAGTAAAAACTTCATTTTCAGCTATTGTGTAATCACCTCTATGTACATGACAGAAACACATGTATATCATGGCCAAAAATATTTTTTGGAAATCAAATTAATGAATGTTGTAGTGGATGTTAGATTTTTAGAATATAGTTTGGTATTTTTCTGGTTCTGAGATGTCAAAACCCCTTGCTGAAAGGAATATTTCCAGGGGGCAAGGGACGGGACTTTTGGTGGCAAAGGTCAGGAGTTAGGGAGTGGGACTTCCAGTTCCAAGATGGTGACCAAGGGGTGGGGCACCTGTCAAAGGGTGGGGCTACCCTTGCAGCCCTCAATGGCTTGCCAAAAGTTGGTAAGCGGCCCTCCACCGAAAATAATTGCCCACCCCTGCCATAGACCAGCACAGCTATGGCCTATACCCTTGAAGACAAGGGGCATATCCCCATGAAGCAATATATACAGAGGGCTTCACTGATCTTTCCAAAATAAATGCATTAGAAAAGTTATCGTATATGGTATAGGAGGGGAGGGGTTATACTTACCTTAAAGCATGCTCATGCTATTTTTACCTCATTGCCTTTCCCCAAGCTCCCAGCAGTCTGTCTGCTGTAACCACACATTGGATATTGTCATGAGCTGCAATGGCATATCATCTCATTGACCCCAATGTGTTTTTTTGCTCCATATCTATAAATAGTGTAGAAGGGTGGGAACTCCATTGCTGATTGGCTCCTCCATGTGCTGTTGCAAGACCAAAGATAAATCATGAAAACAGGACTTCCCTTTAGTGTGGTGTTGTGGTAAACACTGATTCAGAGAGTTGTGACTGGTGCTTTGCTGGAGTATGGGAAAGGTGATTCATGTTTTCTCTGTTTTAAACTCTGGTGTTCATAATATGGCCTAAGGGACAGGGATTGTTGGTGTCATCATTGGTGCTATCTTCATTGGGTATTCATAGTTTCATAGTAGCTAGAGTCGGAAGGGACCTAGGTAGATCATCTAGTCTGACCCCCTGCCTTGGCAGGAAAGAGCACCGGGGTCAGAT
>NW_017728948.1:200308-227600 GCF_001723895.1 Crocodylus porosus | reverse complement strand
GTTCTTCCTCCCCATGTGCAACACCTTGCACTTATCAGTGTTAAACCCCATCCTATTCTCATCCGCCCACCGTTGCAACCTGTTAAGGTCAGCTTGTAGCCTATTGCACCCTTCTAGTGCACCCACATCCCCCACATCTTAGTGTCATCAGCAAACTTGAACAGGGTGCTTTCTACCTGTATTACTGCTGTGTTGAAGTCTCAGGGACTGCAGTGCCAGCAAAAAGTTGAAGCCAAGAGATCCCACACCAATCTAGTCTTAGAGAACAGCCATGGGCTTAGTTTGGTGGCAAAGGGTTGGGCAGATTTATTGTCTACGGGATGTGGCCTAACACACTTGTGATCTGACAGACAAGGTGTTAACACACATGTGCCCGTGACAAGGTATAGGTTGAACCTCAACAACATATAACCTCCCCTAGGCCAATATAAAGTTCCTGTTGTTTCTAATTCTCCTTTTGTACATTGATCAAACAAATGATGTAGTACATCCCACCAGTATCTTGAGTATCTTAAGCTGTCTTGTTACATGGGCTTGTTCCACATCTGGGTGCTCCCATTCCAGCCTTATCATCCTGGTACTGGACTAGTGGACACCTTGTCCAGCCATCTTCCTCCTGTCTTTTGACAGGAGTGCCCATTTGGCCCATGTTTTGCTTATATAAGGAGTTCATGCACTGGCTAGGTTCACTGATCTGGCCTACTCTGGCCAAAGCTTTAGCGGTGTGTATATTGAACAATGCTCCAGCAAGGCCTACATTTGGATTCAATGCTGGATGTTTTAAGGTACAGGAGTGTTGGGACTTCTCTCATAGCTTCTTTAGGCCATTTATAGCCTAATTTCCAGGCCCGGGCCTGAAAAGGGCTTGTCTCTCAAAGGTGGTCTCAGAATCAGTAATATAGACTCAACCTAAGGGTGGAAACAGATGTTGCCTTTTGCTGCCTTTGTACCACTATAAAAATCTTTATAACGGCACAAAAGCCATGCAAACAGACATCCGTGTCCCTTGTTGCACAATGAATGTGGCTATGATGAAGGCTGTATCCAATTCGTGCTGCTATTTAGAGGTAAGGATCTGTTTACATTATTGTGCAAGAGTATGGGCAGCCCAGTGCTGCCCACACTCTCCAGCCTCCCCAAGCAGGTGCTCTGGGGACTTCAGGGGCCTGATCCTCTCTGCTCTGGGAATTATCATGAAGGATCAGGTCCCTCAAGGCCTGGAAGCACCTGCCTGCGGGCACATCTATGTAAGGGGGAAACCCTGACTTCCCCTGCTTATGGAGACTGCCCTTGAGATCCTGGGCACACAGCAAGGAAAGTTGGGCAGGTTCTCATAGGGCTGGAAGGGCCCTGGGATGCTGCATAGGAAGTCCTGAGGTTTGTAGGACCACGCCCTTCAAGCTCCAGGAGAACACAATGCCCAACATCTCACAGCATCAATAGGTGGGACAATGGACATTTGTTTTGCCCATTGAAGCACTGGGACACATCCCAATGCTGCTGATCCACTTCATTTGGTGACACCTGCTTCTCAGAGCCCTTCTCAAAGCTACCTCCAAGTTCTGCCACAAGGCATCGGGCTCAAATGCATCACTTACGTTTTAGGAAAGGATTGTTTTCTTCCGTGCAGGAATGGCTGGTCCAAATTATCCAGCCTGGAGGTGACGTCATGCCCATCTAATGGTCTCTTCAGGCCTTTCTATTGAAAGGCAAGGGTATCAGTGGGTTGGGATAGCTCCATTGATTTAAAAGTAGCAACAGAGGATTCCCACGTTCGTGCAAGGGGGTTGAGCCAGACAACTCACAAGGTCCTTTCCAGATTCATAGAAAGTTTGGGTTGGAAGGGGCCTCAGGAGGTCACATCTAGTCCAACCCCCTGCTCCCAGCAGGACCAGCCCCATCTACATCATCCCAGCCAAGGGTTTGTCTATTTCAGTCTTAAAAACCTCCATCTTGCCCTTGGAAGCTACACACCAAAAAGAAAGTCTGCACACAGGTCACATCTATCCCTCCCCACGCACCCGCTGAACCTGGTGTGGGTTCTCCTTTCCCTCCTATCCTTTCCCCCCATGTTCATTTGTTTGTTTAATTGACTCACTCTCCGGGAGTAGACGGGTCTTGAGGTCGGGTTACAGGAACAAAGGAGTCGGCGAGCTGGAGCCGGCGCTAGGAAGCCCACAAAATTTTTAAAAAGCCAAGTCATTTGCAAAGCCTTGGGCTCCATGAGGTTCACCCACATTGTATGGAGAGCCACATTTACCCTCTCTGTGCATGCGTACGGCTCTCCCTGACATTCCTGGCACTGGAGCATGTCTCCAGGGTACCGCTGCCTTCTCCGGGTTGGATGACTATGTGGCTGCGCTTGCAATTTTTCCCTCGTTGGGGTTGTGGAGAGCTCATTGCCCACTGACTTGCCTGAGGGGTCTAATCTTGATTTTTGCATCTCTGGCTTTTTTAAAACTGTTTTATCTTCTTCAAGATTATAAAAAAAAATGCAGCCAACTTGTGCTAAGGGTGGTGTGGATGGACCCAAGGTGAGTGACACCATTGACAGGGAGGTCTCCAGAAGAGACTGGGAATGGGATAGGGTCATTGTCTGGTGGAAAACTGGCCGCTTAACCAAACCATCAGCCCAGAAGACATTCACTGGAGGTCTTTCCATGGGCTTTGCTTCAGGCTGTAGCAGTACAGGCTCCACTACAACATGCCTTGGCAGGGTGTTGGCCTATTTATTAAATAAATGGATGCACTTGCCCTCCAGCCCCCAGGAGACCAATAAGCAAAAGGGGGTCTAAGGAATGAACTCCCTGCTTTCTTCTGGTTTAGACTAAAGGACAGCTGGGAAAGCTGGTCTCCCTGGCCTGGAGGCAACTTCGGGCTCCCAGACATCTAGAGTATGATAAAGGCTGACAGGTAACCCTCTAATGACCTGCACTCCTGCCGCTATCCAAAAAAACAGATGCTAGGCTGGAGACCACTTCTGGGCCAGTGCTCATTGGACTTAGAAAACCCTCCCCAGTGGGAGCCCTGGCCTCGAAACAGAGTTAAATTGGGACCCCCGCTGAAGAGCTGCTTAATCAGATCTCTAATAAGGGTGACCTGACCTTGAACCCTGCCCCTGTGGTGCTGTGGCATGGAGAAAGGTAAAGAACCCCTATGCATCTCCACACCTGTGGCCATGGCTCGAGGCTCTTGGCATAGTCCCCAATGCTGGCAGAGATGCACATTGTGCAGTCATCCTTGAATAACACACAGGGGGACCCCAGCAGAGACACTTGCTCTTTGGTGACCCTCCTTGACATCGGTTAGGCAGGAGGACATGATAGATTGTGAACCGTGGTGCTCTGTGAACCGAAAGCTGATGCCGTTCACATCTGGCTGTGGCTTTGCAAGCTCCGGACCTATTTTCTTGCTTTCTATTCACTGCTTACGTGAAATTGGGGTTGGTGAAAGGTTATGGATCAATGCCCTAAGAAATGGCCCCGCATATCCAGAGAATACGTGGAGTATAGAAAGGTGCCGCGTGAGAGTCTCCAGCCTGCCTCCCTGCTAATGACCCTGACCCAGAGGAGAAGACCTCCCAGTTGGTGGGACATCATTCTCCTTGGCTCCACTTCGTCCTTGGCTTCTCTGTTGAAGCTTTTGATCAGGGAGGTGTTTAAGGAGGGCCCTTTTGTAAGACAGAAGTCTATGCACTTGGAGATGGAGGGGCATTTCCACACAACCTGCCCGGTGTCATCAGGAACCAGCTTCTAGTCCCAGAAAGTAGCTGCCACTTACTTGGAAAGGTGATATGCGTTCCCCCATTTTTAATAAGCACCATCTGCCTGGCACCCATGGGCAGCCAACACCTGGCCCACACAGCAGTAGTGAAGTGACTGGCCTGGAGACCAAGCAAACTAGACGAGGCTCTGGTCTTTTCTACAGGTACAAGTAAAATGGACCCTCCAAATCAGCAAGGGATGAGGAAGGTCAAGGAAAGAAATGAGGCAAAAGGAAAGGAAACAAATGCTAATAACACGGTAGAAGGAACCAAAATTTGTGGAAGAGGTGATATCTTTTATTAGACCAACTAGATATTTGGAAAGAAATGATTGTATTCAGTTGCAAGCTTTTGGGCACACTCACCCTTCATCAGGAACAGGAGAGAGCAGAGATTGAAAAATTTCTTTTAGGTAGAAATGAAAATCTTGGTAGGAGGAATGCACCCTTGAGCATATTTTGCGGCCTTTTTCCAACCTAATTTTAAAGGTCTCAGGTAAAAGAAGTACCAGCCTTTCTCTTAAGAAGGTGACTCCCATGGCCCATGGGCTTACTGGCAAGAAGTGTTCAATTTTTAGCCTAAATTTCCCCTTTTCTTGACCTGCAGTTGAGGTCCAGTGGTAGATTCCTTATCTACCCCACAGGAAACCTGGGTTTGATTTCCAGATGTGCATGGACCTACAGCTGTTGAGGCACTGGGTGTCTGGACAGGCTCTTCCCTATTTTCTGTTCAAAGTCAGGGGGGGTAGAAGGTCTGGGCAGCCTCCACTCCTCCATACTTCTGCCTAGGTGGATGTGTTGAAAGTCCTAGTGACCTTTGATGCATACACCATAATGCAGAAGGATCTATGGCTGCCTATTACCCCAGTGCATGGAGGAATCGCTAGATAATTACACGTGACTGTTTTTGCAAAAACCAGTACCTCGTAGTAGGGTGATAGCTGCTATGTAGTGAGGTGAGTTCAACCTCAAGAGTGTGCGTGTGGTCGGCAAAAAGCAGTGCCCTACTTAACTACTTTGCTTAACAATACACCTTGCCTCTACTTAGAAGCACGGAAAATTAAGGTTGGAAGGGAGCTCAGGAGATCACGTCTAGTCCAACCCCCTGCTCCAAGCAGGACCAGCCCCAACTACATCATCCCGGCCACGGCTTTGTCTACCTGTGTCTTCAAAACCTCCAAGGATGGAGACTCCACCACCTCTCCAGGTGACCCATTCCAGTGCTTTACCACCCTCCTTGTGAGAGAGGTTTTTCTAATATCCAACTTCAACCTCCCTTGCTGCAGCTTGAGCCCATTGCTCCTTGTCCTGTCATCTGCCCCCACTGAGACCAGCCCAGCTCCATCCTCTTTCCAGCCCCCCTGCAGGGAAGTAAAGGCTGCTAGTCAATCCTCCTCGGTCATCTCTTCTGTAGATTAAATCAGCCCAGTTTCCTCATTGCCTTCTTCAACATGAGAACTAATCAGCATTAAGTCATTGTACAACAAACTCCAATGCTTTGGAAGGTAAAGAAACAGAACCAGCTCCTGCTCTACTCATTAGGTGCCCAAAAATAGTAAAAGAATATGCAGTTGGTTCATATTGGTTCCAGTTGGCACCTGGGTTTTGAGGCAGCATAGGAAACCTGATTCTGCTGGAGTACCTGGTCCTGGGAACTAACCAACAGCAGGAGAAGCAAGTGGAAACTCCTGCAGAGTTTTACTAGAGTGGCTTAAAGGCTTTTTTGTCTTGTTTTGTCCATACTGTGTGAAGTACACAGGAGTTCTGGACCACAAGAAGGGCTCCTAGGTACTGTGGTCTACAAATAATCACTAATAACCTTTTACATGGTTAATGGAAAGCTTTGGGTCCCATCTCCATCACTTGTGAATCTTTCGATACCCTCCCACTTCGTTTCACCTGGGGACCATTTTGTTATGAACCCATGTTTTATGGGAACAAAAGTCAGGGGGAAGGGGAAAGAGGGGGAAAAATAACAAAAACCCTCAAAAGGAAGGTATCTCGAGAGAAGGTGGGATTAACTGTTTTACCAGCCAGCTAAGGGCCATAAGGCTTCTCAGGGGAGGAAATTCACCAGCACTGACTTCACGCTAGGCAGTTCAGGACCTTTGTGTCCACCTCATCCACCTCATTGGATTGTCTGCAGGGCATCTTCTGACTCATTAACTCCATTCAGGAGGTCTAATAGGATTATCTGCCACTTTCACCTTCCCCCAGCAAGTGTTTAGGGTTTGCAGAAGTCTCCATGATGTCTGCTACAGCCTATGGATCCCCTGAAATGCCATCACACAGTAAACACTTTTCTCATCGTCACGTTGTCTTGTGAGCAGTTAAAAAAAAAAAGGTCTATATTTGGCATGAGGCTGTAGAGGCCTGGTGCAAAACACTGATTTTCTGCCTTGGGAGGCCTCACAGCTTGGCGATAGGAGATAACACTTTTTTGGTGAGATCCTATCTATCCTATGTTATTTTCTGGGGCACCTCAACATAGCAGAAGGCTGCTGGCAATTAAAGGGTTTACATGGAAGAGCTGTGTGCGATCCTTTGAGGCAAAGATGTGTTTTCCCTGGTTGGGCATCTGAGGATGGGTGAGGTTATATGCAAGTATTTGCAAGTCGTAAGGGCCTGGTCTTGCACCTGCAGAAGCATGGCAGTGTTCCCATTGGCTTTCATGGGGTCCAGGTCAACACCTTAATGTAGGGGAGGAGTGCGTAATCATCTTGCATGCCGATAAGGCAATGGCCATTCCAGCCAACTGGCTCAATGAAGAGGAAAGGTCTGAGATGCCTCCTGAAAACTTGATTTTTTTTCTCCTGTCTCCCATGGGCTGAACTGGGAAGTTCTTAGCTGTGCTGGTGGCGGTTACTCAAATAAGATGTCCAAGCTAACAGAAGAAGAGTGGGATTGTCCATACCCCTGTGGTGCTGGGTTCTGGTGAGATGAGGGCTGAGCCTTCCCACCACGGCTCACAGGCATGCTCCAGAAGTCTGCCTCAAGACTGCCCATGTTTTATGGGAACAAGCAGCCACTCTTTAGCTCGCCAGCGAAGAAGGTTCAAGAAAAGGTGCAGGGGATAAGCTTGGAGCTGCTTCAGTGATGAACCCCTGGGTCCAGAGTCTGCCTGCAGAGTCTGGTGGGAGACGTGTGCTCAGCTCCTCTCTGGGCAGGTTGACAAGTGTAAATCCCCAAATTCTCCTGCCTAGCCCTTGGTTGCTTTATTTAGGAGACATCTCCAAAGATGAGAAAAAGCAGGACTTGGGTATGAACTTTGGGGGTGGTATCTCTTCTGGGGAACCCCTTCACTGGTCCAGACTTCCATCTCCTTACAGCATAGGAGAAACAGAAATCCATCCATCCATCCATCCCTAGTATACGATCCCACTAGGGGAAATGCCTTGCTGAACTTGGTGCTGGCTACAGCAGATGCCCTGGTGGGGGATCTGCAGGTACCAGGTAACCCAGGGAATAGCGACCATTGATTGATTGAATTCACTATCCTTCAAAGTGTGGGTAAACTAACCAGCAGGGCTGAAGTGCCAGACTTCAGTAAGGCTAACTTCAGTGTGCTCAGGAGATTAGTTAGTGCAGTGTTAAAGCTCAAGAGCATTGCTGAAATGAGGGTCCAGGAAGGGTGGTCATTCCTCAAGGGAGCGATCCTACAGGCACAGAAGGAGACAATCCCACTGTGCAGGAAAGGAGGCAAGGGGCCAAAAAGCCCTCTTGGCTGAACAGGAAAGTCCAGGAAAGCCTAAGGGCAAAGAAAGAGGGATACAGGCTGTGGAAACAAGGGGGAGCTACCAAGGAGGAGTACACCTCCCTGTGTCGCACATGCAGGGAATTGGTTAGGAAGGCCAAAGCAGGATGAGATCTTAGGCTGGTAACAAAAGTTAAGGACAACAAAAAGTCCTTCTTCAGGTATACAGGGAGCAAAAGGAAGGTGCAGGGCAGCACAGGACCCTACAGGACCAATATGGCAATTGGTGACAGAGAGCAGGGACAAAGCAGAGCTCTTCAATGAGTTCTTTGCATCTGTATTTCCTAGACACAGACCAAGACAAATCTCCCAGTTGAATCAGACACAGGAGGGACACCCGCGCACCAGCTGTTAGCGCAGACTTAGTGAAGGGGCACTTGGAGGGGCTGGATGTGTTCAAATCAGCAGGGCCGGATGAACTTCACCCGCGGGTGCTGAAGGAATTGGCCGGTGTCATAGCAGAGCCACTGGCACGGCTGTTCGAGCACTCGTGGTGCTTCGGTCAGGTCCCGGAGGACTGGAAAAAGGACAGTGTGGTCCCTATTATCAAGAAGGGGAGGAGGGAAGATCTAGGAAACTATAGACTAGTTAGTCTCACCACTATCCTTGGGAAAACTCTGGAATCACATTTGTGGGAGCCCAGCAGGGAAAATAGTGTTGAAAGGAAATCAGCACGGGTTCATTGCATCTAGATATTGCCCGCCTAACCTTGTTTCTTTTTCTGACTAGGTCACAAAATGCTTAGACACAGGAGTCAGTGGATGTGATCTACCTAGACTTTAAGAAGGCCTTTGACACGGTATCTCATTCTGCTCTCGTAAATAAACTGACAGGCCGTGATGTAGATGACGACATGGCACGGTGGGCAGCAAATTGGCTTAAGGATCACACCCAGAGAGTGGTGGTGGACAGGTCAGTAGCAACCTGGAAGGATGTGGTCAGTGGGGTCCCACAAGGCTGTCCTTGGACCGGTGCTGTTCAGTGTCTTCATCAGTGACCTGGGTGAGGGCGTGGAGAGCACCCTGTCCACGTTTGCAAACGATACCAAATTATGGGGCAAAGTTAACACACCAGAGGGTAGGGAGTGGATCCAGGTGGAGCTGGACAGGTTGGAAAAATGGGCAGAACAGAATAGGATGCAGTTCAATAAGGACAAGTGCAAAGTGCTGCACCTGGGCAAAAAGACTCACCAACACCCTTTCAGGCTGGGGGACGACCTTCTCAGCAGCACAGCAGCGGGAAGGGATCTTGGAGTCACTGTTGACTCCAAGATGAACATGAGTCGTCAATGTGACAAAGTGATCAACAAGGCTAACTGCACTTTATCATGCATTAGCAGGTGTATGATGAATAGGTCCAGGGAGATGATGCTCCCCCTCTATGCGGCACTGGTCAGACTGCAGTTTAAGTACTGCATCCAGTTTTGGGCACTGCACTTCAAGATGGATGTGGACAACCTCAAGAGAGTCCAAAGGAGGCCATTTGTATGGTCAGAGGCCTGCAGGCAAGGCCCCACGAGGAGAGACTGAGGGACCTGGATCTCTTCAGCTTTCACAAGAGAAGACTGAGAGGGGATCTTGTGGCCTCTACAAATTCATCAGGGGTGGGCAGCAGGGAATAGGAGATGCTCTGTTTACTAGGGCACCCTGGAGTAACTAGGAACAATGGCCACAAGTTGGTGGAGAGCAGATTTAGGTTGGACAGTAGAAACAACTTCGCAGTAAGGGTTGCCAGAATCTGGAATGGGCTCCAAGGGAGGTGGTGCTCTCCCCTACTCTGGGGGTCTTCAAGGAGACTGCACAAGCACCTGGCTGGGGTCATCTGACCCCAGCGCTCTTCCTTGCCTAGGGCAGGGGTTGGACTTGATGACCTACTGAGGTCCCT
Source organism: Crocodylus porosus (assembly GCF_001723895.1). Classification (NCBI taxonomy): domain Eukaryota; kingdom Metazoa; phylum Chordata; order Crocodylia; family Crocodylidae; genus Crocodylus; species Crocodylus porosus. The sequence continues at coordinate 218,200 of NW_017728948.1, read as the reverse complement.
TCTGATCCAAACATCTATAATTCTATGAATCCATCCATCCATCCATCCTCATACTCACAATCCATCCATCCATCCATCCCTTCAACACCCCACTGCTTCTTGCCAAATGAGCCATGTATCAGCACCCATCACTGTAGTGAGGGCCTAGCATCACTCAGTATCAGTCCCCCCAGTCACTCCTCAGGGGCCTTCTTCTCTTCAGACTTTAGCTAATTTTTCCATGAGAGTCAAGCTGCTTATGGGGATCGATAAGAGTCACTTCCATGCAGTGATCCCTAGTAACGTCTCTGATGGCCAAGAGCTCCCAAATTGACAAAAACGCCAAAGTGCACAAAGATTAAGATAAGTACACCGTTTTTGTCTTATGAAAGAAGAAGTTCCTAATTACCATAGAGGCAGGCTGTTCGCAACCTGCCCTGAGCTCATGCTCAAATATTCATAGAGTTCATGCCCAGGAGAAACCATGGCATCATCTGACTTCCTCTCTAACATAACCCCTGAAACGTTTCACACGTATCTTGCATAGAACTCAATAACTTGTTTTGGGGTAATACAGTGATTTTCAACAAGGGTGCTCAGGAAGATCCTTTAAAGGGTACTTCAGGGTGCTTTGCAATACGAGCACAGCTAGGTATGCAAACACCTACATGGTTTACAAAATAAACCCAGAGATTTCAAATAGGAATCCAAAGGGTCATAAATATTCTGGTCTGCTGCGGGCTTGCTGAACAGTCGTTCTCATCCTCCTTGGACTTGAGGCTCCCCTCCATAACTTTTGTGAACTCCGTGGTGCCCCCTGTTTCAAAAACTTATATATGTATTATGGTGCTTACCTCCTTACACAGGGGCCAGGCAGTGGGAGTGGGGGATCAACCAGGCAAGGACATGCCTAAGTTTGTGCTTATCTGCTTATCTCCTCACCTCTCAAGACACCCTGATGGAGAATCACTGAAATAGAAGAATTGCTCTGCAATTTTCCCATAGTCAAGAGGTGAGTGAAAACTAAGAGCTGACATTTTCCAAGGGATGTATTGAGGCTCTTCTGATGGCTCTTCCTTTCTTCATCCTCTGCTTGGGCTATTCCAGTTGTCTATTTTAATGATTACTTAAGACAAATAGAGGACAGTCATCATGAGATGGTGCTTCCTTTCTGCATCTCCCAGGGGAAAAAATTTGAACTGAACACAATATACTGTCAGTCTAGGAAAACCACTGGACTAGTGTATCTTCCAGGGCAGCATTGTGTCTTGATTTGAAGATATCAAGAGATGAAGTTTCCATCACTTCCCTCAGTGGCGCATTGCAACTCTGAAAAATATATGCCTTGTTTCCAATGTAAACATGTGTGGTTTTGGCTTGCAGCCCATGATTCTTTTCTCTCCAATATCAAAGAGCCCTTTAGTCCCCAGCATTTTCTCCCTGGGAAGGTATGTACACCCTGTAATCAAGTAACCTCTCAATCATCTTTTGGAGAAGCTCCATACGTGGAGCTGTCTGAGTCTCTCTTGTGGTCAGGCATTTCCTCCAGCCGCTGAATCATTCTGCAGTGCTTTCCTGCACCCTCTTCCATTCTCCAGCATCCTTTCTAAAGTGCTAACATCAGAATGGTCCATCGCAATGGCTTTGTGCCAGGGGTCACTGATTTCCTCCTCACTACTGTTTAAACCTCCAAGGATTGCATGAACCCTTCTAACTGCAGCTTGCAGTCAAGGTTGACTGTCTTCCATTATTGCCCTATCTGTGGGTCTAAAGCTGGCTGATGAGGTTGATCCGGGATCGACAGACTCTGCTGCAACTTGGGCACCTGTTCTTGTGTGGGATTACATGACATACTGTTTTTGCCACTCCCACATTTCTGTCTCCTGTTGTCATCATGTGGTTTCAAAGTACTGAGATCCTTGTTGAAGACTCTTCCTCCATTTGGGGCAGCCTTGGACAATCATCTTCCAAGAGTTGATGTCAATGCTGCATTTTTTTCAAGTTGGCCTTGAGGATGTTCTTGAAGCACTTTCTGTGCCCTCTTCTGGAGTGTGCACCTTGACTGAGCTGGGAGAATAAGACTTGGTTTGGGAGTCTGGAGTTGGACGTCTGGATGACGCGGCTGGCCCAGTGAAGTTGATGTTGGACGATCATTGCCTCGACACTTGTGGTGTTTGCTTGTGAGAGAACACTAATGTTAGTGTGTCGGTCTTCCAACTGGATTCAAAGGATCTTATGCAGACAGCATTGATGGTACTTCTCCGTTGACTTGAGGTGTCTCCTGTACATTGTCCAAAGCTCTTTCAGAATTTGTGATGCACAACGGAAATCCATGAGAATTGGAAGAGGGTCAACATTGAAGGTCAAGAAGAGGGAGGACCTGGGCAGCTATAGGCCAATTAGCCTAAACATTATCCCAGGGAAAATCCTGAAAAAACTCATTAAAGAATCTATGTGTGATACGCTCGTGGAAGGTAAGATCCTGAATGACAGCCAGCACGGCTTTGTTGTGGGTAGGTCTTGTCTTACCAGTCTCATCTCCTTCAATGACCAGGTCTCTCACCACCTGGATGTGGGAGACTAGGTAGACGTTATATACCTAGGCTTCCAAAAGGCTTTTGATCTAATATCCCACAATATCTTTGTCGGAAAACTGGAAGATCGTGGGCTCAGCTGCTCGATGGTTCAGTGGGTGGGAAACTGGCTACAGGGTAGGACCCAGAGAGTTCTCATGACCGGATCTGTGTCGTCCTGGTGCAAAGTGACCAGAGGTGTCCCTCAGGGGTCCATGTTTGGACCAGTGCTTTTCAGCATCTTTATCAATGATTTGGATGGGGGAGTAAAAAGCTCGCTGGCCAAGTTCACAGATGACACCAAGTTATGGGGCAGTGTGGTTACATCAGAAGATCAGTTGCAGATACAGGAGGACCTGGGAAGGTTAGAGAGTTGGGCAGATCAGAACCAGATGAAGTTGAACACTTCCTAGTATAAGGTGCTCCATCTGGGGGCAAACAGCCCTCAACATACCTACAGGCTGAGAGCTGACAGCCTGACCTGCACCACAGCCGAAAGCGACCTCGGGGTAATGATTGGCTATTGTGTGAACATAAGCTGTCAGTGTGAGGTGGTGGTCAGCAGGGCAAACAACACATTGGCATGCATCAACCTTTGTATCTCGTGTAAAACCAAGGAAATGGTACTCCCCCTGTACTCAGCACTGGTGAGACCAGAGTTAGAGTACTGCATCCAGTTCTGGGTGCTGCACTTCAATAAGGACATGGAAAAACTTGAGAGGGTCCAGGGAAGAACCACCCGTATGATCAGGGACTTGGAAGGCAAGCCATACAAGGAAAGACTGGGGGACCTGGGCCTCTTGAGCCTAAATACGAGAAGGTTGAGAGGGGACTTGATAGCAGCTTATTGCTACATCAGAGGGGTGCATCAGGAGCTCGGTGAACAACTGTTCTCTAGGGCATCCCTGGGGAAGACAGGACCGATGGATAAAAACTCCTGGAAGGCTGCTTCAGGCTTAATACCAGGAAAAACTCCTTCAGTCAGGGTGTCCAGACAGTGAATAAAATCCCTGCAGAGGTGGTGCAGTTACCTACTCTGGAGGTTTTCAAGAGGAGACTGGACAGTCACCTTGCTGGGGTCACTTAACCCTAGTTGTCTTCCTGCCTAGAGCGGACAGGATAGACCCGATGATCTGCAAGGTCCCTTCTAGCCCCTAACCATCTATGAATCTATGTCTCAGCTTCATACAGTAAGGTGGGGATCATGACTACTTGTTAAACCATGAGCTTGGTTTCAGATCCGATGTTGTGATCTTTGAACAACCCATTTCCTCAGGCGTCCAAAGGCTGCACTTGCACGTTTGAAGTGATGCTGGATTTCTTCATCGATGTCAGCCTTCTGCGAGAGATGGTTTCTGATGTGCAGGACTGTACTGTATTTTACTGGTAGCTCATATATAATTCATAGATTGTAAGGCCAGAAGGGACCTTGGAGGATCATCAGGTCCGGCCTCCCTGCACCAAGCAGGAAAGAGACTGTCTAGTCTCCTCTTGAAGACTTGCATATGATGATCCCTGAGTCTTTCCATGAGTCTTTACAAGACAGCATCTCCCATTATGTAGGTTTGGCCTGCATTGCTCATTGTTAGAGGTAGGACCTTGACAAAAGCAGTATTAGAAGTCATAAGCCTGGCATGTCTCCAGCTCCTTATAAGACCCGGGTGGCTCTATCTGACCATCTCATCCTGGATTAGGAAACTTTGTCATGCACAAATGATATCAGACACCATTTTTAATATTTACTTACAGGCCAACAGGAAAAATACTGCTTAGTGCTGGGCTGAGTACAGATCGCTGAGTTCCCAGCAAAAAACCCTCAGATACTGCAGTGACCTTGCAGGGGCTGTGCCCCCTGAGGCTGTGAACATCCCTTCTTGAAAGTCCTCCCTCTCCTCCAAAGGGAGGAATCCAAGCAGCTGGAATTTGAGGCAAGATCCTAGACTTTTTGGATCAGAAGGCTAGTCCAATTGATGAAGGATCAGAATTTGCTCAAAACTGCCTCCGAAACCATGACTCATCCATTCATACTATTGAAAAGCAGAGCCACAGGCTTTGTACAGTGATAGCTTGAACTCAAACACAGGATGGAAACCTTTCTCAGACTCAGAAGTAGAATGGATCCCAATTTGGCCAGTCCAGGTCTGCATGGAACAAAACCCATTGAACCCCAAGCCTAAAATTATAAATCAGCAGAAACCTCTGTCAACTTTTGCACAAGAAACCAGGAAAACTGATGCAACTGGATCTGGAAGAAAGGAGCAGGCATGTTGCAAGCAGAGAGTCGATGTCATCTGCAAGGTCTCTCTTGCACGCCTTGTCCCTGCTTGAGTCTGTATGCCTCGTAGGCCATAACAACCCAGCAGGGCCTCTGGACAGTGAGTCCAGGAAAGAAAGGAAAGCTGAATGCCTGCATCAGATAAGGTCTGTTGAAAACGGCCTCTTCTTTTCTCAGAGCTGTCTCTGTGAGGAGCAGCAATGCAAAAAAATAGACAATTAGGAGGCCTTTTAAAAATGGCCTCGCTGTTGTCATAGGGGCTGGGAAGGGTGCGCCGGCAGGACAAGAGAAACACTAGGCGACTCAGACCTTTATCTCCCTCTAATGACACTCATTGAAAAGGGGTTTTCACAGGCCTGGACGTGTCCCCCGGGCCTGGGAAGATCCTGTTCTCAAGGCCTGGAGAATAAGACCTGTGGTCCAGTTACACACGGCGGATACAGGGGCAGCACTGTTGTGCCTGAAGGGCCCAAAGGCAGCCTTTTGCCATGAATGAAAGAGAATTGGCCTCAGGTGCTCATTTATTTCTCCCTCAAAGCTGTGCCTTGTGGAGATTTTTTTTCCCCTCTCATTTTGGTTGTCAATAATGAGTTTCTAAGCCTCTGACCTGAAGAAGTCTCCTGGGCCTCATTCATCCCTACCTGAAGCTGCAAGCTGGGTTGGTTCTCCCAGCACAAGCCTACATACACCCGTCTGTCAGCTCAGTAATTTCCCTCTCCTGATCCTTTGCTTTGCCTCCTGTACTGTGAGTGCTGGTTGCACCAGTGGCCAAGGACTTCTGCTGTATTTCTGGAAGTGAACATGGGGTTGGAAGGCATGTGCTTGGGGAGCACAGGGCTCAAACTTGGACCCACTGGGTGTGTCTACATGTGCATTTGAATGCGCCTACATTTAATGCATATTAGCGTACTGTGCATTAAGTGGGTTTACTCAGGTGTCTACACATGCAGACGTTAAAGCGCATTAATGCTTGGTGTGTGGACTGACTTGGGACTAAAGTTAGTCCCAAGTCAGTCCACACACACAGCGTTAATGCACTTTAATGTGTCTACATGTGTGTTAATGTGCTTTAACTATTCATCCCTAATTTGATACCTGCATTTGCGGACATCCAATTTAGGTGTGAATAATTTAAATTCGCCATGTTACTGCGCATTAAAGGTGCACACGTGTAGATGCACACCCTTAATGCGCATTAACTTGGGCAAATGCTCATTAAAACATCACGTGTAGATGCACCACTGACCTGCAAGCCAAGGGCTCTGTCTTCTGTCCTGGAGGGGGGTGAAACTTGCTGCTGATCTGCTCATTGAGAGAGAACTAGGCTGGACTCAGCTCTATTCAATGTGTAGTTTTCCAGAGCCGTGAATTCCATCATCTTTACACCTCTGCCACGTACTGCTCGGTGTTTCCACACCGCAAAACAGCTCCCCACTTTGTGGACCCACGTCACCCACGTCTATGCTCCAAGCCTATTTCCCCCTGGGTAAATTAGGGACAACAGGACTTTTCGGGCTTCCGGGGGGCTTGTGAGGATCGACATTTGGCTTAGCATCTGTCTGCAGGCAGCAATGCTCTTTAGGCAGGCCACAAGGAGCCAGGATCAGACCAGTAACATTCAGCACCTCTTTGCCCTGGAGGAAAGGGTGTCATAGGCACCAGATCTGCAGTGAATTGCTGTCTAATGTTCTGTCCTCTTTTTTTAATTTCCTTTCTCAAAGGAAGCCTCTCTCACTGAAGTGGGAGGAGAGAAAAGGTCCAGGATGAAGAACCAAGCTATAAAGAAGAGGGGGGAGAGGGGGGTGGAAAGCCACCTGGATTTTGCAAAAGCCCTTTGAAAGACAGGGGAGAAAGGATGACATGAGCAGCAGGACAGAGCGGTCTCAGTCTGGGATTCACGTCAAGAGACAGTTCATTTGGGCTAAAGTAGATCTTTTTACTGAGTGGAGACAGTTTTTATCTGCCCTTTGCAGCTTTATGTGCCTATTCTTTCCATTGGCATCTAGTTACCTATTTAACACACACACACCGTCCTGGATCTAACAGAGCACAAAGAGGTGAGTCTGTGATTTGGTCAGCAGCTGTTTTGCCGTTGGGCTTATGATAGTGCCTATTCCCAGGATTGAATGACTTCCCTGATGTCCTCAACCTATGCCACACCCCCACCTCCTCACCTCATCCTGTTTGATATGCCACACAAAAACAACCTTGTGAAAATGCAGGGGAAAAACCCTATTTCAGGATTTCCAGCAAGTCTCTTCTCTGTGGCTTGTGTGTGTGCGGGGAGAAAGCATGCTTAGAGACTTGCGTGTACCCATGGCTTCACGGGCCTATAGTCAAGCTGGTGGGAAAAAGCAGGTCAGCATTTAGAAATGGTATGAATGGGTGTCAGGAAAAGATGCTAATGTAGATCTAACCCCAGCTCTGTTCCCTGCTGTGTTACTGGGCTGTTGGGTCACAGTAGGCAAGTCATTTCACCTCCCTGCCTCAGTTTCTCCTTGTAACAATGGGGATAGTGCTGTTTACTTGCCTACAAACATTTTTTTTTAATCTGCAAATGGAAAAAAGCTATAAATGATGCTAGGCAGACAAGGTTCTTTGGGTAAATGTGATATCTTTTATTAGACCAACTAGAATAGTTGGAAAAATTCTTCTTTGCAAGCTTTTGGGTATAAATACCCTTTGTCAGGTTGATGAAGCATCTGCAGTTGGTGTGTGCTCTTCCTGGATGGAGTGAATAGTAAAGAAGCCAAATAAATGATGCTAGGCAGACAAGGTGTTTTGGGTAAATGATCTCTTTTATTAGACCAACTAAATAGTTGGAAATATTGTTCTTTGTAAACTTTCAGGCACAAACACCCTTCTACCCAAAGAACCTTGCCTGCCTGCGTCTTTAGATGAACGTGGCTCCAACCAACAACCCTAAAATAAATGATGCTGGGATTTACTCTTGCCTGACAGACACAACAGCAATGAGACCCCTATGTATGTTTCGAATGCACCTCTCCGTTGTGTCTAGCTGTTGAATTCTGAGTCATAACATTTGGATCGGCTTCTGATTTATCACCCATAACTCTGTGGGCACAGTGGATTTCAGGTACAAATGACAGAACTGGAACTGGAGTTAGCTAATTCCCTACACCTACAATTCTACTCCTAGGAAAAATCCCATGCATAAAAGCAGATGCTTGCTTGAAAGTTTCTCAATGGGTGTGTCTACATTTACTGCGCATTAACCTAACCAGACCGTGCAGTAGTGTGGTAGGTAAAAACCATGCTAACAGCCTATTGTGCAGGGTTATTTGGCTAATGCTCAGTAAGCATCACAAAATAACTGTAAGCCAACACTACTGTGCAGTAAATCGTTACTGTACATTCTGTTTGTATTTTATTAAGCAAGTACTAAACTAAATGCATGGTATCTAATGTGCATTAATGAGCGTGTAGACGTGCCCACTGTTTATTTGCATGTCATTCAAACAGCAGTGATGATATGTACAGGGGTCCCCATGCTGTGGAGAGGAATGTGATCTGTTAGATGGGCTGATGGACAAAAGCCCTTGGGTACTGCTCTCATCCCCGTCTGTAACCGTCTGTGTGATCTTGAGCAAGACTGCTATAAGGTGGAGAGACAACTGGCTCAATAGCTGCAATTCAAGGGTGATTATAAATGGATCCATGTCAGAGTGGAAGGACGTTTCGAGTGGAGTCCCGCAGGGGTTTGTCTTGGGCCCAGTCATGATTTGGGTGCTGGAATTGAGAGCTCCATGAGCAAATGTGTGGGTGGCATGAAACTGGGCAGGATTGTGAACACAGTGGAAGACAATTCAAAGTGATCTCAACAGATTGCAAAGCTGGGCTGGAGCTAACAGGAGGAAGTTCAATGTTGACGTACACACGGTGCTAGACCTGGGGAAGAATAATCAAAAATACAAATAGAAAATGAGTGACACCTGGTACTATGGAGAAGGATTTAGGAGTCTTTGTAGATCACAGTCTGTAGTGAGACCTAGATGCCTAGTGCTAATAGACTACAGACATTAAGAAACGTGCCTAGCCCAGACTACATGTAGTGTGTGTCTAAGAGCAAACCCTAAGCTCAAAAGCTAACACTAGGCTCATTCATATCAATTCTAATATACAAATAAATAAAAATATCCTGGTGTAGCATTCAGACAGGAACATGCAATATTTTCAAGCTTCCCTTTGCTTAGGTTTTTAAGAAAAGCATGCCAGTATAATTACTCAGGTAATGGGGCAACCAGTCTGTTATCAGTAGGTTACCTGGTTAGGGCTTGTTAGAAATGTTATAGCAAAAACAATTTTTTTTTAATGACAAATGATGCTTTTCTTACTGAAATCAAACTATTTGGAGAAACATGGTAGTGATTCCTACAATTTGTTTTAAAGCATCAGTTCCCCCCACCATTTTTTGGATGATTGTAAGAAATATATATTTAATTTAAAAAAATTAAAAGCACTCTTTTGTAGGTGAAGATGACAAAGCAAGTGGATTTGTCTTGGATCACATGGTAGGGCTAGAACTAGCCCTAAGGTCTCTGGAGGTGCTGTACTGTACTCTGAGAACTAGACCATGTTCCCCTTCCCATGTTAATGCCTCATTGGGTGTGTCTACATGTGCACTTTAATGTGCATGATCTTATTTTAATGCACATTAAAACATCACAAAAAACCATGCTCTTTAGTTAATGTGCATTAAAATAGGCTAATAAGCCTTTTTCTAGTACCTGACAATGGAGGTACTAGATTTAATGCACATTAATGACTGTGTAGACATGCCCAGTGTGGTGGTATGCATCTCTGAGGAGCCTTCATGTCCCATCATGCATCTCTGGTGCAAAGGAGCCCATTATCATGTGTGTGCTTGATTGCAGGACCAAACTTTGTGGTGTGAATTAGTCCCACAGGCCTGAATTGGGTTACAACATAGGTTAGGTCCGTGCCTTGAAGATGAGGAGGAAGTGGGACACTTGCTTCATATTTGCCAATTGTGGTGGGGGAAGAGGCAGAATTTGGGCCCGAACATCTGACTTCCTAAACCTGAATCCAGGCACTGGCTGCTTTACCTGTTGCAAGCGCCAGGGGAGGGAAGCCAGGAGTAATTACAACCACAGTTGAAATCAGGTCAAACCCTAGCATCACTCAGCAGCTCCCTTTCACAGCAGCTATCACTGGGAGGAGTGGAGGAGCTCCAGGCTGTCCTTACAGTTTGTTGGGCAAATACCCAGTAGTCAGCATTGTAATGGGACAGGAGGAGAGATGCAGGAAGCATGCTTCTTTTCTGAGATGCGTAAGTCATTTCTATACCATTTGGCAAGCCAAAAGAAAAAGATAACCCACCTAACTCTAGCTTAACCCTTACAAGCATCATAAACCAAGGGCAGTGTGGATCATAGGATCGTAGGAAAGAAAGAAGGGCTGGAAGGGACCTCATGAGGTCACATCTAGTCCCGTCCCCTACTTGAGGCAAGATCATCCTTAACGAAGTGATCCCAGCCAAGGGTCCATCTACCAAATGGATAGAGATACCACATCTTCTCTAGGTGCTCGTTCCAATGCTTGACCACCGTCATAGTCAGACCACCCTCTGCACAAGAGGCCTCAAGTCAGAAAGTTCCTCCTCCTCTCAAGCCTCAGTTTCCCCTGTTTCAGCTCGAGGCTGCTGATTGTAGTCCTGTCTGTTAATGTGACCCAGGTTGCTGTTGGCTTACATTCAGCGTATGGTCTACTATAACCCCCAGGTCCTTCCCTGCAGTCCTGCAGCTCAGCCAGTCATTCCCTAGTCTGCATTTGTACATATAATTACTCCATCACAAGTGTAGGACTTTGCACTTGGCTTTGTTGAATCTCATCAGATTGATTGTGGACCATGTTTCTCGTCTATCCAGGTCATTCTGGATCTTAGTCTTACCTCTGGAAGATCTGCAACTCCACCCCACGTGTGTCATCCGCAAATGCATTGTGTGTGCCCTCAGTCCCATTGTCTAAATCTTCCATGAAGATATTAAACAGTATCAGACCCAGGACAGATCATGGGTAACTTGATATCTCCACCCACCTAGATATTGAACCATTGATGACTACTCATTGAGTGCAATGATCCAACTAGTTGTGTATCCACTTTCCAGGAATTTAATGTAGCCTGAATTTCCTTAGCTTAATGGGAATGTCATTGGAGAGCGTGTCAAAGGCCTCGCTGAAGTCAAGGTATACCACATCTGCTGCTCTCCGCCTATGCACAAAGCCTGTCACCTTATCATAGAAAAAAATCAGTTTAGTCAGACAGGTTGGCAATGCATTGTGGGACAAGGAGGGAAGCTCCCAATACAGCTGTGTTCCAGCTACATCTGGATTAGGAGGCTTTATTCTTGACATCTGGCTACCAGAAGGATACTGTGAAAAACAGATGGAGTGGATAGGAGGGGAAAAGTATGATTTGAGAAAAACATAAAGAAAATCATAGAATCACAGACAGTGAGGGTGGAAGGGAGCTCAGGAGGTCACATCTAGTCCGACCCCCTGCTCCAAGCAGGACCAGCCCCAACTGCATCATCCCAGGCAAGGCTTTTTCTAGCTGGGCCTTAAACACCTCCAAGGATGAAGACTGCATCACCTCTCTGGGGAGCCTGTTCCAGTGCTTCACCAGCCTCCTCCGGAGAAAGTTCATCCTAACATCCAACCTCAACTTCCCTTGCTGCAGCTTGAGCCCATTGCTCCTTGTCCTGTCACCTGCCCCCACTGAGACCAGCCTAGCTCCATCCTCTTTGCAGCCCCCTGCCAGGAGGTGATGGCTGCTCTTCAATCCCCCTCGGTCTTCTCTTCTGCAGACTCAATCAGCCCATTTCCCTCAGCCTCTCCTCACCAGTCCTGTCCCCCCAGCCCCCAAACCATTTTCATTGCCCTCCACCGGACTCTCTGCAATGTGTCCACATCCTTTCTGTAGTGGGGGTCCCACAGCTAGACACAGGACTCCAGATGTGGCCTACACAGTGCTGAATAGAGGGGAAGAAAAACTGCCCTCCATCTGCTGGTTATGCTCCTACCAGTGCAGCCCAGGATGCCAGTAGCCTTCCTGGCAACACAGACTGGTCATATTTATCTTATTGTCCACTGTCCCCACAGGTCCTTTTCTGCAGAGTGGCTGCCCAGCCAGTCAGCCCCAGCCTGTCCCGGTGCAGGGGATTGCTCCCTCCTAAGTGCGGGACTTTGCACTTCTCCCTATTGAACCTCACAGATTTCTTTTGGCCCAATCCTCCAATTTGTCAAGGTCTCTCTGAATCCTAGTCCTATCCCCAAGCATATCCACTACTCCCCCCAGCTTGGTGTCATCTGCAAACTTGAAGAACAGATGGATTTATAAGGTGAGGCAGGAAAAAAGGTGAATCGACTGGGTTAATTCTGACATGGAGCCACAGCTAATGCCGGAGAGCAGTGTAGTGATGCACTACCTTGCCTCCAGCTCCAGACGTCATGCATTGTATCAATAGGTGTCTCCCAGTAGGATCCCTCTGAACTGGGATTAAATTATAGGACGGGGTGGGGAAAAGGTTGATCAACTGCCATGTATCTTCCCATAGATTTACTGTGTCTGTGGCCAAATTCTTGGTGCATCATGCACCAAAGATTGCAGAGCAGTTGTGCTGTGTAGTGATAACGACACATTTTCCATCAGAAATGAAAATCCTGGTTTTCCACACTACAAAATTTTCCCAACACAGTTTCTGTTTAACTTGGAAAATGAATATTTTATTTAAAAAATACTCCCTCAACCAGATGCTATTCAGCAGTGAAGAACTGAAAATATCCTTGGGAGCTTCTGATGCTTGGGTGGGGAGGGATGGTTTTTTGTTTTGCTGCTTTTTTATCAGCTCTAGTATTTACTTCTCAATGACAAAAGATGTTTTGTATCATCCATGCCACGTACTCCAGCAAGGCTGCTCCTTTGCCCACACACTGTCACCAACCAGGCCTGACGTCATCACAGCTGCATGGCCTTGACTTTCTGCATCTTGACACAAAGATAAACCCTTTGACCATCACCTGCTTGGAAACTGGAGCTACATCTGCAAGGGACAATACTTGCCCTCTTAGACCCCTCTGTCCAGGAGTTAGATCCCTATAATCTCCATTCAGTTGCTACTGACTGGGAGGGCCAACCTAAATTCCCAGAAATGCTCAGCCAGCCCACATGAATGCATTGTGGGGGTTTCTCTGGGAGGCAGGGTTTAGACTTCACTTCCCTGCATTTACATGTCATGGACTTCATTGCGCTGGGCAGTGCTGCTTTTCTCCCACTTTCGGCCAACTTCACAAGGATGAAAGGGTTAAAATAGGAAGGAGAGCAGTGTGCACCTTCGGAGCTGAGCTTTGTATCGGGGATTTGCTGGAGGTAACACATGAAGTTGGCCACTGAGCATGGATGGCATGGTTAAGGAAACGTTGCTGTCAACCACTAGCTGCTTCATGCTTGTTATGTCAATAATCCCAAACGCCGCGGCCCTCTTTGCCCTGCAAACACCACTTCTGTGTTCAGGAGCGGGGGGAGGAATGCCTTTATGCATCCCAACCCTAATCATTTCGGTGCTGCCGATTTCCCCGATGGCTTTCAGGCTCACGTCAAAGCAAAGCGCTCTCTGTGCAAGGCGCCTCCAGCCATGAGCCTTGTAGCTCCGGGTCCCGAGATGACGTGCGTGAAACCTCTCCACCTCCAGAGTGACATTATCGGATCTATTCTCAGGGAAATCTCATTATCCCTGAATAGTCTCGTAGCCGCAAAGGGTATGAGCGGAGAGGGGTATAATGATGCCTTTCTGAGTCGTAACAAAAGGCAGCCAGGACTTCAGCAGGAAATATGAGCAGTCAAGAGGGAGCACTGAGGTCTCAGTGGAGATGGACTTCTCCCTTGCCTCCGGCCCTTGCTGCTTTTTTCAGAGTGGCCAGAAGCTGAGATGGGAGTTCGTATGTCGCTGCCTGATAAAGGGGATGCTTATCACAGAAAGGGGAGCGCAGGGAAAGAGCTGCTTTTCAGACCAGACTTGGGCCAAGGCCAAAGGACCAATCTTCTTGGCTCCAGGATGGGCTGGCATTGTTTCGGCGAGGTCAGGGGAGCTTGGTGAATGGAGGTTTTTCACCGTGGGCAGACATGGAGGGGAGGGCCACAGCCTCGTGGCTTGCAGAAGTGGAGGGTGCCAGGGGCGAGAGGGGCTGATAATTCAGAGCCCCCTGGGGATGAGGAGACACTCCAGGGATGGAAGATGGGCCGTCAGGGGACCGAGACATAGCCATGAAGACAGGTGGAGGTGGAGGAGAGAAAAGCCAAGGCTTAGCAAGCTCAAGCTTGCCTGAGCATGTTTAATGCCACGCTAATTAAGCTAAGGAGCTCATAACGCATTGGCCTATACAGGTGGGATTGCAACTTGGGTTCAGCAAGCTGAGGTCTGCCCTGTCCTACACTGGTCACATAGGGCTGGGGCCACTGGAGCCTTTTGTAAGACTTTCTCTCCTGCAAAGCAACATCTCTGCATTGGCTGAGTCCTGCGAGGGAAGGGAGCCCGGTGGGAGGGCAGTGAAGATGGCAGTCTCTCCACGAGACCCTGGTTTGCTTGGGGGAAGCCAAAACAGAGAGAAAGATGTAGCTTCATAGCTCTGTGCTGGGGCGGTTTTTTCAGTGTTATCCATCCCTTAGAGAGGAGTGAGCCAGCACAACCCTTGCGCGATGCATTTACAGGATAAGCCAGGAATCATGGGTATTTTGGTCCTCTTAGCGAACAGCTGATATCTTAGTGAGCATAGTATTCAGGTCATCTCCACTTCTTCACCAAATCCTGCCTTTGGTTTAACCCATACAACCTCACTGATTGTCACGGGGCCAAATTTGCCTCTATGGCATCTGATCACCCCGTGTGCGAAGCCTCTTTGTAGCGTGTAGGAATAAGGTAGTATCCTTTTAAATAGCGTGTGACCTTTCTAGTGGTGCTCACGGTGCTTTAGGCTCTAGACTTGGCTGGGAATATGGCAGAGCATCAATAGGCCCTGCGTGTTTGTGCCTAGCTAGTTGGGACCTAGCTACACCCACCAAAAACATTCCTGTGTTGTCGTGTAAAAAGCAATGACGTCGCAGTCCTACATGTCCAGGATGGGATGGAAATCAGGGTAAAGATGATGCCTTGGTATATACAGTGCCCCCATGGATCCCACCCATCACATGCTTCAGCAAGGAGCAGTTATTGAACAAGAAGGGGAGGACCGAAAGCCAGATGTGTCAGTTCGGCAGCAACCTTTAAAAGAGGTGACGATGATGAAGCAAGTGACTGAGAAAGGGCAGAGGAGGAAATTGCAGGTTGTGCCATCTTCCCTGTATCTGGAGCTTGGAAACAGTCATAAGAGAGCAGGTCTGGAGGAGGGTCGCTGCAAAAGAGGCCTCAAGATGCAGGCAGAGGCCATGTGGGGCTAAAGCAGGGTTACTGCTGGATTGCAGGGTGGGGTGGAAGGAGGTTGATGCTAAATGTGGGGTAAGTGGCAGCAACTCAGAGAGTTGGGAAGTCAAAAAAGGAAGTGAAGGGGAAAGTGGGATTGGCCTGGTTTGTGTTAGCTCCAGAAAAGCTTCTCTCAGACAAGTTGAGCTAGAGCCACAGTTCTGCCTGGTCCACATCTTGGTGGAGCGAAAAGGGCAGATGCATATAAAGGTAGAAAAGATGAAAAGTCAAAGGTGGACCCCAGAGGAGGTGTGGGAGTTGAGGCATAGGTGAAGCCACTACCAGTGTCAAAGAAAAGTTGTCTTAGGAAGTCACATCTAGTCCAGCCTCTGCTCAAGGCAGGATCATCCCTCTCTGAACTAGCCCAGACAAGTGCTTGCACAACCTGCACTAAAACAATTTCCAGTTTCGATAGCCTCTTTAGGTGATCCAGCAATGAACCACCCTCATGGCTAGCAAGTTCTTCCTAATCCCCAGCCTAAATCTCCCTTGTTGCAATTTCAGCCCATTCCTTCTTGCCCTACCCCCTGTTAACACAGAGAACAGTTGTTTGCCATCTCTTTATGACAACCTGTTATATTCAAAAGACTGTTATCAAATCCGTCCTCAGTCTTCTCCTCTTCAGATTAGATTATTCCTCTTCTTCCAACCTGGCCTTGTAAATCATGTTTCCCAGACCTGTAGCTATTTTGGTTGTTCTCCAATTTGTCCACATCTTTCTTGGTGCCCAGAAATTGGGCATTGAACTCCAGGCAAGGCCTCACCAGTGCCAGATAAAAGTGGCCACAGGGACTGGAGCAAAGTCATACACCAAGGAGTGAAAGAAGTTTGTCCAGCTATGGGGTGTTTCCAAGAGGACAGAGGGTGCATCTACCCATGCACATTTACTGCGCAGTAACTGAAACAGCTGTGAAGTCCAGGTGTGCACACCCGTACTGCACAGTAAAGATGGCAACTTATGCCAACTTGAATGTAAATTTGATCTCGGCATCATGCAGGGATCAAATTTATGCCTGATTAGTAACTGCGCAGTAACGCACACCTTGCTGCATCAACCAGTGGCCACCCTCAAGTAGACTGTAGGCTGAAGTCTTGCACAGCTGCAAAAAGGAGTCACCAGTGGCATATTTCTGGATTTGGACCACATGAGTGGGTGCCGATGGCCGACATCCACTCGGGGGCTGCCACAGTAATGACCTACCGGAGAGTTTGTTGGCAGCACCTCTCCTTTGAGGCTGGGGAGGTGACCACAGGTCTCGGACTTCAGAGGATGAGCGAGAGCGGAGGAATGCGGAAGCACTCCGGGTCCCGTCTCCGTGGTAAAAAGCAAATAATAAACAGGATGAAGAATACAGAAAACATATGATGTGGCCGCCAGACAGAGGGGAAGCAGAACACTGTCTCTTGCTCAGACTTTCCAGGGGACAATGGCACGTTTTTAACATCGCAGGCGGAAACGCGCTCCATCCAAATGAGTTTCTTCTGGACCGGTTTCCATCAGGCCGGATGCCGCCTGGGAGACTGTGACTTGTTGGTACATTATACTCGACTGGCCACCTCGCACGACTGGAATTTATGGGCAGAACAATGGGAAGACGCTATGCCATCGAGTGTCATTAATGTCGGTCTCCAAAGCTTTGTTTTGCACATATGTTGAGATGTATCTGCTGGGTTTTTAATAGCGGTTTGTTATTAATTAAACAACTGAGAGAGATTTCCGTAGCACGGATATGCTGTTTTCGCCAGACCATTGGGTTATAATTGTATCCTGAACTTTAACCTAATCCCCTACATTTTATGGCCTATAACTAGGGTTGCCAACTTTGAATTTATTCTGGGAGGTTTCCAGAACGCCAACATGCCAGCGACGATGTGAATGTGCCTGTGTGCTTGCGGATGTCAATTAGAGATTACAGTGTGTAGGCTTTATGTCAGGGACCCAAATGCACATCACTGTTACATTTTCAAAACCCACTGAACTACTTTATAAGTTGGATTCAACCTTTAATATTTATTTCATTTACCTCCTGGGTGACTCTCAGCAGTCTCTTGGAGATTTATATCAAAGTCTTGGAGACTCCAGGGCAACCTTGGAGGGCTGGCAACCCTATGCCTAACAGATCCTCAGATTTAATGTTTTGAGAGGGTCACCATGATGTGGCTGCCACCAATTTATCATGAATCTTATGGTTGAGCTGCTGTTTTAACCGAGATTTTGTTTCCCTGCCAAAAACTTGGCAAATAGAGTCATACCAGTCTTGAGCTTACTCAGTCTGGAGCTCAGCTGGAATTTTTTCCAACCATTTCCATTAGCTTCTCTGTGTCCAGTTTTATCATAGAATCATAGAAGTGGGGTCAAAGGGACCTTGTAGATCCTCAAGTCCGACCCCCAGCCTGGGCAGGAGAAAAACTGGGCTCAGATGACTCCAGCCAGGTAGGCATCAAGCCTCCTCTTAAAGCCCCCCAGGGTAGGAGCCAGCACCACTTCCTTTGGAAGTTGGTTCCAGATCCTAGCCGCCCTGACCGTGAAGTCGTTCTTGTGGATGTCTAATCTAAACCTCCTCTCCAA
>NW_017728948.1:186468-200028 GCF_001723895.1 Crocodylus porosus | reverse complement strand
AGGAAATTTAAACAGGGTGCTTTTCACCCCATCATCCAAATCACTGATAAAGAGATTGAACAGCGCAGGCCCAAGGACCGAGCCCTGGGGGACTCCACTGCCCACTTCCCCCAGGTCGAATATGACCCGTCCACCACCACCCTCTGAGGGCGACCCTTCAGCCAATCTGCAATCCATCTGACTGCGTAGGCATCAGTGCCAACATCGCCTAGTTTTTAATGAGGATGGGGTGGGAGATGGTGTCAAAGGCCTTGCTGAAGTCCAGAAAGACTACGTCCACGGCAACACCTGCATCCAAGGCTTTTGTGACCTGATCATAAAAGGCAATCAGGTTGGTCTGACATGACCTGTCCCTAATGAAACTGTGCTGGTTGCCCTTGAGCATCATCCCTGAGGCCGGCCCATCACAGATGTGCTTCATGCTGATCTTCTCAAAGAGTTTCCCAAGGATAGACGTAAGACTGATGGGCCTATAGTTGCCCGGGTCCTCCCTCCTCCCTTTTTTAAAGATGGGGACCACGTTGGCTACCTTCCAATCATCCGGCACCTGGCTTTCCAGGGGTTGCTGCCTGGTTTCTTTTCAACTGTATCCAAAGGCCTCCATATCAAACGATGGTGGTATCACCCGTTATGGTGTAGTGGCTCCTTCCGTATGACTCTATAGTGACACAAAAGTAGCAAAACCATTGCAACTTTATCCAGAGTCCAGGGTCGAAGTCAGGGCAATTAAGGTAGATTGTAACAACTGATGCACTTTCCCAACTAGCACATCCTCCTGATGTTCGAGTAGCTATAAGGTACATCCATCCATCACCTCCACACTAAAGATGCAGAGGGATGCCCAACAGGACTTGTACAATCTCCTACTGGTTTCAGCAGGAGTTAGGCTTTGTTAGGCACTGTGGGTGCGTATAAATCTTTGCAATCTGACTTAATGAGACTGAGGTCCAAATCCTCAGTGATCATGTGCCTAGCTCCTATTTTGGCACTGATGTGCAACCAATATTTTTGGCTTCTATTTTACCCAGGAGATCACATAATTCACCAGCAGACTCACAATATGCCTGAAGGGTGTTTATGCCCAAAAGCTTGCAAAGAACAATTTCTCCAACTATTTAGGTGGTCTAATAAAAGATGTCACATTTACCCAAAGGACCTTGCCCGCCTATGTCCTTAGACCAACATGGCTACAACCAACAACCCTACTAATACATACATCTATCTATCTATCTATCTAGATAGATAGATATATTCATGCATGCATACATAGAAATAATGTGATAGACCAAAGTAATATGATAGATAGATAGATAGATAGATAGATAGATAGATAGATAGATAGAAAATATCCATATTGTATATCCATTTAGCAGTGAGTGATGGCAAGCCATCCTTCCCCTCATCGCGGGCCCTTCCTTGTTGAGGATGATGATGCTGGAGTACCAGGGCTGCAAGTGATGGAGAAGGCCAATATGGAGCAAACAGCCTCTTTCACCAAACTCACACTTCTACACACCTGCCACCTGAGGTTGCGGGTCCTTACACGCTTTCCCAATTCGTCAGCCTGTTTGACAGGCACAACTACAGAAATATGATACAGTCGCTTCTCTTTTTTTATGATGTTCCATTTTGATTGCTTTGTGGAAAGGCTTTATAAATCAAGCCCATAAATCGGGAGCACAGGTTCCTCCACCCGCAGAGATAAAGGCGATTGTAACAGGTGCACGGATTAGTTCCTATATTTTACTGAAATCAACACTTAACAAGTAGCTCAAGGGGGAAAGAATAATTCCCTGCACTTCTGGAACTGCTTAGAAGAGTTTGCGAGCCGGCTGTCTTACGGAGGGTCTCCAACAAGATTTCCTCACGGTCCCTTCTCGCCTTGAAAATTACAAGTTGAATGTGGGACAAATCAGGAGCTGCTGGTTCTTCTAAAATCTTTTTCAGGCATTGGTTTTCAGGGCAAAAGAGACAATTAGATGATCAATATAACACAGGCAGAGTGGGGGGAGTCACACAGTTAACTCTGTGCGGTGAGCCTAACAACTTCTTTTTCACTAAAGCCGGTTTGTCGGTCTTGATTTGAAGACTCCCAAGAAAGGCAGAATCCACCCCTTCCTCTGGGAGCCTGCTCCAGGGGTAATCACCATCCAAACCTGGGGATAATTTCTAATTGCTGTCTATCTGGAGAAGCCTGGAGAACAGAAGAGGGAGGGGGGATTTGGTTACCTGAAGGGTGGGTCCAAAGAGGCTGGAGCTGGGCTGGTCTCAGTGGGGGCAGACGACAGGACAAGGAGCAACGGGCTCAAGCTGCAGCAAGGGAAGTTGAGGTTGGATATTAGGACAAACTCGCTCACTGGGAGAGCAATAAAGCACTGGAACAGGTTACCCAGAGAGGCAGTGGACTCTCCATCCTTGGAGGTGTTTAAGACCCGGCTAGACAAAGCCTTGGCTGGGATGATGGAGTTGGGGCTGGTCCTGCTTGGAGCAGGGGGTGGACTAGATGTGACCCCCTGAGCTCCCTTCCCAGCCTCATTGGCTCTGATCCTATTTTGACTTGCACTTCCAGACATTGTTTCTTCTGCCTTTCTCCACCAGACGGAAGACCACTTTCATACTGGATATTTTCTCCCTGTCAGGATGATTATACACTGCAGATCTCCTCTGTTAGCTTGACCAGTAGCATGACTCAGAGATATTTCGGTACCTCAGTCTCAGTGAGACAAATGGGATTTGGGGACTTTGAATCATCAAATCAGAAAGGAGTAGGGTGAGGAAGGACTTCCGGAGGCCACATCTAGTCCAACCCCTGCTCAAGGTGGGATCATCCCTGTCTCAACCATCCCAGACAAGTGCTTGCCTGACCTGTTCTTAAATTTTGGAATGACCCTCTCACAAAACTAGTAGGCACAATGACGGAAACACCCGAGCCTCCCCCAAGTAAAGCAAGCGGAGGAGGGGACTTTCAGTGTCCCATCACTGCCAGGATGGGAATTAGTTGTTAAATATGCTCACAAGATCCAAGAAAGAGGACGAAGCCCTCTGATGCAGAGGAAGGTGAAAACCCCCATAGGTCCTGCCAGTCTGAACATGGAGCAAAGTTTGTTTTGGATCCCAGATGTGTCAGCCAGTCTAACCCTGAGTAGACCGACCAGACCCATGAATCCCCCTAACTAGGATGAATCCAACCTAACAACCAAGCCAAAAGAACTTTGTCTTTCCCAAGACCTTTTGCAAAAAAAAAAAAAAAGAAAGAAAGAAAGAAAAAAAACCCTTTAAAAACATTGTGCTCTCAGATCTGCTGTGTTTTTTCCAAAGTTGAATTTCAATAAGCCGACTGACAATCTTGTCCTGGCTGCAGCTGCTATAAATCCTAGCTCCAAATGTCAGAGCCATAAACTATTTTGATGAAATGCCATCAAAGAAATAATATTTATTGGGGTGATTTGTTGATTCTGAATATCCAAACAGTTCGGCATGCTGTAAAGCTCGGGGAACGGGGGGATTTATGGCTCTGTGTTCCCGGGAGCATTAATACATTTCAGAGGACTAAATAAGAATGTCCTCAGGGGCTGGACAGCTCATGAAACCAGTGAGGAGATAAAGAATATTTTTACCTCTGAAAGCAATCAGGGGGCTGGGGGCCAGGACTGATGAGGAGAGCTTAAGGGAACTGGGCTGATTTAGTCTGGAGAAGTGAAGACCGAGGGGGGTTGAAGAGCAGCCTTCACCTCCCTGCAGGGGGGCTGCAAAGAGGATGGAGCTGGGCTGGTCTCAGTGGGGGCAGATGGCAGGACAAGGAGCAATGGGCTCAGGCTGCAGCAAGGGAAGCTGAGGTTGGATATTAGGATGAACTTTCTCCTGAGGAGGGTGGTAAAGCAGTGGAAGAGGCTCCCCAGAGAGGTGGTGCAGTCTCCATCCTTGGAGGTGTTGAAGACCCAGCTAGACCAAGCCTTGGCTGGGATGATGGAGTTGGGGCTGGTCCTGCTTGGAGCAGGGGGTTGACTGGATGTGACCTCCTGAGCTCCCTTCCAGCCCTCCTTGTCTATGATCTGGCTTTCTAAGAAAGTTGTTCCACATCTTTTTAGGCTGTTCCTTACTATTGCTGTTCTTCTACGAGCCCCCACAATTGTACAATCTCCATCCTAAAATGTGGAGTCCAGTCCTGCACACAGTACTCCAGTTCCAGCATGGAGCCATGTAAGATTTCTCCATATTTTTCGTCGAGAAGTGGGGCACCTCCAGCAGTCACATGTAGTCAACCCCCTTGCTGAGGCAGGATCATCCCTACCCAAACCATCCATTACAAATCCATTGTCTGGCATGTTAGTAAAACTACCGTCAACCCTGACACAACACAGACATCACACCTGGACCTACTACAGGTAAAGTAAGAATGATGTAGCTGGGGCTGGGGCTGGTCCTGCTTGGAGCAGGGGGTTGGACTAGATGTGACCTCCTGAGCTCCCTTCTAGCCCTCATTTTCTATGATTCAGTGATTCAATGGGACAACAGTGGCCAATGTCCTGGTTCTGTAAAAGGCTGTTAATAGATGCTCAGGAGAGCCAAGGTAGAGGTTATGCCCCCCTTGCTACAGAGGAGGGCAGAAACCCCTACAATCCATACCAACCTGGCATGGCATGGTATGGTCCATACCAACCTGGTAAAATCCCACCCTTACCCCAAATACGGCCATCAGTCTGACCCTGAGCAGAGGTGTCATCCAGACACCTCCAGTTTGAAGTCCCAGCAGGATCATTAGCACAGCCCGGTCACAGTTCCCAGCCTTGGCTGCAGTCAACACCCAATGTCTCTGAGGAAGGCTTAAAAAAAAGAAAGAAAACCCCTGACGAGGTGGGCTGGCACAACAAGGTGACTATTTGGAGCCCATGCTATGGAGAAAGGTGTGGAGAATTAGGCTGGCTTATCCCATTTTGCCCTGGTAGATCATCTGCTTTGATTAGTAGATTATCTGGAGGATCTTGGGCTGGTGTCCACTAAAGCCCACTCATGTGACGCCCCAGAGAATGGACACGGGGGAAATCTGCCACTTGGGGATGATGGCTGAAAAGCTGGGAGAGTGGAGCAGAGGCAGTCCAGCTGAGCACCAGCAGAGAGGTCAAGGCCTCCGGGCATTGAAGGGGACTTTTGTTGCAGATACAGTGATGGTTCCTGCCTACCAAACACCCAATGGAGCACCAAGAGGGGACTATTAAATAGTCCACCCAGTGCAGGGAATTGCCGACTACTGCAACCACCCATGGCCTGAAAAGAAAGCCCTGCCTCAGCTTGGCCCTTCCCATGGCACCATGGTTCTCCCCAGGATCAATGTGCCAAGGCAGATCCCAGGGCCAAAGTAACGTGCAGAAGAAGTCCCATCTCCTCAAAGCTTGTTCCCAGATGGGCACGAGACTGGGATGCTAAACAACTGACCAGAAAAGGAGGCTCCTATCATGTGCTTAATTCTCCAGCATCTTTGACATGTGGGTTTGTGACCTTTTACCACCACCCCCATGCACCGTAAATGTAGCTACATACATTAGTTCTGCTTCTTTGGGGCAATTGCTTTGCCTCTGTGCATCTCCTTCCCTTGAATAGGATCTTGGCAAGGAGACCTACGCACGATGGCAGTGACACATCTAAGACTGGGAAGAACTTGGTGTGGCAATAAGAGATGAATCGTGGAGAGTTAGCATGGGATTTTTTTCATTAATTTTAGCATTGTTTGGGGGCAGAAAATTTGCATTTGTGGAAATAAACATTTTGCAGGAAAGTTTCTCATGTGTCTGGTAGGTTTTCTGCCCAAAGCCAAGGAGAAAGAGCTCGTATCCCAGTGCTAAGGACAGCTGCTAGTATTCCAGATCTAGGTTCAAATGCTTGGTTAGAAATAAGCAGAGAAAGGATTTGAATCTGGGGGTACCTGAGCCTGGGAGTGTGTCCTGATTACCAACTATTGGCTGTTTGGGGATGGCTGCTTCTCACAGCCCTTCTGAAGACATTTCCAAAGGTTTGGGTTTCATTTCAAGGAGAACATTTAAAAGGGGAACAGTTTTGGGGATGTGAACTCTGCTTCCTACCATTCCTTAATAGAATTAAATAAGCCAAGATCCCCCTTTTCCCCACCTCATTCCTCCAACTGGTACAGCGACATGGAGTGTAGTTTCCAGAGGAGGCTGTCTTCCAGAAGGCCCCTCGATGAGCTCTCCTTATGGAGGTAATGACCTGTAGTGATGATGTTGGGTGCATCTATATGTGCCCTTTACTGCAGAGTAGTCTAATTCGCTCTGCAGTACAGCATCACCATCTACACATATGCTGTTATTAGGATGCAGTAAACTAATTAACTCTGCCATAAGATAGTAGTCAGGGGCAGTACTATCTAATGGCCGAGTCATTACATGCAATCAAATGCATGTGTAAGATTGTGCCCGGCCTGCCACTCATGCCCCAGCCAGCCCCTGCACCATCTGATGCCGTCACCTGGAGCTTGGGGCTGACCCCTGCACCTGCTACCAGCCCGGTACATGGGGCTGCTTCACCATGGCTCAAATTGCTGCTGCCCCAGGTGCACATGTAGACGCTGTGCACAGGAACAGTTTTCTCCAACTCAAAGTACTCCAGAGTTTATTGTGTTACCTTAATTGCATGTGTAGATGCACCCCCTTTGGGGATGACTGGTATGGCAAGAGTTCATAGTATCAAAGTATCATAGCTCTTAGGGTCGGAAGGGACCTGAACAGATCATCAAGTCTGACCCCCTGCCATGGGCAGGAACGGGTGCCGGGGTCATATCACCCTAGCCAAATATCTGTCCAGCCTCCTCTTGAAGACCCCCTCAAGTTGAATTTCCTGTCGCAACTATCTGTCCTGGATCTGCTGTTGAAAGTAACCTTAAATTAAAATTTTGCTTCGGATAGGATTGAAAAAAAACATCCCCCCCCACCTCCCATGAATATTCCCACTTTTCCAGTTTGGGGATTTTCAGTGTTTATTTTAACAAAATGTTGGATATTTTTACTGCAGGGAGACATGTTTCCAGGCAGCTCTCGTTCCAGCTGCCCTCGCTTCTTGAGTGGGGATAGACCAGGAGCAGGATTTCAGAGAATTTATAGGAAAGGCTTCCCAGAAGGGTTTTCTGTCATCATATGAGTTTATGGGATGGAAAGGAGTTGGAAATGCCTTGGTGAAATCATTTCTGGAGACCATCTGCTTTGAAAAACATGTTGCTCTTATAAAAAAAAGAAAAGAAAATGCTGACCACTCTTTTCCTTTCCCCACTAGGTTTCCAAATAAATGATTATTAGCAGGGCACTGTAATTGAGAAAAAGGACCAGAGCCATGGAGCTGGACCGGTTCTTTATTCCAGGAAGTCCTAAGTAGAGAGATCGCTGCCATCCAAACTTGCATTGTTATAGCTGCATGCGAGGGGGTTAGCTGAGCTGGCAGCTACCATTGCTTCCCAAGTCATTTGTATGGGAACCATCTTATGAGCACAGTCTTATGAGTATAGCAGTAAGCATTTTAGTGTCCTACAGGCATTAACTGAGATCTGGGCCCCATCACTTATACGAGATGCTTACAATTTTAAATAGAGGTCAAGAAAATCATGAAGGATGTGTACCAAGTGAACTGTTGATGGGTCACCAAGTCCCAGAACACTCGAAGGAGGGGGCATTTGGTGAAACGATCTGGTGGCAGGTTTAAAACTAAGAAGAGAAAGGACTTTTTTGTGCAAGTCACAAGTTAACTCGGGGAATTCATTGCCACAGGAGACGGTGAGGCAGAGAGCACAGCCAGGTTGAAAAAGGGACTAGATAAATTCATGGATGATAGATATATTAATGGCTGTTGAACAGAACAGTTGGAACCATTTCCTTCATCATCTCTAAACCAATAAATGGTGGATACTAGACGGAGTACTATCAAATAAGGGATAGATAACTCTTCAGAGAGATCCAGTTCAGTTCTCTCCCTGTATAGCATCCACTCCTGCCACTGTCAGAGATGGGGTACTGAGCTAGATAAACCATTGGTCTGGCTTAGTATGGCACTGATGTTATTATGCTCATATGATGAGAAAAGCACAATAGGGGAGCAGATATACAGAGAGAAGAGATCATGCCGAGGCCATTTACCATGTCAGTGGCAGAGAAAGGAACGGAAGCTGAATCTGCAGTTTTGTCCAGCATCTGGGATATGACACTATGCTGCCCTTACTTTTATTTGGGGGTCAGCTCCTCTAGTCTTTCCCCGCCAAGGGGAAACCTCCCAGGCAGCAGACGCTGGGGTTTAGGGCACCCCAGACTCCCCCTTCCCTGGGGTTTGGCCCTGGTGGCACTTTCTAGGGACTGCTCCATGAGCAATCCCACCACAGTGACCCCAAACCCCAGTAGGGTGCAGTTTTCAATCATACCCAGGACCTAAATTTGCTAGGTAGCCATGACCTCACTGACTAGGCTGAAATGTCACATAGTGGAGCAGAAGAGCCTCCACTCTCCTGAAATGGCTCATGTGCCAATTCACCTGGGCTACTGCATCCTGCTGTGGATAACATGCTACCAGCGCAGAGTCTCCCTGTGCCTGAAGAAGGGTGTTTGTGCCCAAAAGCTTGCAAAGAATATTTTTCCAACTATTTAGTTGGTCTAATAAAAGATATCCCATCTAAGCAAAGAACCTTGTCTGCCTGTGCTACAAGAAAGGCATCAACACACCTGGGGATGGGGAACTTCATCAAAGAGCAGTGCAAAACAATTGTCTACCAGGGCAGCATAACCGTTTTCATGAGCACGTAGACTGCAGTGGAAAGAAAGAGTGGAAGTTATCCTGACACCAAACAAAGTTCTCCTCAAGGTGCCAGAAGGGAGAAGGCCACCTGGATGACCACAGTAAAGATAGCTAGGTATAGTAGGCATGGTAGGTTTCACCTTCTAGATTAACCAAAGTAGTTTATCTCTATCTCTGGGCACATCTACACATCTGATTTACTTGAAGTGCATTAAATCTAGTACTCCACTGTGAGGTACTAGGAAAACGGCACAAGCATGCATACAAATGCCCATGGCTTTTAAGTGATGCTTAATGAGCATTAATTTATTTTAATGCGCATTAACTAAATGAGTTTTTAGTGATGCTTTAATGTGCATTAAAATAGGCTAATGTGCATTAAAGTACACGTGTAGACGCGCCCTCTGTCTCCATCTCCATCTCTATATTAGGGCTGTGCAAAACAGCACATTTTGTTTCGACTTCCGTTTTGAAGGGATGGTGTTTCATTTTGTCATTTTGTTTCATTTCAGAGCACTGTTCCATTTTGTTTCATCAAAACTGTTTCACTGTTTTGACACGTTTTGACATTTTGCCTATAGACTATAATAGGGAATCATGAAAATGCCTAAAACTTTTTGTCATTTCTTGCCTAACTCAGATGATAATTGCAGGAATGGTAACTCCCACCCTTCTGAGGGCATGAAGCCCACCAAGTTTCAAGGAGATGGGTGCAGAGGTTTCTGGGAAACAGCACCTCAAACTGTCCAAAGCAAAACTCATGATACTTGCCGGCAGCGGCAGCCTCCTGTCATCCAGAGCGCAGCTCCGGGGGGCTGCGGGGCCGTGCCAGACTCCTCCTGGGGGGTCACGGACCTCTGGACCTGTGCACAGGATGACAGGAGGCTGCCGCTGCCAGCTGGGACTGGCACTGAAGCCTAGTAAGCCCAGCTTCCAAACCCGAAACATTTTGAAACTTTTGAAATGTTTCAAGTGCCCTCATTTCATTTCAAAGCTGTCTTGAAGCCTTTTGTTTCATTTCAATTTTGCTGTTTCGAGCTCGAAACATGTTGAAACAGCAAAAGGAAACACCCAGCAAAATTTCGCACAGCTCTAATCTATAGCTATAGCTATATCTATATCTAGCAGAAGCTTTTGAGAGCTGAAGCTCACTTCATCAGATGCTGTAGTATCAGACGTGCAGAGGCTACATGTGGATGATGGGAAGATGAAGATGCACAATAGACACGAATGGATGAAGATAGTAGGACAGCCAAGGGTCTGTAGTGCTAAATTACTTATTTCCTTACTTACATACAGAGGGGTTTAGCTTAGCAGTGGCCGAGGGGTGATGGTGATGATTTTACCAGCGTGTTCAAGCAATTGATTCCTTTTAGAAACACTATTCTCAGACTTCTCTATTGAGTAAATCTCTGGTAAAGTCACCCAGCAAGGATAAATATGGACAGCTCCAATGTCACTTTTACAGGCTCGTGTTTGAGGACCTAACAGCACTTTAATAGAAAATGTCCCTTGTTGCTGTATAAATCACTGTTTATAAATCCTGAGGCATTTATAGTCACCGAGATAATGCAGCAGCGTCATTATATTGATCGATGGATATCTTTTCCCCATCCTCAGCCCTATCAAATCTGCTGCTCTGGTGAGTGCCAGGAATGAAATACGTTAGCGTCTGCAAGGGGGTAGGTGAGATGGAGTTTGGAAACCGTTTGGTCACAGGATCTCAGGGAGACGTCCAGTTTTAACTTGACTTTCAGGAAGGTAATTTCTGATGGCGCAATGCCGTTCTGTGCCAAAATCCTCATTAGGCACAAACAATAAATAAAGACCTTTCTTTGGGCTTTTATGTGTGTTATTTTAGGAGGTTTTATGGATGTGTATAAATGGCAACTCTTGCTAGAAGACCTGGATTCAGGATTACTATCTGTCATGAGGGCTAAGGCAGCCCCCCACTACCCCATCATCCAAGAGCCTCGCCATGTGGTCTGCAATGTGGGGCAGTGCCGCTATACCCCTCTCCCTTGCTACCAGGAGACCTGAGGCACAAGAGGATAAGGGACATTCCAGAGGTCCCAGAAGACAGCAGTAGCAGAGCAAGGCAGCTAATCCACCCCTCATCCCAACCCGTCTCCCTAAACCACTGAGCCATGCTTCCAAGTGTGCCCTGCAGTGTTTCAAAGCCCCTCCACACCCAGCAGTGAATGAAGCCTCACTGCAGCTCATGGACACTTACCGTTATTGTCAGTGGGGGAAACTGAGGTACAGAGAAGTGAGATGGCTTCCCCAAGGCCAACCGGGGACTGCGTGGCAGAGAAGCCTGCACTCAGCCAGGACACACACCATATAAGCTTGTTGGAAGGGAGAACCTGGAATCAAACCTGTACCGCCTTCCTCCGACACGTGTGTTTTAACAATTAGGCCGCGCTTGTCTGCAGGAAGCCAGGCATAACGAGGGGGCTAAGTAGAATTAGAGTTTTAATAGGACTATAAAATGAGGAGAGCTGTGTTTTTAATGCACTGCTCCACCAAGAGCATGCCAGCATCCCCAGGAGCTGACTTCTGCAGCACCCTGTGCATGCTCTGGATGAGCTCAGCGGGCTCTAGAGGGGATTAAATAGTTTTGAAGTCCTTAATATAGCTGGGAAAAGAACCAATATCTTCAACTGAGTCCTGGTCTGGCTGCAGCTGGCCCTAATCCAACAAAACACTTCAACAGTGGCTTAGCAGTAGCCTCACCAGAAGGCCTTCTGCAAGGCAGAATAGCCTGGGGCAGGGATGGCACATAGCGAAGCAGCAGGTCAGGCAGGGAGCACAGAGCAGGGACCAGACAGCAGACAGTGGATCAGGCACTGAGAACGGGGTAAGGAGCAGAAAGCAAAGCAGAGGATCAGGCACAGAGCAGGGAGCAGAAAGCAGAGCACTGGGTTAGGCATGGGGTGCACAGGGAGCAGAAAGCAAAGCAGCGCACCAGACAGGGAGCAGAGGGCAAAGTAGCAGATCAGGCACTGAACACAGGACAGGGACCAGAAAGCAGAGCAGCAAATCAGGTAGAGGAAGAGAAATGGTATGGTACCAGTTCCCCATAGTGACCTTTAGCAGGTGTAGCCCTTCCCTTTGCTCTGCCTCAGTTTCCCCTCCCATCCTTGCTCTCGGTGCTCCCCAGAGGTTGAGAGGCCTGGATTCCCCCTCACTCTGGGTCGGGGGGAGGGATATTTCACATTGCCCCTCCCCAAATGACCCACGCTTGGGTCCAGAGGGCCTGCAACCAGCCAGCTCCAGGACCCTGGGGAGGTGCCAGGACAGCCCAGCCCCTCTTACTCCAGCCAGGTTGTTCCTGATCTGGAGCCTGAGCCTGAACCCCCACAACAGTGGGGAAAAGGGAGAGGGGTGGGTGTGTTTCTTGATGTCTACAAAAGAGGGGTCCAGCATCAGAGGTGGCACGAGAAAGCAGGAGGACTTCCCAATCCCTATAAAAGGCAGCTACCCCCTTAATCTGGCAGTTTCCACCCACGAAACTGCATGGTGGTGGAGGCAGCCTGATGGCCATCTTGCAACTGGGTTGAGATGGGTGCAATTTGGCAGCTGCTGTCATGACTGAGCAGTCTTATTCAGGATCCCCCAACATGGGGAGGGGGATAGAAAAGCCCCCTAAATAACCTAGGCTTGACTTATCTCCTTCTGGCTGGATAACCACATCCAGCAGGGTCACTCTTGCTGCAGTTGAAAACACCATAAGTGTCTTGCTCTCGAAGCAGAGAAGGGAGGAAGGAAAAGGAGAGGAATCCCAGTTTGCAGCTTAACCTCCCCTGCAGGAAGACTTCTCCAGACAGAATTGTGACAACCCTGCCCCATTTGCATCAGCTGTGGCTCCATCTCCCGCGAATCCAGGGTCACTAGCTGGGTTTTATTCAGACCAGAAGGCTGGAGAAGAACAATGCAAATTAAACCTGTGATCTGGCATTGAAACAACTTCTCGCAAGACAGACAAGGTTCTTTGGGTAAATCTGGTATCTTTTATCAGATCAACTCCAATAGTTGGAAAAATTCTTTTTTGCAAGCTTTCAGGTATCTTTCTTCCAAGGAGCTTTGCCAGCATTGGGTAGATACAGCCTCCCTCCCAGCCCTGTCCCCTGTGAGAGGCATGAGTGCTCTTACCCCTGCTTTGCAGATGGGGCAAGGTCAGGAGGGAGGATGTGTTTTGGCCTCCGAGCCACTGGCAGAAGCCAGAAGAGAAGCCCAATGTCCTGAGCCCCCCACACCTAGTGTTGCCCTGTGGGATCAGGCCAACTCTCAGGATCTCAATATTGCACTGTTAGACAAGAGGGTGTGACACAATTGCACATATACAAACACACAAATCAATTGGATGCACATACACACACGCTACCAACTCAGGCACATACACATCCAAACTAACCTAGGCACATGCATACCTATCACCAATTCAAGCACGTATAGTATACACCCCAAAAGTTAGACAAAAATAAATAGTCCATACCTGCACACTCAGTACACATACACAGATTACTATCATACACACAATGACATATATATATATATATATATATATATATATACACACACACACACACACACACACAACCCGCCTATACATGGCTAAGTCCTAACTTGGATGGCATGGTATGTATGTGTGTGCTTGGGTTACCTGGGATAAGGTTAAGGTGAGAGAGAGAGAGTTAAAGTGTAGGGAGTGAAAGTTGCCAGAACCAGGATTAGAACTGGTGGGCTAGACAGAAGCTGGATGAGGAACTGAGG
>NW_017728948.1:179565-186198 GCF_001723895.1 Crocodylus porosus | reverse complement strand
ATAAGTGGTGGCAAGGAGAAAAGAGTCAGGAAACAGACAAAAACCCAACTCAGGGTTTCCAAATAACAGTGTTATTACACAGACAACACACTATACAGCCCCATGAGGTTATTGGTACACACACAAACACACACACACACACAATGGCAGCAGGAGAAAAAGACTCAGTGGAAGGGTTGGAGTCCAGGTGGGGAAGAGAAGCAGAGTCCAAGTCCTTGTTTGAAGAGGGGGTGGGGGGCAATAGCTACCTATCCAGGCTGGGAGGGGGTCCTTGTCCGGTAGGTGTTGTCCAGAGGGGGGTCGCCAGCAGGGCCGCTAGGTGGATAGGTGGTGTGGCATGGTGCTGGTCCAGGTGGAGAGGGCATCCCAAGGAGTCGGTCTTCACTCCCCTTTTTTATGGGGCAGACTACCTCTGATCTCCTATGGGGAGGGCCTGTTCAGGCAAGGTCAGTCCTGTCCCAGAGTGCTCCAGGTGTTCTTACTGAGCATGT
Organism: Crocodylus porosus; assembly: GCF_001723895.1. NCBI lineage: Eukaryota > Metazoa > Chordata > Crocodylia > Crocodylidae > Crocodylus > Crocodylus porosus. The sequence goes on along the minus strand of NW_017728948.1, from coordinate 185,707 downwards.
GCAGCCTGGCACAAAGGTGGATTACCTCATCTTTTGTGTCTTGAATGCTGAGGGTGGTTCCAAGGGCTGGGTTGTTCGCCCAGGTATTGGTGTTGATGGTTCAAACATTCAGAGGGAGCTATTTTTAGACCTACTGCCATTGTCTCTCAAGCACCCTCATTCATCCCCATTCATTCATTACATAGGAGGGGTAGGTGTGAGTCATGGGTTACACAACCGGGCCTGGGGACAGGATGGAGACTTGACAAACAAAATGGAAACTTGACATGACTTATGCTAACTTACATATGTAGACATAAATCATGTAGCACCAGTAAAACAGTAATATAGAACAGTAAAAATCAATATAAACATAATACTGATACAATATAAAGAAGGAGAAAAAACAAAACAAATACAACTTGCTACCAAAATAAAATGCTGAAGCTTATCCTATATCTTAGCTCACTTGTACTTATCTATAGGGAACAGAGAGGGAGGGACAAAGTCAGAAATGGTTGGGGAAAGGGAGGGAATGCATTTAAAACAAAAAACAAAACAAAAAACTATGGGTTCTGCTACACTAGGAGCACAGCCAAGGAGCGTGCCCTATATTATTTGCTCCTGGTGCACAAATGAGGGTGTGCAACTACCTTAGAGTATCCTGGAGGATGTGCCAATAAGTTCTTCCAAGGCAAAGGGCTGTGATTAGCCCAGGGTATGCACTCTGTACCATGTAAAGCCAGGGTATGCACTTCCCACCATACTAAGCCAGTGACATGGCCTCCTCCCTAGGGTGTGCCATGGCCTAAGCAGAGCACGTAGCATACGAGGGTGGGTGCATAAGCAGTGCAGACAAGCCCAGAGTTTCTGGCTGTTTCAGCATCACTGCTAAAGGAGAGGTTTTCCTGAGCTTCCATCGAGAGCAATGGCCTCATAGCGTTGGCAATGCAGGCATGTGGGAGATGGGATCAGAATTCAATCCCTGGTTCAGCCGGGGCCCATAAGGCCAGAAGGGACACTGAAGTTTCTCCCATGACATCAAACAAGGCATTTCATCTCACCAAGCCTCTGCGCCTCACCTGTGCAACTGAATTGGGAACATTACCAGTGCAGACATACTGAGAAACACATCACAGGGTGAAAGGGGACATGGTTTTAACATGCATCAGCTGTTAACTACTCATCTGCATGCTCTTATCTCATGGTAATTGGAAGCCAAACTATGGTATCTTAGCCCTTGATGAAAGAAAGCTAAGCTCGCCTGGGATAGAAACACATAATCACAGACGATTGTTGGAGGGAGCTCAGGAGGTCACATCTAGTGCAACCCCCTGCTCCAAGCAGGACCAGCCCCAACTACATCATCCCAGCCAAGGCTTTGTCTACCTGGGTCTTCAACACCTCCCAGGATGGAGACTGCACCGCCTCTCCGGGGAGCCTCTTCCAGTGTTTTATCACTCTCCTTGGGAGAAAGCTTTTCCTACTATCCAACCTCAACTTCCCTTGCTGCAGCTTGAGCCCATTGCTCCTTGTCCTGTCACCTGCCCCCACTGAGAACAGCCCAGCTTCATCCTCTTTGCAGCCCCCCTGCAGGGAGGGGAAGGCTGCTATCCAATCCCCCTCGGTCTTCTCTTCTCCAGACTCAATCAGCCCAGTTCCCTCAGCCTCCCCTCACAAGTCATGCGCCATAGCCCCCAAACCATTTCCATTTTTAGGATTTATCCCAGGAGAACAGCCATGGATGTCTGAACAATCATGTATTACAGAGGAAGGATTTGGACAGATGTACCTTTTCAGCTGCTTTCAAAGAGGAAGAGGAGCTGGCACCCGAGAGCACACATCAGCTGTCACCGTGTCACTGGGAGGTCTGTGCACACCTATAACTCAGCCACCACAAGTTTACTGCTGAGTAAAATGGTTTGCAGCCATGTTTCTACACCTGTCTCACTGGAGGCCCATGCAGACATAACAGTCCCACTGCAGCAGCTGGTATCAGTGTTATTTGATGTTGATGCAATTGTTATGTCTGTTCATACCCTCATGGGAGTACACCTAGGTTGTTACTGTAGAGCCACAGATGCATAAAACCATATCATAGGTTACAAACAGTTGTCCCATTTGTTCCCAGGATAAACCTTTCTTATTGTGGGATAAAGTTCAATCATTCAGAGGTGCATTATCCCAGGATAAATCCTAAAAGTACTAAAAGCACTAAAGTAAAGTACTTTTAGTACTTCTTATCACAGGATAAGAAGTACTAAAAGTTTATCCCAGGGTATTGCAAAGTGCATCTGAACGGTTATCCCAGGACTGCATCGTTGAACCCATGGCAGAAAAGTGGCAGGACATTCAGCTGCTCACTAAACCCTGATGAGAAGGGTGATGTGTATTTAACCCAATCCCAGGACATTTCTGTTCTGGGACAGATACAGGCACAACTTGTCCTAGGACAAATGCAATGTCATAGAGTCATAGAAATTAAGTAAATGGTGAAGCCTCATTACCTGCTCTTTCCTGTGACACGGTGCATCTCTATCCAGGCTCTTGGTCTTCCTTATCTAGGCTGGGAGCTTTTCAGGGCATGAGCTGTCTTCCAGTGGCATCAGGAAGCCTTGACCTCAGCTGATCCACAAGGCACCCACAGGCCTTTCTGGCCTCTTGCAGGCCCCAGTTTTCATTTCCTTTGGTGCCCCACAGTCGTGAAGCATTAACGCAGAACCGTGCAAGCAAGGTCCTTTCTTTTCCCATTGACTCTGCTCCAAAAAGGGAGGGGGCGAGATGCCGTTCTCATTCACTCACTCTCCAGAGTTTAATATAATGCTTCACTTCATTCCCTCCAAAAATGGGTTTTAGCTTTAAAGTGAGTCCAGGCTTCCAGCGGTGGAGGGGACAAGTGCCAGGAGCCAAACGCTCACCCAGCAGGACGGGGTGGAGTGGGGAGTTCAGGCATTTGTTCCCGGTTTCACTGATTTCTGTTTTATTAATTGTTTCCCGTCTCAGGCGCCAAGGGGCGAAAGCTAGGTGCCGCGGAGGTGGGACGGAGCACAGGAAAATGCAGACTGGCTCTCAAGGAAAGTCTTCACACTGCTAGAGGAGGTCTTGAGAGATTCAGTCTAGAGAGGACCCAGCGTGAAAGATTATCCTATGCAGAGATGTTGGTTGCAGCCGTGCTGGCCTAAGGACATAGGCAGGCAAGGTTCTTTGGGGAGAGGTGGTATCTTTATTAGACCAACTCAATAGTTAGAAAAAAAAGTTCTTTACAAGCTTTTGACAGACACCCTTCTTCAGGCACTGGGCGGGCGCTTGTGCCCGAAAGCTTGCAAAGAACTTTTTTTTCCTCCAACTATTGAGTTGGTCTAATAAAAGATATCGCCTCTACCTAAACGACTATGAGGAATCATGGCACTTTGTTGGCCACGAGGAACAAAGGGATGAGCTAAGTGGTCTAACACCACGTATCTGTCCTCTCTGATGGCAGTGGTTGCTTTTCGGTGCACAAAGGGCTGAGTTACAAAAGTTGCCTTGAGTTAATAATTGCAGCCCACCTGGGGAAGCAATTCCCATCCTCTTCCAGTGCCTAAATACCTTTGTCAAGCTGGCCATTGGTCTCAGCCTGGAGAAAAGCAGCAGCCAGGGAGGAGAAAAGCAAACCCTCCAGGACAGAGAGCACAGCATGTGCATTTCTGGCAAGGGTTTTGGGTGTGGGAAATGGAAAGGGGTGTTGGTTGTAGCTGTGTTGGTCTAAGGACATCGGCAGAAAAGGTTTTTTGGGTAACTCTGATATCTGTTACTGGACCGACTCAACCAGTTGGAAAAATTCTTCTTTGCAAGCTTTCGGGTACAAACACCCTTCGTCAGGCTGAAATGGGAGCGGAAAGATGCACGCAACAGAGAAGAGGTGGCACAGCTTTGTATTGACTCTGGCACAAACGTTACCATCCGATTTGCTCTTGAGCCTTCTAGGGGTGCCTGGGGGGGGTGTTAAATGCAACCGTCTTATCACATACTTGGCAGGGTTTGAAACCTGCTGGCAGGCTTTCACTCGGAGCTGAAAGCAGGTATATCAAGCTGCCTCTGCTTGGGAGGGCCTTGCTCTTTGCAGAAGCCTTGGTCCAGTCCCCAAGTAGCCACACGACCACCTTCCCCCATCAATCCCCCAGGCAATCGTGTCGCCTCTGGGATATTAGGTTATGGAAAATCCCGGTGCTTCCTTCCCCAGGCCGGGGGCTTGGCTAAGCAAAAGGGCTGTGCCCCCAACACATGCTTTGATGTTCCCCAATAATAACCAGATGCTGTCAGGCCAGGCCAGCGGGCCTCCAGTTTGCTGTGAAGGAGCTTAAGCTCTGGCTTCTGCAAAACAGTCTTTCCCCAGAGGGAAGGATGAGATGCAGAGGCTGGGGTTGAGATAAGGATCTCCTTGATCCTAAAGCCTTTGGAAGTAGTGTATCATTACAGCAGCTCCGTTCACTGGAAATTGGGCCACAGACATGCAGGAGGGCAGAAGAAAGCACCTCTGCCATGCAAAGAGACAGGGATATAAGGGAAAGCAGCAATGCTCCATCTCGGTACAGACCAGACAGTAAGGGACAGCTTCTGCTTAGTCCCTGCCTGGACATCCTCCACCTGTCAAGGATGAAGGAGCTCATCTTCCAGACAGCGGTGAAGAAGCAGCCTCCCATCCCATCTTCTTGCCCTGAAGAGTCCCCTGGGGCTGCTTCAGAGACCGTGGCTCCATGCAGAAGCGAAGCCACCATCCCACCATGAAGTCCCCTTCCAACACTTAAAAACGAGTTAGGTTCCCTGCAGCTTACTGTTTCGATGGCCAGAGACCATCTTCTACTCATTGCACTAGACTGACTTGGGTCTTATTTTATCGACATGTGTTTTTCTGCTGCTGTTGTCCTTTATCTCTACTAGCTCATCCCCTTCCCTGATGTTTCCTCCTCTTCCACCCCTAATGTGTTAGCATCATTTTCTATGGGCTGGCAGAGCCACGTTCAGTCCAACAAGGCAGGCTCCCCTCTGACTGCACCACCCGGTCTGCCTCACCTGCTCTTGAACATTTCCAGGGATGGAGATAGCCAACGAAGTGCTGATCCAATGCTGAAGCACCCTCATAGTAAGAAAGTTCTCCTTCTCCAACCTATATTTCTGTTCTTGCAATTTAGGACCATTGCAACTTGTCCTGCCCTCTAAGACCACAGAGAATACCCTCTCATCCTCTTTCTACTCATCCTTCACAGATCAGAAGACTGGTATCAAATCTTTCCCCAGTTTTCTCTTCACCCATCTAAATATTCCCAGTTTGTCCAAACCTTGACTTGCAAGTCATGCTTTTTGTTGCTTTCTGCTGGACTGTTTCCAATCTGTCCACCTCTTTCAAGGAGTGGGATGTCCAAAACGAGACATAGGACTCCATGTGAGGCCTCACCAGTGCTGAATAGGATGGAAGGATCATTTCCCTTGACTTGCAAGCACTTCTGTTAATACAGCCCAGCATGCTATTGCCTTTTTCTTTTCTTTTGCTTTTTTTGCAACAAGAGAACCCTGTTGGCTCCTATTCCGCTTATGGTCCCCTATAACCCGCAGGTCGTTTCCTGCAGTACTGCAGCCCAGCCAGTCATTCCCCAGTCTGTATTTTTGCATGTGATATTTCCATCGTAAACGCAGGACTTGGCATTTGTCTGTGTTGAATTTTATCCAGCTGATTTCAGACCATTTATCTGGTCTATCGAGGTCATACTGGACCCTAGCCCTACCCTCCAGAGGGTCTGCAATACCACCCAGGTTGGTGACATCTGCAAATCTGCTAAGTGTCAGGTATCCAGGTTGTAGCCATATTGGTCTAGAGGAAAAACCAATCAGGACTTGTGATAGAGGTGTGTGGCAGCACGGCCTCTAGGGGTGCCATGACCTCCCCTAGCACTCCCACCTGCCATGCCAACTTGGGTCTTGAATGCACCCTCTCACCCACCACATCTTGTTGGTATATTATTAATGGGAGGCTACCTTCCTGCCCTCCTTGGCACGGTGCCTGCCTTGCTGTACCAGGATTCGTTATGTCCACACTCCCCGTCTGCACTGGGGCCTGTGCCCCGCGCTTCCCGCCCGCACTGGGCTGGAGTCAAGACACCCCACAAGCTCCGTCTGATTCATAGAT
>NW_017728948.1:173681-179554 GCF_001723895.1 Crocodylus porosus | reverse complement strand
TCCCTCTTTTACCTCTCACGGGGATCGTCTCGCTTTGTGCGAGAAGGATAGCTTCCTTAAGGCACAGCCACCCTTCTTGGGCTCCCATCATTTCAAAACTACTACTCTGCAGTGCATCCTTCACTAATCGCCTGAGTTCACTGAAATCAGATGTCGCCCCTCTGGGCTGGGGTCAGGACATCCCCACAACGCAGCACCACCTGCAGCACTAGGAACCCCCCTTTTTACTGGGGAGCTCCCTTGAGGCCTCCTCCACCCCTATAGCCTCACCCAGTCCTCCGGGTTGTAACAATAACCAGAACCAAGACCTCCCCCCCGGGTCACAACACAACTTCTGAGCCAAATGCAACTTCCAAGCCAACCTGGCTCCTTTGTACGTATATCCTTCCCAGGGTTTCCTCCACCCAGCACTGTCAAGCAGACACCCTCTAGCCATCAGGCTGCACTGCTCTCACAGAGCTCTCTCTTCCTCACAGGCTGCCCAAGGGGAACTGACTCTGGCCTCGGCCTGGCTGTTTATAAAGGCCAGGCCCTGCCCCCTTCCGGTCAGCTGACCCAATCAGTTGCCTTAGCATCCCCCACCTGTGCTACCCTGGTGAGTGGCAGCTAAGCCCACATCACCGTTATCCAGTAGCAGGCACCCTAGTGCCCTGCTACAAGGTGATATCTTTTATTAGACCGACAAGATTTTTGCAAAAAAAAATTATTTCAAGCTTTTGGGCACAAACAGCCTACATCAAGCATTGGGGAAAAGGTGGTAAAAGTCTATGTGTGCGCTCAGTCCCATTTTAAAATTAAAGAAGATTGTAAAAAAAACCAGACACAAAGACAGACTCTCTGGAAACCCATTGGCTCTCTCTTGCAGATTCAGTGTTGAGCCACTGATGACTACTCTTTGAGGATGATAATCCAACTAGTTATGCCTTCATGTATTGTATGTATCTATGTTATGTATTTAGCAACTGTCTTTTGGATAACCGCATGATTGTGGCAATTTCTCACAGTCATCCTTTGTTCAAGGTCATGGGGTGTGTAGCACTCAACCATGTGCCAGGTAATATCTAGCCTGGCTTTTTGAGCCCAGAGAGTAGCACGCTCTTCAACACTGACCTGCTGATTTTTAATTTTCTTCATTCCAACTTTTCTTCATTTAAACTTTTAACAACTTGGGTCTTCAGAAAAAAAAGTACATTGCTATTTTAATTGAAGAAAATAATGAAAAAATAAAATATGTTGATTCTTGAGAGAGGCCAGTTTTTATATTGAAAATTTGTCCCTGGAAAAATGTTGATCCATTTTAGATCTAGTGACCAATTTTGTATCTGTCATTGATGGAAGATTGCAATAAGCTAGATAAAGATGCTGAAAATGAAACTTGGGTACATTTGTTGTGTTAGGCGACATCAAAAATCTTGCAGCCTAAAGGTTTTGCATAGCCGTATGTCTTAGACAGCAATCTCAATGCAGGGCTCAGGGCAAGAGCCAGCTGAGAAAAGTTTTTTTCCTTGAAAAGTCATTAGTGATGAGATCAACAAAACCAACAATCATTGGTGCTTGTTAACATTTTTGTTCAAAATTTCTCAATATTTCATTTGGGGATTTCTTCCTTTGTTCTTGAGTGAAAATCTGAAAACGTCCTGGAAAGATATAGGCAGACAAGGTTCTTTGGGTGAATCTGATACCTTTTATTAGACCAACTTAAATAGTTGGAAACATTTTTTCTTAGCAAGCTTTCAGGTTTTAAAACCCTTTGTCAGGCTGAGGAAGCATCTGCAGTTGGTGTGTCTGCTCTTCCTGGATGGAGTGACTAGTAAAGAAGCCAGAGGCTGGTGTGCATGCAAGAAAGGCAGTCAGGGAAGATATAAAGAGGTTGAAGTGTTGATACCTGAAGGCTTGTCCAACAGCTCTCCCAACTATAGAGTTGGTCCAAAGACATCACAAAAAAATCTTCGCTTCTTGTGCATTTCCTGGACAATCGTGGCTACAACACTCCAACCCTGCTGCAAATATTAATAAGCAAATATTTCAGGGAAATGTCAATGTCCTTCCAAATTTTAGTGCTATGGAAATTTTGCAAAGAGCTCTACACAAGGTCTTTATGGGATACCATCTGGTCAATGTGCCAGGCCCCAGGCTGAGTCTTCAGGATCTGCATTTTCCTGTGTGCTTGTGCTGTGACAATGGGTTTCACGGTCCCAGAACAGCTGCTCTGAGGCGACTTCTTCACTGGCAGGTTCAGGCATAGAGCCTGATGCATCTTGGCCACAGCTTTGCAGGGACAGTCTCTTAGACCTGAACTTATGGGAGGCTAAAGGCAAGAGGTTCTCAGTGGTGGCAGCCTTGGGTCCTGAACTTGATTTCAAGTCGTGTGTCCTTATCTCACCATCCCAGCCAAGGCTTTGTCTAGCCGGGCCTTAAACACCTCCAAGGATGGAGACTACACCACCTCTCTGGGGAGCCTGCTCCACTGCTTCACCACCCTCCTCCTAGGAAAGTTTTTCCTAATATCCAACCTCAACTTCCCTCACTGCAGCTTGAGCCCATTACTCCTTGTCCTGTCACCTGTCCCCACTGAGAACAGATGGTCTCCCGTGTGCAGCAGCACAGCTAAGGATAGGCCTGGGTAGGCTATGGCCCATCTAATTAGCACCCAAGACCCACCAGCCCAAACTGGAGTTTGCTTTAAATCACTCGCAGTATTCATGTCATGCTTTGATCATTGCCCATCCAGCATTTCACTAGTTTCACTCCAGCTCAGGGGTGAGGACTCTGGCTGTAACACATCCACTTAGCATGGCTGTCAGTCTTCATCAAGGGGTAATTAGGATGCACATAAAGGGACTATTGGGTGGGCAAGCTAAGCCTTTTAGCTCAGGTGGCAGAGCTAATCACTGAAGGTGGGTATGCTTCAGTTCCTACAACCTATGAGGGGCATGATGGGACTGAGCATTGGTATCATCTGATGGGTGTTTGAGGCCTAGCAAGAGGCGCATTGCTAAAAGGGCACTCTCATCTCAACAGTAGCCTATTTGTGTCCCTGGGGGAGCTGTTTTAGGAGTTTTGAGGCCTGGAAGAGTGCTGGAAACAGGGGGGTCTGCTCAGGCTGGCGTCAGGGACACTTGTGGTGCAGCTGCCCCTGCTTTGCTGGATGCTGCCCAGCTTTCAGCTTCCAGGGCTGTCACTCAAAGGCAGTTTTAAAGCACCGAACTGGCACATAAACTGCCTACTGCATTTGGGGAGAGAAATGTAATCTGTGCCATTTCTTGGGCAGGGAAAAAATTATGGATGTTGACATTTTACACCTGTAATTATGATAAAAGCTCTCAGCGGAAGCCTGCTCGTGCTTCCAGGAAATAAATCATCTTGGCCCATTGCTTTTAGGAACTCTGGGATCAGCCCTGTGCTAATAAATTAGGAGATTGGGGGGGGATAATAGCTCTGCTCACAGCTGCCACTAAGAAGAAACAACGCAGCAGAGGAAGTGAATATGTACTGCAGCTTCCCCTTCACTTCTGTGTTGCAATAGTTGCCGGGGTTGCCTGGTGCATGGCCTAGCTGCTCCAACTCCTCATTTCTAGCATCTGCCAGGCTTTGTCACCATCTGGTCCCCTGCAGGAGGGTAAGTAGATGTGTTCATGGGCTGCTAAAGGTTTGTAGCACCTGGGCAGCATTAAAAGCATAGGCACTTGCATTGTGTATTTAGTCAGTTAAATCTTCTAGCCTTCAGAAGGCATGAAGAAACCAGCTCATGGGGGAGGTGGCCCTAAATGGACCTTTTTGGACTTCATGCCTATTGCATGGTGGCCTGATATCATGGGAAAGCTGGCATGAGCCATGTGGTCTTTTCAGGTCCCCAATGCCTTAGAAACTTGAACACTCAAAATGCATTTTTCAGCGAGGAGAAGAAAAATGGTATCTGGCTTGGTTGCTCTTGCATGTCTGCCTATTAATATGGTATTTCCATGGTTGTGTCAGCATTACCCTTGTGGTAGGAGTAGCCCTGTGTTTTCCCTGCAAAAACTACAAGATGGGGTCACAAAGCTAAGGTGCTATTTGTCATTAGACCACAGTGTCAGCTCCTCTTTGAGATGACTTTAAGCATTTTTGATGTCTTAGCATTGTGGTGTCTAAGCCAAAGGGAGACCTGAGAGCTACCTAAAATGGACCTATGTGCCACATCATGTACAGTCTTCAGATTTAGAGATGACCTGCCTTCTGGGAGGTTCAAACAAGGCTTTAAAAGCTGGATTTAGTCAATTTAAATGGAACAAGCCACTTGCATTAATAAAGCTAGCTTTCTTTTAGTCCTGGTCTAATATTGTTGCACTTCTGCCAAGCTGTTGCAGTGAGCTTCCCATTGAAGGAACATTTTTCAATGAGGATTTGGGGTATTTTCTTAGTGTAACTTTTTTTTTCTTCCATCTTTTTGCATTGGTCCTGGAACAGAGGTGGTCTAAAACGACGTGCAGGGCAATCCACTGTTCAAGACATCTCAGCCCAAAAAGCAAATGCAACCGCCAGCTCTGCTCTCTGTCTCAAGCTCTCCAGCTACAGTCAATTTTTGGAGCAAACTGTCCTGCTGCTTACGTCCGCTTCATGCAATCAAAACTCCACCATACAACCAACAATGCAGTACCTCTTCCACGAGGGTATGGTGCTTGCATGGTAATTGCTTGTGAAACTGTGGCTGCAAACAGATGCTGGATTTGTCCTGTGAGAAACCCCTTTACCCTAGGACAAAGCACAGTCATGCAGACATCTGTGTCCGTTGTCCTGTGACAAACCCTAAAAAGGCTCAGGGGATAAGAAATGCTAACCGTCTGTCCAGTGATCTTGCAAAGTGTGTCAGAAGGGTTGTGCTGGGATTGCAGCAGTGTATTCAGCCTCTTACTAAACCCCAATTAGAGGGGCGATGTGTGTCTATATGCCAAACCTGGGGTATTTCTGTTTCAGGACAAATGCAGGCACAACTTGTCCAAGAGCCAATTCTTTCCTTGTACGTAACAGTGCCACAGTAATTAAAATAATCCTGAGTCCGTTGCTCAGCAGCTTTGTGGGGGGGTGTTGAATGAGGACTGACAGGGCATTGCATATGTTCACAGAAAACACCCACAGGCAGGGGCAGGCAGTGACAGAGATGATGGGGCCAATGGCCCAGTGTCTTTACAGTGGATTTATCCAGGATAGTTTGGACAAGGCTGATCCTGCCTCAGGCAGAGGGCATGGTCTAGATAACCAGGGTTTGAATTATACTTTGACTCGGTGTCTGCCCATCACAGTGCCCTAATAAAATTGGAGATGCCACCCTCCCCTCCCCACCCCTCCCCAGTTATGATTTTCAAATCTTACAGGGGGGATCTTGTCTCTAAATGTGGGGGGGGAGGTAGGGAATAGAGCTGCATCACCCAACGTTTTAATCGGGGGGAAGTGATGCTTTCCCTACAGGGTGAAGTGTGGAGGGGGACAACGGGACTGACTCATCTGGGAGAGGTGTCTCTCCTCTGTTGTGTTCAGTGGAGCTGACGCAACCCGTGCAATTTTGGCGTAAATCTGAAAAAGTTGCTGATCAGTCCTTCTGTGGCTTAGCGGTGCTCACAAAAGCATCGCCATCTCCACGTCACAAAACTCTGATGTGGTGGGAGCAGAGGACTGCTGGGTTCTTGCTCCTGCTTTGGATGGAGGTAGGGGCTAGTGGGTAGAAGGGGGGGGGAAGTGGGGGCCTGGGTTCAATTCCCAGCTCACATTGGCTCCCTGCATCTCTTTAGGCAAGTGCCTTCTCTTCCCTCTGGGTCTTGCCTACAAAAGCCTGCTCTTCCTTGTGAAGAGAGGATTGGAAAAGGGAGTGCATGTGTGCACGTGTTCGTCTTTCCTGC
>NW_017728948.1:164610-173581 GCF_001723895.1 Crocodylus porosus | reverse complement strand
TGAAGTTATTTAAAATAAGGGTCAACATGGGGAAAAAAACCCAAAAAACTGGGTTCCCCATTTAAAAAAAAAAAAAACTATTAAATTTTAAACTGGCTTTAAATCCCACTCAGGGCTTGTGGTAGAGGTAATATCTTTTATTAGAGCAACAAGATAATTTTTTTTTAGCAATTAATTAGACCATCAAGATTTTTGCAAACAATACTTTTTGTTTGTTTGTTTTTATTGTTTGCAAAAATCCTGTTGGTTTCACAAAAGAGATCACTTCTGCCACGAGCCCCGTTTGCTTTTTTTTCCCTCTAGACCAATACGGCTGCAACCTGCATACCTTTTAAATCCCACTGGCATGTGAAAAAATGTCATTTTGGGTGAAGCCAAACTTTCAGCAGGGAAATGCTTCTTTCCATCAGGGCTGTGTTGCATGTTGGCTTCATCCACCTGAATTAATGTGCACTGAGACCAGGTGAATGATGCTATCCCAGCAGGGAGGTTTTACCCCCTGCTTTCCCTCTATTAGAGCACCAGTTGCCTGGCAGAGATCTGCAACATGGGAATGGTTCCTGCAGATCACCCCACTCGCTGCCAGAGGGTGATAATCACCCCTGTCCAAGGATGCGGCAAGTTTGGCCCATGCACCCATCCAATTTCCTCCCCCCGAAGTTCCCACAGGGACCAAAAGCTGCTTTGGAGCCTCTGAGTTTTGTGAAGTGGAGATGGGGAGGACATTACAGGATCTAACTGGGCGACTTTGCAACAAGCTTGGATGCAAGTTTAGGGCAGTGATTCTCAACCGGGGAGCCGCGAGACCCTTCTAAGGGTGTTGTGCAATATGAGCCTTTAGTACGTGTTGCATTTCCATAGCGGTCAGCATGAATACGACTTTAGTTCTCTGGGCACTTGCACGGCCGTGCTTACTGCCATCTAGACGTAGGTCGTAGACCCCCACCAGAGCCTTGAGCTGGATCTGATTTGGTCCCAGGGCTGCGACTGGAAATTAGTTGGGTTCATTCTGGAGCGAGTTCAAGGCTGCAGTGCAACATGGGGGCAGGGGGGCGGTCCCTGGTGCACACAGGAGGTGGTACCTAGCTCCCACACCTCTTTAGTTTGAGCTGTCATGTGGTGTGAGGCCAGGACTGGCTCCCATGTTGTGGCGGTGTACCACACCAGAGCTTTGAAGTAGCTAGCATGTGATGTAGGGGCTGGGTGCTGGTGTCGCTCCCATCTCCGTGCCTTAAACCAGCAAACCTCCAGTGTGCTGATGAAGCTGTTTGTCAGGCTCCCAGCCACCGGGTTTCCACCCCCCACCGCAACCCCATACACTGGGGTCTCCTGATCCTATTCCCTCCTTGGAACAGTCTGAGATTACGTTGTGTGACCCATTGCGTTTTGAGCTAGAGAGACTCCTCCCCACCAAAAAGTCCTGACTACCACGCAGCAATGGCACCTAGCAAGTGCTTTACTGCTTGAACACTTGGGATGCTAGTGTTGGAAGTTCAGTTAGCGCGTGCTAAGTGTAACGTGTAATAAGGCCTGTGGTGTGCAAACACCTGCACGTGATTGCACACCATAAAGAATGGGTCTAGTGTTTTTTCAGTAGTCAAGGCACAAGTGAAAGCTATCCTTTTTCTGAGGACAGCCTTGAGTCTAATGAGGGGGGAGCCTGGGTCTTAAAAGACTGAGACCCACTGGTTTAGGGCAAGGAGATCTCTTCTTGTGTTATCTAACCTGGTTTGGCAAATTCTCATTGCAGTCTGCTGGATGGGCTCATGCTAGCCAGATAATTGAGTGCTCATTGTGGCTTTGGTTCACCACGGACCTAACTACCTTGGGTAATAGGACGGTGGCTGTGATAAAGCGATACCATTGGTGCCATGTAAATGACTCCAGTGAATAATAATTAATTGCTCAGACTTGTCTATTTTGCTCCCTGTTGGATTGCCATAAGGTCTCAGTGGATGCGTCTATACATGCATTTGATCCAGGAGCAGTTTATTCTCATGTAAACTCACATGTAACTGCCTTCCCAGAAGCATTTACTCGTGCATTACTGCGCAATAACTACTCGCAAGTAAATTTGCTACTTGCATTTGCAGGTAGCAGACTTACTCACGAGTAGCACAGTTTACTGCACTGCAAGTGTGTGCATGCTTACTGCACAGTAAAACGTCTTGTGTAGATGCACCCCGATCCATTCAAATCTAAGCAAGATTTGGAACAAACATTAAGCCATTAAGATTAATTGCTTGATTAATGGAGTCCCTTTTCTAACCAAAATTCAGTTTGCTCTAGCTTTCAAGAGGCAAGTTCTCCAGGAGTTTCTCTTCTGCTGACACCTTGGGTTGTCTGGTAATAGTCTTCTCTTAAAGATGGCCCTTCTCTGCTAATCATGCTGTTATCTGTAGCACAGGGGTTTAAAAAAGGCAAAAGGAGAATAAATAACTATAACACTGGGTGCATCTACACATGCACTTTAATGCGTATTAGCCCATTTTATTCCAGATTAAAGCATTACAAAAAAGTGCTCTTTCTCTAATGCGCATTAAAATGGGTGAATGCACATTTTTCTAGCACTTCACAATGGAGGTACTAGATTTACTGCACATTAATGAATGTGCAGATGCACCTACTGAGTTCCTCTCAAAGCACTTGCTAAAGCAGGTTGGTATTATTGCTCCCATTTTATAGCCTGCAGTAATGTGTCCCATTTTGGACGTTGCACTTCAAGAAGGACGTGGACAGATAGGAATGAGTCCAGCACAGAGGAACAGAAATTTATTCAAGGCATGGGAGGCAAGATTTGCGAAGAAAGGCTGAAAGAGCTAGTGTTAATCAGGAGAAGAGAAGACTGAGGCATGATTTGGTAAGTCTTCAAGTACCTGAAGGGTGATGACAGGGAGACTGGAGATGGGCTTTCCTCTGTAGCTGCAGGGGACAGGACCAGGACTGGTGGCCTTGAGCTGCAGCAGGGGAAACCTGGGGGAGGATTGTAGGAGGAACTTTCTTACTCTGAGGTTGTTCAAGCTTTGGAACAAGCTGTCCAGAGAGGTTGGTGGATTTTCCATCCATGGAAGTTTTCGAGAGCAGGTTGGACAGACTCTTGACTGGGCTGGTTTAGTTGGGGGCGATCCTGCCGTGGGCCAGATGTGACCTCATGAAGTGCTTCCCAGCCCAACTTTCCTATGGGAAAACTGAGGCACAGAGCAACAGAGTGATTTGCACAAGGTGGCACATCCTGCCAAAGGCAGAGCTGGTGGGACAGGGCCGGGTGATTGGTCTATCACATCACCTTGCCATTGGGAGACGGAGGTGGCATTCAGGATCCCAACTCCCACAGCAACTTATGGGAATGAGGGACCAAACCACATTGAGGAGGGGAGTGAGGGTCTTCATCAACTTTGAGAATCTGGGCCAACCGGCAAAATCCAGATTGGCCCCATGGGTGTCACTTAGCTGTGGGCATGGTTAAACCCGAGGTGTATGTGATCCCAGAAAGAGGTGCATCAGCCTCTTGTATAGTCAAGTGGGGAAATTGGACCCCTCAATGTGGAGGGGAGAGCTAGGAAATGCTGAGCCCAGGCATGCATCTCCTGCACATCTCCAAAGCTTAGACCTGTAACTTGAGGCCTGGAGTCCTCTTCTGAAAGCAAAGTCCTAAGAGAGTAGGACTCGTCCTCATGGTGCTGCCTGACTTGGGGAGAAGTTAGCTTGTCAAGCCTGGGCCCCAGGGCTGCCTCAGCAAGAGGGGATTCAACCCTACATTTCCCACCTTGCAGGAGGACCCTCGCCTGGCTATATGGGCGAACCCTCCTGCTGGAGCTAGGAGAGCAGGAGGCTTGGGGTGAGGGGAGGAGAGCAAGCTGGAGGGAGGCTGATTCTGGAGCCTAGTGGCTGGGGCAGTCGGCTGGTATGGGTCTAGTCCCAGGCCATGGATAAAACACAGAAGTAGCCATGATAGCAGAGGCCATGTGGCTGCAGAATCGAGCTCCTTCATAAAATCAGGGACAACAAGGGCTGGAAGGGACCTCAGGAGGTCACATAGTCCAAGCAGGACCAGCCCCAACTACATCATCCCAGCCAAGGCTTTGTCTAGCTGGGTCTTAAACACCTCCAAGGATGGAGACCCCACCACCTCTTTGGGGAGCCTCTTCCAGTGCTTCACCATCCTCCTTGTGAGAGTTTTTCCTGATATCCAACTTCAACTTCCCTTGCTGCAGTTTGAGCCCATTGCTCCTTGTCCTGTATCTGCCCCCACTGAGACCAGCCCAGCTCCATCCTCTTTGCAGCCCCCCTGCAGGGAGGTAAAGGCTGCTATTCAATCCCCCCCGGTCTTCTCTTCTGCAAACTAAATCAGGCCATTTCCTTTAGTCTCTCCTCAAGTCCTCCTCTAGCCCCCCAGCCACTCTCATTGCTAATTCTCCAATTTGTCCACATCCTTTCCGTAGTGGGGGGCCCGCAACAGGACTCCAGATGTGGCCTCCCCAGTGCCGAACAGAGGGGATGAATCACTGCCTTGGATCTGCTGGCAGTGCTCCTACCGATGCAGCCCAGGATTGTCCAGCAGCCTTGGTTCAAACATTTGGGATCTTTGCAGTCCCAACTTCAAGCACTGAGTGAATTTTGTGCTCATAGGAGAAGCGGGGGAGGGTGCTCAGCATCACTTCTTGCCTCTTGGAGCTTGTCTGCTATGGACAGGAAGTCCTAGAAGTGATAGACTTCAGCTCCCCCTGCCCACAGGCCTGATGCAACCCAGTGAGGCTACCTGGGCTCTGCTTTTTGTACTTGCTCTTGAGTCCTCGGGGTCTGGTGTGTTTGAGACCCCCTGAAGAAGAAGATCCTGGAGCATCCTCAGTGCAACACCGCTGTTTAGCATGGGCTGGCTCAGACCAGGTGCTGTGGTATAGACAAGCCCCTTCTGCACTCTGATTTCTGCTAGTCACATTGGCTCTGGCCCCTGGTGATTGTGCCCAGGTCGCGTGGCAGAGCTGTCCTCAGGTCCGTGCTTTAAGAAGAGCCTTATGACTTTAAGATCTTGGCATCAGGCTGCTTGATTCCTTGTCGAGCCCACGGCAGGTCAGGGAGCCGCAGGAGTCTCAGCTCACACCCGGGGTGGGGGGAACAGCACGCCGACCTACAGCAGAGAGCAAGCCGCCGAGCCGGAGGGCGCGCACTCGGTGCTCCCAGGGAGTGGGAACACCCGTGCTCATGCACGCCCTGGGCCCATCAACCGGCCCTTCCCTCTGCCCTCGGGTGTGCGGCGTCAGGCCTGGAATCCACCGAGTCAACAGGCTGTTGGCAGAGGAACAATTCAGCTCTGTCTTGGAAGCACGAGTGTGAGGTGTGAGACTTGGAGATGCTTGCAGCCAAGGGGAGGGGAGGGCAGAGGGAGAGAAGAGGGTGCAGGGGGTCCAGCCAGCCTCCCTCTGCTCTCCCACAGCCCCTCTGTGCAACTGGGTAGGTCACTTCTGCCTCGGTTTCCCCACTCATTGTGTGGGGGCAAAGCCCCTTCCTCAAATGGGGTTGGGGGGGTTGTGTGAAATCTGCAGGACCTGGAAATCTCCTGACAAAAGGTGCTTCAGAAGGGCAGAATATTCTTGCTAGAGCTGGCATAATCTGCCATGAATCTTTTTTGGGTTGGGGGGCATGTCTACACACGCATTAATGCACTTGATTTAATGTGCATTAAATCTAGTACCTCCATTGTGAGGTACTAGGAAAATACACATTACCTTGTCCCTAAAGCTCATGAACTCTCCTAAGCTCAAGTTGTTTGCTTGTATTGTTAAGCCCCAAAGGGCACATCCACATATGCCCTTCCATGCGCATTTGCCTATTTTAATGCTCATGAACTAAATAGCACATTTTTAGTGATGCTTTAATGTGCATTAAAATAAGCAAATGTGCATGAAAGTAGACATGTGGGCATGCCCTTTGGGACTTAAAAATACAAGCAAACCACTTGAGTATAGGAGAGTCGGTTGCCATTAGAAATAGCAATCCCCCTGGGAGCAGCTTGTCCCTATCTGACTCTTCCACATCGAGACTGATGATTAGGAGAAAGCATGGCTGTCTGCTTCTGCCTGCATTTGCAAGGGCCTAAGGGTGCAGATGTGCAATGTAGTTATACGAGTGTAATTTCTGTCAGCCTGCCCGTGGATGTAAGTTTTATACCAGTGTCCGGTGGTGGACAGATCAGGTGCCTTCGGTGACCGCTATTGCAGCCACTTGCTGCAAGGTGCGGTGGGGTTGGGAATAGTTGGAGCAATCCCAAAATGGAACAAGTGACTACCATGTAGGGCTGTGTCATTTGCCCCCTCGGCATTTACACCAGCAAAAAAGCCAGTTGCATCCCTGAAAACGTGTGCTCTATGTATCTGATTTGCCTAAGCTGTCTGGGAAAGACACTTGAAGTTGGCCCAGGAGTTGTTACGGCCCCCATCTCTTCCTGATCTGTTGGTTGCTCTCTGGTGCACCAACCATCCTGAAGGATATCAAAATGCTTTATGGATACGTGGCCTGTTGTTCCCTTGCTGCACACACCAAAATGCAGCTGTTTCTGGTGTAGAGGAACACAGCAGCTATTTACCAGTCAACAGCTGGCTCCATTTGGGTGGGTTGCATGGCAAGCCAGTCACAATTCTGGAGCTGGAGCCCTGGCCTGGTTTTGTCTCGTATCAAATGATGGCTTCTCCACCACTTAATGACCCCAGACCGGGACATCCTTATGTGCCTATTGTCTCTCTTGTGCCTCACTGGGCGCATCTACAAGTGCATTTACATCACACTAAATTTACTGTGCAGTAAGTTATTATACAGTATGTGGGAATAAGCCAGCATCTACATGTGCAGGCATTAAAGCGCATTAATGTTGCACGTGGTTTGACTTGGAACTAAAGTTAGTCCTGAGGCTAGTTCACACACGCACAGAGTGACTATGCAGTAAGAGGCATGTAGTGGGCATAAATTAGATACCTGCATCATGCAGGTATCCAATTTACACTCAAGTTGGTGTCAGTCACCATATTTACTGCACAGTACAGGCATGCATGTATAGATGTGCACCCATACTGTGCAGGAATTGTGCACGTGTAGCTGTGCCCCTGGAGAGGGCACATTTGAAGCCCCAGATCTGCGACTTCCAGTGGGCTGCAAAGATCAGAGGCAAGAAACATGCTGCTCCTTCTGTTCTGCAACGGACTTCCAGCACCTGTCCCACGAGGGTGCATGACCAGTGCAACCTCCCAGAGCAGCTGCTGAAAGGGCACAGCAGGTAAAGGGTTATATTCAGAGCCGTGACACTGCTGTGGCCTGCTAAAGGCCAGCAGTGACTATGGCCTGTGATTCTGTGACATCTTGCAGAACCTGGCTAGCAGCCTCCCTGCTTGCAAGTGGGAAGAGTCGCCACGACCAATTCATGCAATTGCTCCCAGTGGGGTCAACAAGGGCAAAACGTATACCAGGCTGTTTTAAGATGAAGTATCACTTATTTCTGGATAGGATTAGGTGAAGCATAGAAAATGAGGGTGGGAAGGGGCCTCAGGAGAGCATCTAGTCCAACCCCCTGCTCCAAGCAGCACCAGCCATATGTATGTCATCTCAGCCAAGGCTTTGTCTAGCTGGCCCTTTAAAACCTCCGAGGATGGAGACTGCACCGCCTCTCTGGGGAGCCTGCTCCAGTGCTTCACCACCCTCCTTGGGGGAGAGTTTTTCCTAACTCAACCTCAACTTCCCTTGCTGCAGCCTGAGCCCATTGCTCCTTGTCCTGTCATCTGCCCCCACTGAGACCAGGCCAGCTCCATCCTCTTTGCAGCCCCCCTGCAGGGATTTGAAGGCTGCTATTCAATCCCCCTCGGTCTTCCCTTCTGCAGACTAAATCAGCGAATTTCCCTCCGCCTTTCCTCACCAGTCAAGTCCCCTAGCCCCCCAACCATTTTCATTGCCTAAGGGGATGCCTGCCCCAATGGGGGCTAGACTTGATGGACCAGCATTTATAGATTCATACGTGTTAGGGGCAGGAAGGGATGTCTCGATCATCAGGTCCAGCCCCGCCCCGCACTTGGGCAGGAAAGGCTGCTGGATGACCCCTAGCAAAGTGAGTGTCCAGATGTTTTTGAAGTGTCCCTCCCTGTCCTGGCCTATTTTTTTTTTTTTTTTAAATTTATTTATTTATTATTATTTTTATCTATTTTTACTTTATTTTATAACTGCTGATCCAGGCCATGTTCTGAGACCCGACAGGCTCGTAGCATGCAGGTCTGCTAGCCCTTTAAATCCAAGGAGCTTCCTTCCGCAGCGTGGATCCGTGTCTGGAACTACTTAAGTTAATAGAGCGGTTAGGCAAGACCTAGTGCTGGATGTACTGTCATCAGGCAGGATGCCTTTTACTACCCCAGAGACGGAGAGTACAGTAGTGGCTTTCAGAGCCTTGGAGCCTCTTTCTTGTGTGCGGCTAACACGATTACCGCAAGGCCGGCGCGTGGAGGTTTCTCTATTGCAAAGCCTCAGCCCGGGGCGGGGGGTGGCAGGGGAGTCGATTCTTCTTCAAC
Organism: Crocodylus porosus; assembly: GCF_001723895.1. Taxonomy (NCBI): domain Eukaryota; kingdom Metazoa; phylum Chordata; order Crocodylia; family Crocodylidae; genus Crocodylus; species Crocodylus porosus. The sequence continues at coordinate 165,038 of NW_017728948.1, read as the reverse complement.
AAGGTATTACTCATCCTGTACTTTAAAGCAAACAGCGCAGAAAGCGCAGGCCCCTTGCGAAGGCCAGGCAGGAATGCCAGAAATTCATCTGAACCGAGCCCACTTGAAAAGTGCCTGCGACCTCTGGAAAGTCATGGGAGCTGAAGCCTCAGTCAGTCCCACGTGACGAATTGGGGCAAGCAAGAAATGGGTCTAAAGAGGGAGGGGGACAAAGTGGAATTTTCTTTTATTTTTTTTAAAGTCAGCTGCTGCCTCTGGTGAGGGCTTCACCACGGGAAATAAAAAATAATCAAGCTTAGTTGTGATATGCTGGCACCTGTGGGCTTATAGAAAGCAGGCGGTTGAGGGGAATCAGGACCGCTGTTAGTATTAAGTATTTTCGAGGACAAGAAGCATCCCAGGGCATCAACCCAGGTTTTTTTTTTTTG
>NW_017728948.1:151553-163821 GCF_001723895.1 Crocodylus porosus | reverse complement strand
GTGCTTGACACCCCTGATCTAGGTCTAAGTGTAGAAGTATTTTTGTAAGGGCAATGGATGTTTCTTCAGAGAAGGAGTTGTCCCAGGCACAATGGTACCTGCAGCACTGTTTGGATAATTGATAGCAAATTTGCTCTCCTGCTCTGGGGAGACCGTGAAGTTGGATGGAGAATGCAAGGAAGAGCAATGCAGGAGCCTGTGCTGTCATCCTGGCCCTCCTGTCCTGCTACCCAACCCTCAGCAAGCTTTTATTCCCCATCCTCCATAGCTTGCTAGCTCTTCAGGGCAGCCGTCATACAGCTGTACCATGCCTAGCAAGAAAAAAGATCCCAGGTTTCAGCTGGGACCTACAGGGGCCATCCTTCTACAAATGAATAACAACGTTTTCAAAACCTAATAAAAAAATCACTAATTAAAAATGCATAAATATAATAAAGGAAAGGTTTGCATGATTACAGAAATGTGCATCTTGGGTGCCAGCACTGTATGGCCTGAGATTAATCCACATTTATAAGGTGCTGAAGAGTTTTTGAGTCCCAGCACAACACTAATCCATAGAAAAGGACCAGTCTTGCAAGTAGAAGGGCAATATGGTAATATTCCCGGTGACCTGATGGTTTAGAAGGAATACGGTAGAGCTGTACATGCACTAGAAGCTCTGGGGGTGAAGGGGGAGAGCTGGCTTTGTTTTTGGGGGGTGGGAGGTATTTTGGGGAAGCGTTGTCGTGGTTGTTTCTGTTGCTTGTGAAGAATGCAGAGATTTCCCAAATGCATTGAAAATGTCAAGCTTGTCCCTCCAAGAGAAATTCCCATAAAAAAATTGCTGATTTGGGTCCATCAACATAGCTTAACTCCGTTCCAACTTTATTCTTTCTGCCTTTCATTCTTTTCTTGTACTGCTTCAACGTAATCCAGCATTTTAAACCATTTGGAACAAAAAGTCATTTCTAAATTAAACTTATTTATAACAAAATGTTTTCAATGTCAAAACAGGATGTTTCCACACTGTCTCCATTTGTCTCCCCCCTCCCAAATAATAATAGTAATAATCCCAGTGGAATGAACCTGGTTTTTGCAAATCCTTTCCATTTGGACAGGCATATCCCAGTGCAGGACGGCTTTGTTGTAGCTTCTCCAACTGATTTCTTACAAGTCCCCTCAAAGATACTAGTTCTCATCTCCTCCTCATTAATAGTGGCCATCTTCCAAAATGAAATGAGTTTGGAGGGTCTCTGTGCAGTTACTGGTGGGCAGACTTTGCAAAATAACACTGGTGCCCAGCACCGTACCTAGGCCCCGGGTGAACTTTTCAGTATCACCCTCCTGCTTGGCTAGAGATAATGATGATGATAATGATAATTATTCTTTTCACCATTTTTGAGCCCTCTTTCTGTCCGGGTGCTGGGCCGTGCCTGTGTCCGGCCCTGTGTGGTGCCAGTAGTCTCAGCAGAGACTTCGCACCAGGGACGTGAGCCTTCAAGCCTCTCGCACACCCATTTTTTTTTTTCCCCAGACAAACTCATCCCCTATTTTTCCACCCGAGCAAAGGCAGAGCATTGGGAGGGGGAAGCAGATAAGCTGGAGAAGTTGCAGAGGTTCAGTCCCCCGCAATCGTTGGGTGCAAACCGGACAAATGTTTGGCCTGGTTTAGACTGGGATGCCCCTTCCTTCCGCCCTCCGGGCCCTGTTTCTCCGTGATCCAATGGTCCTAATGCAGAAGGGCTTGTGCAACCCCGTTGTTCACCCCCTTGTGATGGTAGAGAAACTTGAACGGTGGTTAAACAAAGAGGTGGATCTAACATGTGCCCTAAGCTAACTTGGGTGGGGGGTGGTAAGAAAAATCTGCTTTTTGCTGCAAGCGCCTTGAATTGATCCATTCTTTCCCAGTGCCTGCACCCAGACATCTGAGCGTGCGGTGCACCTGGGTCTCATTTCTTTGCTGTGACCCACCCGTGCACTCCCTAGGTGAGAGGACCCTTCAGCACGGGGAAGTTTACAAGAGACTTAACAGCTGCTGTGATTATTCCTGAAAGCAAAGAAGCTGTTCTCTCGCTCCTAATCAACATGAATCTGGCAAGAGACCGAGCGGAGCATCTGATGCGTTCCACATGTTGGCTAATCCCCGTATCCTATTTTACAATTGGAGGGCATTCCCGCTGCCTGTGCACCAGCCTGGCCTTTCTTTCTGTCCCCGCTCCAGCTCTCAGCCCTGCGCCTTCCCCGACGGTTGCTCAAGATGCCTTGGGGAGTCCCGCCCCGCCCCGCCACTTCTGTTCAGCGTTTTGCTGTCACCGCTCCACGTCCTGCACAGCGGGGATGGACGTGCCGTCTCAAGCGCTTGGACCGAAGTCCTCCTGATCCTGGCAGTGGCCTTCACGCTGCAAAGCAAAATCAGTTTTCCCATTAGTGCCTAGTTGTGCTGCTGATGCTCATCCGCCTGCATCTGTTTCTGTAGCACGGTGCAGAGATGCTTCTCCTTATCGTGGAGAACGAGGATGTGAAGGGACCTCGGCGGGTCACGTCTAGTGCAACCCCCTGCTCCAAGCAGGACCAGCCCCAAATGCATCATCCCAGGCAAGGCTTGGTCTGGCTGGGTCTTAAACACCTCCAAGGACGGAGAGTCCACCACAGTGCTTCACCACACTCCTCGTGAGAGAGTTTTTCCTAATATCCAACCTCAACTTCCCATGCTGCAGCTTGAGCCCATTGCTCCTTGTCCTGTGATCTGCCCCTGAGCTGGTAGCACCAAGTAGCTGTTTTCATGAAAAATCCTAATCTTTCTGTGACAGGTCTGGTGGGGTTACTCTTTTCAGGACTCGTCCTAGTTCTGCACCGCGCATAAAGGACATGCCTATGTTGATCCCTAGTGGCAAAAATCATCAGTCCGAGTCACTTGCCTTTACCTGCAGGCTCATCTAAAAGGCGTAACACCAGAGATTTGGCCCATAATTTCCAAACCTGGCTGCCAAAGGTGAGGCTCTTAATGCTCTTTACTGAGGCAGCTTAATAAATGCAATGCAGAGTTTCAAGGTACTGAGTATTTAAAATCTCCAATGTATCCCCAGCCTTTCTGTAGTGGGGTCCACAGCTGGACACCGGACTCCAGATGTGGCCTCCCCAGTGCTGAATAGAGGGGAAGCATCGCTGCCCTCCATCTGCTGGCAATGCAGTCCAAGATGTTGTCAGCTTTCTTTGCAACAAGGGCAAGAAGGTCAAATAAAAGAGTTAATACAGCCCTTTGTAGGAGAAGGTGTAGAGACTGCAAGGTGTTCTTCTCTGGGTGCTTCTTCCCAGACTTGCGGGTGGGACCGGGGTGTTCACGACCGATACTCCTCAGCCAGGATATTGCAGATGTGATCCTCCAATAATTAAATGCTATGTATTTCCCAGTGCATGAGATGGAGAGCAGGCCATGAAAGAGACAGTAAAGGCATCCTCACATCTAGCGAATGCGGAGTTGGAAGCAGTTCACGAGTGAAGCAAAGCTCCTTCTCTTGCCTTGTGCTCGTAACCTAGACTACAACCAGGTCATACATCCTGCACACCCAAAAACAGAGGCAAATCTATCCTTGGTGCAATTCCAGGAGTTATAATAGGGAAGACTGGGCCCATTTCTCACTTGGACAATGGTGCAAAGTACCTTTCAGCACTTCATTCAAATATGGCCTTTGGAGAAGGGTCACTTGACCCACCGCAGCTTGGGTGGAAGAAACAAGAGCTACTTCCCAGCCTACAGCAATGCACCACAGCACTGCAGGGAAAGACATTACGGAAACAATTAGTTTAATGAATTAAAAATGGAGGGGAGACAGGATTGCACACATTTGGATGGAGCTGTGCTCTTGGGGCAAACGCTCTTGCAAACATGCCCTTGGGATACTTCCTTCTGACAAGAGTCCTGGCTTTCGTCTTTACTCCTCTTGTGAAGGATGCTGGGGAACATCCTTGCTTCTCTGAAATCCATGCTAAAACTCCCATTGATTGCATTGGTCCATTAGGAACAGCAGCAAAGCATCTCTTGCCTCCTCCGAGAGGCGCTCGGTTGGTATTAATGGAAGAAAATGCATAAGGCAACAAGAATTTACCCACCGTGTCTCTAAGTAAAGGTCTTAAATGTGGGCATTTAAGCACCTAAATAATCCTCACCCTGTTTTCCAAGGTTCTTAGCACCCAGAAAATTCACTGGAGTGGGGGCAGTGCAGGACAACAAAAATGTTTGGGTGGTTGGGGGACATGACTGGTGAGGAAATGGGCTGATTGAGCCTGCAAAAGGGGGATTGAATAGCAGCTTTCACCTCCCTGCAGGGGGGCTGCAAAGAGGCTGGAGCTGGGCTGGTCTCAGTGGGGGCAGGTGACAGAAGGAGCAATGGGCTCAGGCTGCAGCAAGGGAGGTTGAGTTGGATATTAGGGAAAACTTTCTCCCAAGGAGGGCGGTGAAGCACTGGAAGGTGATGCAGTCTCCATCCTTGGAGGTGTTGAAGACCCGGGTAGACCAAGCCTTGGCTGGGATGATGTAGTTGGGCCTGGTCCTGCTTGGAGCAGGGGGTTGCACTAGATGGGACCTCCTGAGCTCCCTTCACACCCTCATTTTCTGATTTTTTTGATTCTTATGCACAGCACTGGATGTTTAATATAGAAAGTCTTGGCTAGGAGATTGCATTCTGCCTCCCAAAATTCCTCCCCCTGCTACAGTTGGATACAGTTCACCATGATAAATGACCACTTGCTTGTTCATGCAAGAAACAACTGAATTTCAGCAGATAAGGTTTTGTTGTCATAAGTATGTGTGTGGATAGGCATGAGGATGGATGGAGAGACACCGGCAGAGAAACTGGATATGTGGATGCAAGTGTCTTGATCGGTCTGAAATGCGGTTATTTATTACTTGGGTGACATTTCTGACTGAGCTCGTACTGGTGGGGGGGTTGGACTTCATTCGTAGTGTTTTTACCCCAGATGTTCGACAGAGCCCTTGCAATAATGCTGGCCGGCTTCCCCTTTTTTACCTTCCCAGTGAATTATGGCCCTACAGTTTTTTGCTCTGTAAAGCCCGAAACCTCAGAGTTCACAGGGAGTTTAGTGTCTCCACGCAGCGCAACTGCATGGCCAATGTGTTTAGCTCCAGCTGTGCTTATCGCGGGAAGCAGCTTCGCAGCTGAGCCGGACTGCGTTAGCTTATCGAGACAGGCAGAAAGCACTTCCTTCTGCAAAGAAGAAAGGCGTGCAGCACTCAGCGGTGGAGGCTTCTGTCTGTATTTTTCTTTTTCTTCTGCAGCCATCAGAAACCTCTGGCAGATCCCTCCGCGCCACGCAGCCCAATCAGGGTTAACCAGAAAAAAGCGGCGCAAGTCAATAGGGAAAAGTTCCCCTCCGCTTTACAAGGTTTCCTGTGGTTTTGAAATGCAGCAATTACATTTTATTCTGTGCCGTTTGCACTTTGCTCTCAAGGTGGAGGAGCCGCAGGTTTTGTGCGCGCGCTGGTGTGCACATGTGCAAAAAAGGAGCTCATAAAAGGGAAGTGTGGTATGAGTGTGTCACCAGACAGCTCTGCACATTTTGGTCCATGCATGCCTGGGAGATTTGGGAGCTTTCGGTTCTTTTTTTCCCATTGGTAGGGCCTTCTGCTGGTGCTTCTCTAATGAGGGGGGTGAGAATCCCTCTGCGCAGAATTGCATAGCAGGTCAGCTGCAAAACCCAGGGTGGGATATAGGTTTTGTGCTTCATGCCCTGTCCCCTGGGCCGTGCTACTAGGAGTGAAGCAGCAGCATGTGGCTGAATGAGAGTGAAACCACCCCGTGCCATGATACTGCAGTAGGGTGAAAATCCAGGGCACTCCTCATCCTTCCTGACTGTTTGAATGAAAGGTTTCATTCCCTTGGGCTGTTAACCCTCTGGTAGGCCTACCACTACAGGGGACCAGCTAATGCTTTAGAAATTTAGGTCTAGGTCCCACATCCTTGATACCCACAATGGCAGCTAGACTGAGGCTCCAACACCGTCGTCTACGGAGAGGTCGCTGTTTATATTCCAGTTGTGTTCAGATGTCTAAGATTGGGACCCCACAGTGCTATGCAGGCTGTGCGCCTATAGCGGGAGGTAGACCTCTCCGCCCCAAATTGCTCGATGTGGGGCAGGGAGGTCTATAATGTGCCTAGCATCATCAAGCAATTTAGTAGCAGAGCTGGGAATAGAAACGGTCTCTCCTGATTTCTAATCTGCTGCTCTGTAAATCTCATCGCTTCCCATGACAGCAGCAAGGGAGCTGGTACAGTCCTAGCTCTTCTGATAGCTGCTATCTCCATCGACCTCTCACGTAGGAATAATCCCACAACAACTTGAAAGCAGCTTCAATCCTTGCACTGAGATATACAAGCATAGCTCGCATTTGCTTTTGCAAGAAGACGTGCGTCTGTGGCTAAATTCTGCCCTTGAAAGGCACGCAGAGTTCAAGATGAAACGGGCAGGAGCCGGGGACAGGTACTCGAGTGCAGCAGTCAGCCCTCTTTGGGATGCTCCTCAACCAAAGGTGCTAGGCAAATAGAAAGGGAGAAGAGAAGACCGAGGGGGACTGAATAGCAGCCTTCACCTCCCTGCAGGGAGGCTGCAAAGAGGATGGAGCTGGACTGGTCTCAGTGGGGGTAGGTGATGAACAAGGAGGAATGGGCTCAGGCTGCAGCAAGGGAAGTCGAGGCTGGATATCAGGAATAACTTTCTCATAGGAGAGTAGTAAAGCACTGGAACAAGCTCCCCAGAAAGGTGGTGGAGTTTCCATCCTTGGCGATGTTGAAGCCCCGGGTAGACAAAGCCCTGGCTGGGCTGATGGAGTTGGGGCTGGTCCTGCTTGGAGCAGGGGGTTGCACTAGATGTGATCTCCTGAGCTCCCCTCCAGCCTCATTTTCTACAACTCTGTGATAAGCAGTGACTGCCTTTGCCCAGGTTGTGAAAAGTTGTTGGGGCTGATGTCTGTGAAGGGGCTGAGCCCTCCAGGCCAATGCACTTCTGCAAGGAAAAGCCAAATCTGGAGGTGAGTTTTGGGGGAAGTTAATGCTAAGGAAGGTATCGGCAGCCCCAGGATGGCATGGCCGTGGGTCCGTCTCCTGAGCTGATGGCAGGGGAACAAGGCTTGCGGGAGTGTGAGCTGTATTGGAGCAAGGTCATCTTGCAAAGGAGTCCCTCTCTAGTATGAGGAAATGTTCTGTTAAGGGCTAAGTAAAGACAAATTAATGCCTAGAAAGGACCTTGAGCATGTTGGCTGAAGAGTCCTATTATTCACCCTGCCTGCTAATGTGCAGGATACTGGTTGCAATGATAGGCAACCTGCTACAATTAACCAGCTCTGGCTACGAGACTGGGAACTAGCGTGTCCGGTAGCTTGTTGCAAGGTGCCGATAAGCTGATTGCAATGCAGATCCGTGACATTTCTCACCTTGCTGTGGGGAGTAGCAAAGAGCGGATCCGTGAAGGGGCTGAAGTTAATTAATTTTAGTTTCCATCTGAAGAGATTACTCTTGGTGTTTCATAACTCTGTGTGTTCTTTACTTAGCCTTTGAAATCTCGAGGGATCACCTATGACAAATTGGAGTACTCTGGTGAACCAATCAAGCCCCCCCCCAACATTTTGTGTGTGTGTGTGTGTGTGTGTGTGTGTGAAAGATGAAAGATTTAATATGCAATAATGTTTTGTCTAAATTCTTGTGGAAATAGCTTATGACCTTTCACAGAGCAATGTGGTTTCAGCTTTCCGGTAAGAGGGCTCCCAGCTAATGATTTAGCTCTATTTTCTAATAAATATTTGGCAAGAGACAACCACTCTTATATCCTTTGTCATTAGGGACCTATTATTTATGACTCAGAAATGAATCATTAGGCTTGGCAAACAGCAAATTCTTTGTGGCCAACATATTTTTCCACTCGGTAGCAGAGTACGCTTGTAAATTCTTCCTAAAAATTACCATTAAAGTATCTCCAAACAGGCTCTCCCCCACTCCGCCATAAATTCTCTCCACTTTGGTGACTACTGGTGGTCTTGCCAGCCTCAGGAAATAGGGTTTCTTTTTTGTTCTTAGCGCCTTTCACATTTCCTTCCAGCTAATTATGCTTTTATTTAATAAGGTAAATGGGTTTTGTTTTCCTTACGGTCTCCTTTTTACAGCACGAAATATTTCCTACTAATGGAGCCTTCCTGCCTTCTGTATTCGGGTTAACTGGAGACTTCATAGAAATTAAAGGTGGAAAAGACCGTGCACTTATGCTGAAGAGAGGCAGCAAGATGCTATTGCTCTACTAAGGACACCTGAAAGTCATGGCATGGTAGAGCATGATAAAAGACAGTGGACACAAAATCCTTCAAGGGGTAGATTTATCTCCAACAATTCAAAAGTGGTGTGAAAAGAAAACTGCTGGGTAATCCCTCTGATCCTTTGATTAATGAGTGATTGTTGTAATCTGTGGGTGTGTACACACAGTTAAGTCACCTTATTTAAGTCTGCTTAGTAAGTCAACTTAGCTAAGTCAACTTCAGTTAAGCCATGTTAAAGCCTACACACATGCAGCTCCTTGACATGGTGGCAGCCATCTTGTGAGCACAAGTCAACTCCGAAGTGCATTATCTTGCGTCATATTTAAGTCGACTCTGCTCCACATATGTATATATGCTCTGACAGTTCAGTCGACTTAAAGTTAAGCCAGCTTAACTGTCAGAAAGCTAGTATGTATGTACACTCCCTGGTTGTGTTTACACAAGACACTAAATGCTCAGTAGACTTATTCTACCGTGCATTAGCACGTCATGGCAAAAGCTGTGCTATTGCGCTAATGAGCGGTAGAATGAGTCTACTGTTATTAATCTACCTATTAGTCTCAAGAATTAGTCAACCTGTTATTACATGTACTAAACTTAATACACCATAACTATGGCACATTAATGCACATGTAGATATACTCCCTGTATGTGTGGGGAGGGGGTTTCTTCATGAAATGTGTTGCAAAGGATGTATGATGCCCAAGCTGTGTAGGGTGATAAAATGAGAGAATATTTCTTGGCTGCCAGGTTGGTTCTTTCCAGATCCAAATTCTCTCTATGGGTAGGTCCAGGAGATTGTTTCATGCCAGCCTGACTTTGGAATTGAAGTTCACGGGTGTCTTGGATCTAGGGTTTACCTTTAGGGAAAGTAAGACTTGACCCAAAATGATGGATGGAGCTTCAAAAAGCCAAGGTACATATTTTTTGCTGCTTGCTTGCCTGGTTTTGCCTGCAACCTGAACAAACTTGTCAGGAAGCCATGCTTTCTTGGGATTTCTGGACAGAAAGCAGTGAGCAAGAATGTCAAAAACTCTCAGAAGAAAAACATGTGCCTGTGAGATTTCCAGCCTTGTTTTGAAGACTCAGAGAGCTGAGATTAAGCTTAGGATCAGTGTCCAAACTCGTGTGGAGGGTCATAGATTGTGAGGCCAGAAGGGAGCATTAGATCATCTGCTCTAGCCTCTTTGTAGAATGGCAATTGCAACCAGCAAGCCCTGTTTTCAAGCCTAATAACTTACATTTTGCTGAACCAGATCTTCCAGAAAGGCATCCAGCCTTGATCTGAAGACCTTGAGAGGCGAAGAATGTACAGCTTCCCTTCCGAGTTAGTTCCAGCAGTTAATCACCCCTCCTGGCTCTGCCCTCTGCCCTTCTTCTTGCTACTTTTCTCTTCCCTCTTTCTAAGGTAAGTCAAGCCTGGTTTTTTACCCATCATCCTCTATAACAAAGACACTTTTGGTCAAGTTAGTGTTTCTTGTTAGTAGAGCAGTGAGTATCCCTGTATCTCACGTGGGAGACCAGGCTTTGACTCCCCAACCGGGAGGCTCCCTTTTTCTGAGCACCTTTGTTGAGTTAAGGAGCTGCAGCCCCTTTGAGGCAAGAGGCATCAACTTAAAGAAAACAGGTGCAAGGTTCAAATCAGAAGTAGCTCGTGTATCTGGTCACTGTACAATGAGGGACCCTCAAGGTAGATCCATGCTGGACAGGTGCCCATGTACTGGACAGGTCACTGGTATCAGCAAATTCACCTGTTCTGTGAGTGTTTGTATACTTCATATAGAGGTTAGGGCTGGAAGGGACCTCACAAGATCATCGGACCCAGCCACCTGCCCAAGGGGCAGGAAGTCAGCTAGGGTCACATCACCCCATCAAGGTAAGCATCCAAACGTTTCTTAAAGGTATCCAGTACAGGTGCTTGCATCACCTCTATGGGGGAGTCTATAGAAGCAAGAAAGAGGCTTTATCCACCTGGCAGGTCTGAGCCCCAATTCTGCAGAAAACTTAATCGATATTTAATCTAAAACACATACATACACGTAAGCATGTCCTACTAACATCAAGCTAAGCTTTTGTCTCCTCTGGGTACTAAGGGTATAATATTTGCTCCCACATGTATTGGAGAAATACTGATCCTTTAAGGCATCTTGATCATGGTCATTTGGACTTTCTGCCTTTTCAGGTGCTTGTTACCTTCTAAGGAGCACCTGATGCCTAAGAAGAGCCTGAGGCAACTGGGCTGATTGAGTCTGGAGAAGAGAAGACCGAGGGGGATTGAATAGCAGCCTCCACCTCCCTGCCAGGGGGCTGCAAAGAGGCTGGAGCTGGGCTGGTCTCAGTGGGGGCAGATGGCAGGACAAGGAGCAATGGGCTCACGCTGCAGCGAGGGAAATTGAGGTTGGATATTAGGAGAAACTTTCTCACTGGGAAGGTGGTGAAGCACTGGAACAGGCTGCCCAGAGAGGCGGTGGGCTCTCCATCCTTGGACATTTTAATGACCCTTGGCTGGGATGATGTAGTTGGGGCTGGTCCTGTTTGGAGCAGGGGGTTGCACTAGATGTGACCTCCTGAGCTCCCCTCCAGCCTTATTTTCTATAATGCAGAATTCTTTAGGTCCGGATGGTTATTAGCCAGTGATTTATTTTCTAGGATCGAGAAAGGAAAGTGAAGTCAAGTTGCCTGTTTTTTTGCCTTTGCTCCCTGCGAGCGCTCCGAGTGTGTTCGTTGGTTATTGCTCACAGAAATGCAGGTATTTTACAGGAATGAAGAGAGAAACCAGACCTGAACAAAGTGTTCATCTTTGCATTTCATTTTTCTAAATTCATACATGTTCCTCTTCATCCTTCATCTAGCGGGAAACGAAAGCAGTTCTCTTGGGCAGACTCTTGGTGGCCTCGTGAAATGATTTGGTGGTGATGTTGGTTCGTATCCAAAGCATGTGGCCAACGCTTTCAAGGCTATCCAAATGACTTGTGAAGTGGCTAGAAAATGTGCAGGCCTGGCCAGTCTGGAAAATGAGGGACTGTGGAGAGAATTCGTTTGTGCAATGTCGAAGGTAACGGGGCTCTGATCCAGGGGCAACGCAAGAAGCAAAGAATTGAAGCTGCAGAAGAGAGAGGGTTGAGAAATATTGGGAAATGGTTTTCAGAGTGCCATTAAAACTATGAGAAAACGGGTCCTGAGAAGGTCAACCGCAGATAAAACACTCACACTTTAGAGTAGCAAGGCTCTCTCCAGAAAGGGCAAGCAATGAGTAGCAAGAGCAAGGAGCAGAGATGGTGGCAATTTTTCCTTTACCCTTCATGAAAAATGGCTTGAGGCGGGCTTTTTTTGGGAAGGGGGGACTGTGTCCTTCAAAATCTTTCTGGGTTTCCATTGTAGAAACAAATTGTGTTGGTTTAAAATAGCAGGGGGAAAGAGCAGGATTTTTTCTGGTGTTTCAACAAAAAACCCACAAAAATTAAAAGAATAATGTGGACTGAAATGGGAAAAATGCCTTCCCCCCCTTTTTCTTGGGGATGGGGAGGGGCAGCTATTTCTTGCTTAGCTCTAAACAAAGGCCAAGATTATTTAGACTCAGGAATAGCTCGGGTCCAATCAGTCCTGTGTCCTCTGACAGTGGCCTGTATCAGAGGGAGGTGGAAGACACCTGAAGTAGGCAGCGATAGGATGTGACCCCCTCGGGGGGGAAAAATTCCTTCCTCACTGTCATGAATTACAGCTTGCCCTGAATCTGGAGGGTTTATATTTTCCCCCAAACTCTGATTTGTTTCAATATATACTATTATAGCTGTGGCAGTGCATTGGGAGGGCCTCACTTTTTCTCTACAACACACCTCAAGTAACTCTTGGCATTTTGGACATTGTTCCTTCTACACATGGGTGAAGTGCTGATTTGGGGGCCCCTTTGGTCAACGGTTGCCTGCGGATGCAGGTTGAAGTGCTGATTTGGGGGGCTCCTTTGGTCAA
>NW_017728948.1:135543-151354 GCF_001723895.1 Crocodylus porosus | reverse complement strand
AGGTTGAAGTGCTGATTTGGGGGGCTCCTTTGGTCAACGGTTGCCTGCGGATGCAGGTGCCTGGATTCAGACCCAGGAGGCTGCTTTCAATAGGATGTTCCTCTTATAGCTCTGAATCATCTTGTTCTCCATGAAAATGCCAAATCCCGCCCCGGTCTTGACCTCAATCAATCTTGAGGCACAGGGTTTCGTGGGCTAATGATGATGACTGTCAGGAAATGGCTATTATTTATCCTTCCTGTAGTACCGTTGAATGAGGCTTTACACATTAAGAAGGCTGCTCCTCTCTGCGGGCTTCCACTTCACCAAATGAGCTTGAGGATACCGTGAGCTTGACGCTACCGTTCCTTATCTGCCTTTGCGCAGCAGCGTGGCGGCTTACAGATCGAATGACCGCACAAGGGCTGAGCTTGATTGTTATAAAAATAAAAACCATCCTGCCTTTGCCAAACCTGCGCGTATAACTTGAAGTGAACCCAAACTGAACCTTATTTGAGGTTTGAAAAAGTTTGGATAACCTTTTCCCTCCCTATATTTTTCTCTGTTACCTCTATGCCTTCCAGGGCAGGCCAGCAACGTAAGTCGGCATGCCAAAATGCTGCGAACAAAAGAAAAAAAAAATCTCTTCTCTGGGGTATTCCTGGGCTGCCTAGAAGCTGAAACTGCTTAACATCGTGGGGCTGCAGTTATGCTGTCTCACAATATTGACAGTTTAAAAAAAAAAAAAAAAAGTGTTTTCTTTCAGGGATTCAGTTGAATTGCATCCATGCTAAATCCCAGAAAACCGTCTTTGCTACTCACGAAGAAATTTTCATCCTTCATTTAGCAAGGCAACAAAGCCAGGGATGGGTGTGACGCCTCACATCCATGGCATGAAAGGAGGGATACAGATCTCTCAATATTGGTTGAGGTGGAGTCATTTCTAGCCTGGCAGTCGTCGACTATTTTGGAGCTCCAAAGCTAGGAGTCATTCACTTGGAGCAGACTTGGGAGATGTGTTTCTAAGAGAAGTATTGTCTTCCTCATTTCTCTGTCCAGAATCACCTTGTTCCTCCAGTACTGTCATGCTGTCACTGCTTGACTCCTGGTTTTCTCCCGGGGATGATGGCTTGGGCATCCTCTCCCCGCAGAAGTGCATGTGGCCAGGGTTTCCTGGCAGCTAACATGGCACTGATGACTAAATGATCGTGATGTTGGTAGAAGCTGCTGGCATGGCCAGCCCTGGAAACTCAAGGCCTGTCCCCGAAACAGGTACAATACAAGGTAAGCTCCCCCTGCGCTCAGAGAGGTGTGACCCACCATTTATCTCCATGGGGCATCACTTCTAAAACCTACCTGTGAAAGCATGAATGATGGCGCTGACGACTCTTCCTCTCAACACGGGACAACTTCTTCTTCCTTCATATGCTTGATATAGATACAGAGCAGCAACTACAATTTTACATTTAGGTGGCTGAGCCAGACCATTGTATCAGGACAAGCAATGTGTGTCCCTGCAATACCTCCTTCATCTGTGTGGATTGGGTCATTATATGTACCATGGTCTGTTCTGGGTGACCAGTAGAAAGTTTCTCACTTTCCATTTGTGCGTCAAGTATCTGCATCTCCCATGGTTTGTGCAGATATGGTTTCGAGTTGCCCATGAACTTTGCAGGAGATCAAAGCCAGGGACCTCCTGCATTGGCGGGCTGGGATGCAGGCAGCGCATCGGCACTCTTTGTCCTGGGTTTGACCTCTGAGTCCGTGTTTTCTTGTTGTTTTCCACTGCTGTTTGAAATGCAGCCCTGCCTCTCCGTGCATTGAAATAGAAGCCAGTTGGACGGGCTGTTCCAGAGAGGACCCAAGGGGACCGGCACATTATTTCGGTATTGTTTGCACTTGTGATCAGACCCAGCATCCACCCACAAGCTGGAAGCGCTTCCTCATTGATGCCGCTTTCCTTTTTTGCTTTCCCCCCCACTTCCTCTGGTGGAAAAAGATCTGCTGGTTATTAATCATCACCAGAAAGTTGGGCTTTCAGCAGCACTGAGTTGTCTAGCTCGTGCCCAGAGATGCTGACATGGCAAAGGGAGCTGGTATCTTGAGAACATGACCTTGAGCTTCTGCAAGTGATGGTCTACCAGGGGGCCTGGAGAGGCTTTCCAGGGTGCCACACTGAGGGGTGCAGGTCTACACCAATCCGTACCATCAAAAGTGTTGCAATCTGCTGGAGGCTTGTCGAGGTCTTTGCAAGAGGAGGATTGCTCTGGTAAATGTCCGTAGCCAAAAAAACAAGTGAAAATTAAGCTGGCATGGTCCCTAGGGTGCCTCTAGTTCAGTGGCACTCAAACTTTTGGCCCTTCAGGCCAGGTGAATGGGGTGGTGTTGGTCTGTAGGCTGGATCAGCCCGTGCATGGCAGCATCGGGCCCTGTGCTACCCCCACCCTGCAGCCCTATGCCTCGACCTGGTGCTGCATACTGGGGCTGGACCCTGGGGATCCCATGGCCTCTGCCCAGCTTCATGCTCCCACGTTGCCCCATGCACCCCATCTAGCATGCAGGACCACAGCCTGTGGGGTTCCCCATGGGCTGGATGATGGGGCTCTATCTGGCCATGTGCTGGGGGTTGAACACCCCTACCTAGTGTGATGCGGGGGTGGGGGTCCTTTAAATATGAAAAGATTGAGAACTACTGGCCTATGCAAACAGCTCAGCTCCTTCCACGCAGTTCTTGGTATCAGACCCCCCGGCCTGAAGATAGCGGGGGCTCTTTGCTGTTCTCAGCATGGAGACCTGGTGGTGAGACAGGCATGGAAATCAAGCTACTTGCTCACCCTGACGTGTGGCACAGTTTAGTAAGTGTGCAACTGGAAGACACAAGCCCCCTGCCTGTCTCTAATGCGGACTTCCTCTGTGACTTCAGACAGCTGCTCAGGGGGCAGCTGGGTAAACCCCTAAAGATGAGCTAGCTTATTTGCCCACCGTTGCCATTTCAAGGGCAACCAAAATGATTTGCAAATGCAGGTTGAATGGAGCAAACGGTTCTTGGCTGTAAAGAAATTTAAAAGTTTCGGAGAAGTCTCAACTGCTCGTTTTGGAGCACGGAGCTTTTGATTTGATCTCACTTCTTGCTCTTACTAACGACTGTTACTTATTACTATTACTTCAAACTGGGGCTCTGGGGGACACATTTAGCAAACAAAACATATTTCCTCTGACCCCAAATTACCTCTGGTTCATGTTGTTTCTGTTTTGGTGTTTCATTTCAGCAAGATAGTTGGAGCTTTGTCAGCTGGGATCAAGGTTATTTTTTTTTCCCCCTTCAGGCACCAAAGCAAGAAAAAAAAAAAAAGGGAAAAAAAATCTATTCCTAGAAGTGTACTTTAGGACTCTTCAGTTTGGGAAGAAGGCTGAACGGGGGATGCAATTAGAGATCAATGCCCATAGTGCCCAATGTGTTTGCTCCTCGGGCTGGATGACTGGTGTAGGGTGGATCTACTGCATGGGCCTGATCAAGTGTGAATAGGACCAGGACTTGATCCAGCACGTGGCCCTGCCCTCAGCCCTCAAGCCAGATGAGGACCCACCACCTTGGCCCCCAACCTGCATATTCAGGATCGGGCCCATCACCTTGCCCGCACCCCACAACAAACTACCCCATGCGTACAGGATCAGACCCTGCTGCCCACTCCCAGCCCGGCGGGCACAGGATCAGGCCTCGCCAGCCTGCCCCTATGCATACCCGATGAAGCCTGTGCATGCAATAAGGATCTCACAGGTGGGGCCCTTGCTTCTGGTAATATCTATTTATTATAGGTATCGGGCACATCATATTGCCATGCAAGACACCAGAATAAGGATAATCCCTCACTTTGAAAGGCCTGATGCTGATAATACAGGATGCAAAAGGAAACACATGTTTATTCATAGAAAATGATTTAGGTGCGGTTATTTTGAGCCAGTCTTTTTATAACGTGCCTTACCAACTGGGGCAAAATCTGCTTAAAACACTTGTGATGTGACTCTTATCATAGTTGGGTGTCAGTCGGGAGCTCCCTCAAGCTAATGGACCCCCCGCTCAAAGCAGGACCATCCCCGTTAAATACTGTTATAAAATCCCCATGGATGGTCATTGGAGAAAGAGTGATTATATTTTTTTTCCATTTGCAAAATTGGCCCCTCTGGATAGGGCAGAAAGGCTGGAGGGAAGACTTGTCAGGCCTATGAACAATGGCGATGCCAGGAATGGGCTGGTTTGAGCGCTCTTACATTATTTCTGTGCACCGTGGATGCTGCACTGCTGGTGGGTATAACCGTGGTGGTGGGAAGAGCTGGGCTGGGAGATCACTTCATCAATAATTTCTCCAGAGTCAGGGTATTTGGGCTGTTCAACACGATACCCTTCCAAAAAGCTGATAACGTGTACAAGCGCTCCCTGATCCTTCGAGCAGCTAGGTGCCCCGATGTTTTCTGAAACTCAGGCCCCTTTTGGAGATCTCGAACTGAGCACCTGAAAAGCAGCACGGAGCCACTGTCACCTGCCTCCTCGGCTGGTATCGGTGCTAGTAACTTTCTGAGCAGAAAGGAAGAGCGATAACGTAAGCCGGGGTGCAAACGCCCACCCCCAGATAGTATATCGGTGTCATGCGCGATTGAATCCTAAGGAGCCTCCAACCTTTAAATATCATTTCTCTTCTTGAAAAGGACCTGAAGCCGTGCAGCTCTGTGCAAGGAGCCTGACGCTGCTGGAAAGGCCCACCTCCTGGCCTGGCCAAGAATAACAAGCTGCTGCAACGTGCACTCGTATATCATCAACAATTAAGGGCAGTAATGATCCGCGCAGCCCCCTCTCCGGGGAGAGACGGGGAGGGAAGGAAGACTTATTAGGCCCTCGAAGAAACGTAAACCTGGCACCGGGCTGGCCGAAGAGTTTCCGCTGCACCTCGCGACGCTCCCGTGCGATCTGGATGCCTGACCTTCTGGACTGGCTGCGGGGGAGCTTTGGTGGGCCACGCTGCTGCCAAGAACATGGGCTCCTCGGAGACCACACCGAGGCCCACGTGCATGCAGTTTCATGCCCCCCTCCCCTTCCCTTGTCGGCCTTTGCATAATAGGCTCCTTTGCTAGCTTGCAGTAGCATGGATGGAGGTTGAAGGGATGCAGAAATCCCATTGCCCCCCAAACAGGCTGATAGGTCTGGGCAGGGCTTCACAGGGACACACGCTGCACGGGGAGATGCATGATTAAAGAGGCTCCACCAGGCCTGTTCAATATAGAAAAGAGATGCTTGAGTGGGGGGGCATGACTAGGGTTTGCAAAATACTACATGGGGAAGAGTCAGTAGAGATGTCTTGTGCTCAGACCCCGTTTGCTCTCCCTTCAGCCTCCTCTGCTCTCTGTGTGACCCTTGCAGCTGGGCAAGATGTACCTGTAGTCTGCCCCAGTCAATGGCAATCTTAATGTTAACAGCATTGGTACATGATGGATTTGTGCAAGCCCACGGGGCCAAACAGTGCTAATGGTGCTCCCTGGTCCGTGCCAGGCTGCAGCTGCCGGGATTCAGCCTCACTGGGACAAAATCACCCCTACAAATGCATTGCAACATCCACTGGCTGCATGGGACGGCTCCTTTGGGATGTGCACAGATGTGGTCCCTGCCAGGTCCCACTGCCCAGAGCCCAACGCCAGCCCCTCTGAGGAATATGCATGGTCAGCTTGGGCTCACTCAGGGTCAGGCTCATCACCTTGCTCACACCTTCACATCAAGCCCGGGATCGGACCCAGCCTGGCCTCTCCCCTGAGCCCTGCCCTGGTGTATCAGGGAGCTTCTCCAACCAACAGTGCTTGTCTCGTAATAAAGTACAAAGGCAGAGACATGTCCGTGGTGTGCAGCCAACACTGCCTTGTGGTAGTCCAACACGGTCGTTCACCCCTTTCCGCTCGATCCTTGAAGAGGTAGGTGGGTCGTATCGCTCCTCACTGAAGCAACGAGTGGATTCAGATGCTGAGCCTTCAGGATGGGACCCTGCTGAGTGACGAGCACCTACTCCAGCTGAAGTCAATGGGTGCTGAAGGCATTCAACACTACATGGGGTGAGGTGCAAGATACCCAACAAAACCTATTGCCCAGTCAGCTATGGTAAAAGGCCTGGCACAGACTGCACTGATGCAGTGTCCAGCCCCATCGACAGCTGTCTGATGCATCATTTGACTGCCAGGTTTCTTTGGGTAGATCTGAAATCTTTAATTAGACCAGCTAAATCATTAGAAAAGTTGTTTTTGGCAAGCTTTCAGGTATAAACACCCTTCTTCAGGTATAGGGAGGGTCTGCTAGCGTGCTTTCCTAGAAGCCAAAATGCAAGTCTTGCATAGGCTTAGAAAACATACGTTGCTGTTGAGTTTGGCTTCTTTCTTCTTTGTGTTGTGCTTTGTTCAATATAGTTGGGGATGATCCTGCTTTGAGCCGGGAGTTCATTGCTTTGAGATGGCTCCTGACTGACCCCCAGATACAATGAGAAGCACATCACAAGCATTTGAGGCTTATTTTGTCCCAGTTGCTACTGCCTGGCCGAGGCATGTTAGCAAAAGGGCAGGTCAAAATAATTGCAGCTAAATAGTTTCCTATGGGCAAACACATTTCCACTGAAATCAAGATGCAGCATTGGCGTGCAGGGGTATGGATAAAATGTTTGGCAAATAATGCATCTTTTCAATCTTGGTTGCATTATCCAAACATTTTATTCTGATATGATAAAAGCATTTTTTTTCCGCTCTATTATTTCATTTTTTCATTTTTCTGTTACAGTGGCAATTTAGTATATCATTATATGTTCAATATCCTGTAACCAATTATTGTGCTTTGGTATTTTAAATGAAGTAGCTCAACCTCGCTCAAATTCAGTCCTTCAGTGTTATTCAAATGAATGAATTCTACCATACAAAGAAATGATTCTACCTGCTTGAAAGGAAATGACCAAACATTATCAAAAAGCAACATTTTCAGCGCCTCCAAATCCAACTCTTTTTTAGGATTTTGGTTCCACAAACAGATTTGAAATCTCAGTTCCTCGCTCTTTAATTATTTATATACTTATTTGAAAGAATAAAAAATGTAGAGAGATTAGCATTTCCCAGGGGGTGGAAATTCCCTCCTTCCAGCCAGTTCCAGTTATCAACTCATTAGAAAAAAGCCATTTCAAACACTGTTCTTAACCATTACTGTGAAACCTTTGTAAACAGAGTGAGGGAAATGGATTTAAATGTTGGTTTAATTTTTTTTCCCAGGGGTTAAAGCAGCTTTCCAATTGATTCTGTTTCTGTAACCTTGAGTTTTAAAGTCACTGATGCCAAAAAAACTCCTATTTTGCCTGTTAGGTACAGAAACTATATATAGGTATATATAAGCAGAACATCTAGTTTCTCCACTATATACCTTCAGCGCTCCTGTTCAGATTGACTAACAAATATATGCATGTGTGGGGTCACTGTATATGGGGGGGGGTGTGTATATATATATAGTGTGTGTGTGTGTGTGTGTGTGTGTGTGTGTGTGTGTGTGTGTATAATAGTGTGTGTGTGTGTATATGTGCGTGTGTATATATATGTGTTTATAATATTATATATATGTGTGTGTGTAAGCAGAACATCTAGTGTCTGCACTATACAGCATTACTGTTCAGATTGACTAGCATTTTAACTAGTGGAGAAGAGCTATAAATTGAATTCAGATGGACCACAGATATTTAAACACCCGTCCCAACTTTTTGACTTCTTTTTTGGTACAAATTCCACCAAAGCCAACAATACCTTGCCTTTTGGGGGAGGGCTTGTGTTCGTTCCTGGATTGGGTCAGAATTGGTTAGGATGGATGGACTACATTGAACTAATTCAGCTTCGGGTATGTTGGAGAACAGCCTACTACTGCTATTAGATAAAGAAGCTGCTCTTTCAGCTTGGGAAGCATTAGGCAGCAGGGAGGGTTGTAAGTCCAAATCCCAGGGAAGGGTTACTATGTGGGAAATAAATCACAGAAAGGAAAGTTATTCAAACTTGTTTAAACAAGTACATTTGCAATGAAGACTTTTTTTTCTTCCTGCAGGCGTCTTGGTCTCCTGAACTCTGCAGCAGAAAGACCCATGAAATATAACTTGGACTAAATTATGTTAATGTATCCCAGGCAGTCTGTTGCTTTTCTCATAAAAGCCACAGCAGTTGCCATAAAGATGGGGGTGGCTATTTATTAGCTATACATGAAAATGAGTGTACATAGGGAATCACTGAAGGAAACTTATAGGACTGGGCTACAAGACAAGCCTGGATCCTTAAACAGTAACAGGCTAAGAAGAAATTTCTGGACTGGGCTCAGCAGGAATGAAAGCCAATGCATTTCTTCCCAGCCCGGATCAGAAAATCAGAACCAGACTCGGTCTTGCTCGTCAACAAATGGGTAAGCGAGCCGGCCACCCGATCTGCAAACGGCTTCGTCTGAGAGGAGCACGGGTCCCTCAGCTGAGTCAAGTTTGCTCCTGGTGTAACTCTGTTGTAGCGAACGGTGCTAGTATAAGACATGCCACTGACTTCTGCTAGGCTTTCTGGCGTGCCTTGGAGTGACACCTCCTGGAAAAGACCTTGTGGAGAGGGCAGGCAAAAAATCTCCAGAAACTACTTCTTACAGGCTCTTGATAGGGAAAGGAGAGGACCAAACAGAAGAAATCAGTCATGATATGTCTGGGAGCCATTGGTGCAATGCAGCCATGATAAAGACCAATGCAATCTCAAAAAGCAAAGATTTTTACGGGTGATCTCTTTTATTGGACCATTGGCATGGTTGGGATAGACTTGGACAAATTTTGAATAGAGTTCGAGCTCAGACCTAAAGAAGAAGGCTTTGCTTTCGAAAGCGTGTTGAAGCCCATCTCAACCAGGCCATTGGTCTGATAAAAGAGATCAGGCACACAAATCCTTGCCTCCCCAATATTTCCTGGACCGGAAATCACTCCAGCACTACTCGTGCAATCCCAGGGGTGTATTCACTAGGGTAGTTTTCAGACAGACAGGGAAGTGATAGTACCACTGGCTCAGGCCCAATATAAAATAGCCTGTACAGTCCTGGTCACCTATGTTTATCACAGATTTTATTTTTATTTTTTTGCCTTCCAAGCATTGGATGTTTTCTGCAGTCAAGGCTGGGGATTTTTGACTGGGCTGTATTGATGCTTTTGCTGGAACTTAAAATCTTTGGGGTTTTTAAGACCTAGAGGGTCATACTCTTCTACCAATCACCACATTTGGGATTAGAAAGGGATGATCATGATGGTTATGTTGGCATGGTTGGCGGGGCAGGCCTTGCCTTCAGCTGTTTTCTGGAGTAGGAGGGCATGATCCTCTTCCTTGCATCTCTTGAGCACATGCAACAACTGTCCTATCTTTGCAGCAGCAGGACATTGATAGTGCCATCGCCCCCCAGCTTGATCGGGGGCACACTGGGGTGTTTTGAATGGGTCAGGCAGGATGCCTGGTATTTGTATGAGAGGGTTGTTTGCAAAATGTCTAAAAGCAGGTCGGACAAACGTTTGTCTAAGAGGGTTCAGACAGGAGGATGGCCTAGATGTGACCTGCAGAGGGGCCTGGAAGCTCTGCTGTTCCACAACTCAATGAAAGTTTTTAACCAGCAAAGGAAGGAAGGTCTCAAACAATCTTCAGGGTAGTTGGCACAAGGACCTGAACCGCTTTAAGCTGGAGCTAGACAAGTCTATGGAAGGGAACGTGTGATGGAGTAAGGCTGCTGGCGGCGTCCTAAGCAGAGCAGGAGCGATGTAGCTTTGAGTGTTTGGTATCCTCATCATGGGGTTGACGTGGGGAAACGTGATCTCTTCATGGGTGGGAGGTGTCTGGTAAGACTCTGCTTTATGGCTGCTGCTGGCCAGCTGTGGGGGCCAGGAAGAAATCTCTTCCTCCCTGAGTGCATTAGTTGACTTCTTGGGTTGTTCTTTGCCCTCCTTTGAAGCATGGGGCATTGGCTGCTGCTTCAGCTTGGAGACTGGGCTGGTGTGTTGGTGTTCCTGATCTGAGCACCAGATTTGTGGTCAGCAAGGCGGAAGCAAGGACCACTGGGGATCTTTGGCCTTCCACTGCCTACTTGCTAGGACTTGTTATGAGCCAATGGTGTGCCTGTGTTGCCAGGAAGGCTATTGGCATCCTGGGCTGCATGGGGAGCAGCGTTGCCAGTAGATGGAGGGCAGTGGTTCTTCCCCTCTATTCATCACTAGGGAGGCCACATCTGGAGTCCTGTGTCCAGCTGTGGGACCCCACTACAGAAAGGATGTTGACACATTGGAGAGAGTCTAGAAGAGGGCAGCAAAAATGGTTGGGGGGCTGGGGGACAGGACTGGTGAGGAGAGGTTGAGGGAACTGGGCTGATTTAGTCTGCAGAAGAGAAGACCGAGGGGGATTGAACAGCAGCCTTCACCTCCCTGCCGGGGGCTGCAAAGAGGATGGAGCTGGGCTGTTCTCAGTGGGGGCAGATGACAGGAGAAGGAGCAATGGGCTCAGGCTGCAGCAAGGGAAGTTGAGGTTGGATATTAGGAAACACTTTCTCACAAGGAGAGTGGTGAGGAACTGCAAAAAGGTTACCTAGAGAGGTGGTGCAGTCTCCATCCTTAGAGGTGTTTAAGACCCAGGTAGACAAAGCCTTGCCTGGGATGATGGAGTTGGGGCTGGTCCTGTTCTGAGCACGAGGTTGGACTAGATGTGACCTCCTGAGATCCCTTCCACCCTCTTTTTCTATGATTTCCTTATGTTCTCAAGTGGACTCATATACCCAACTATGCTCCGATTCCACCACGCATGATCCCCTGGAGACCAGTCACATGTCTGCTCTTGCACTATTGCACCCTGTCACGGAGTCACGTAAGTGCCCCGTGACTGTGAGTGTGATTGGCAGAGCTGCCAATCACCCGGGCAGCTCAAGTGCTGGTTACCAGGGCGACCAGGCGGGTCACATGGCCAGAAGGGGGCAGGGCCAGGCCTTTATAAACAGCTTAGGCCGGAGCCTGCCTCACAGTTCCCTTCTGGCTGCCGCAGGAGCAGGAGCTCTGCGGCTGAGCTGAGTGGCCTGAGTTAGTGGTCGCTGCGATGATACGGGGAACAAGAACACCCTGAAGGGAGGTAGGATTGAGAGCCCTGGTGGGGCTTGTGTTTATGTTCAGAGCAGGGAGACTCTGTGTGGTTTATGTTACAGCCAGGTGGCTTGAGCTTATGTTACAGTGTGCACCGGAGGACCGGGTGAGGCTGTAGGGGTGTGAGGAGGCCTCATGGGGGCCCCCCAGCAGCTTGGGGGTTCCCGGTGCCCAGTAGGGGCACTATTGTCGGTGCCGGAGGGGCACTGTACTGCGCCAGGGAGGCACGGTGTGCGGGGTTGCAGACCCCAGCCCATAAGGGTGGTGTTTTGCCCAGTGGGGCAACCGGACCCAGAGAAGGGTCAAGGGGACAGGCACGGCGGCGATTGCCTGTGCCCCTAGTGTGCGGAGTGCGGTGTCAGCCCTAGAGGGGGCAAGGCCCCAGAGCGGGGCAGAGAAAGAGCGCGAGGCGTGCGGTGTTGGCCCCAGAGCGGGGCAGAAGAAGAGAGAGGGCGGCGGTAGCGAGCCAGGCCCGAGGGCGGCGGTATGAAGGCGGCGGTAGCGAGCCAGGCCCGAGGGCGCCAGCGATAGTCGGAGACCGGCCCAGGGCGCAGGGAGCGGGCTGGAAGATAGGAGCCCGGCCCAAGGGGGCGCCAGGTGGGTGAGGAGCCCAGGGTGCCCGAGAGAGAGAGGGCACCAGAGGGGCGAGGGACTGTACAACGTCCCACAGAACAGCTGCGAGGCTTGGGGCATGCTGAAGGGGAGGTTTGGAGGCACGCATAGCCCTTAAGGCGGGGCGCATAGAGATACCCCATTTTGGAGTAGGGGCAGGAACATCGGTACCGTCAACTAGGGGAACAGAGGCAGCCTCCCATACAACTTATGTGTCATCAAAGTCGTGGTGGGCGAGACTCTGAGGGTGCTGAGTTCACCCTAACGTGATGGTAGGGGACGCTAGGGAGTTCACGGCTGCTCCTAGGTCCCACTCCCTCACACACCCCCTTAGTCATATAACTGGAGGGAGGACCAAGAGGGAAGAAGGAGGTTTGCTACATGCTGAAGACAAGAGGCCCAATTTTTAGTTTAGGTTCTCCAGTGCAATCCTATTCCAGCTTGCTAAAGTCCCTGAAAAACCCTCAGTGCACCTGGTTTTGTAACACGCCATCATCTTAACCTCAAGGCTACGTCACAAAAAGCAGCGAGGAGGAAGGAAACCCCCCCACCTTTCATGTTAACAGTGTCTCAGGGACTTGAGCAATGTCCTGCTGAAACAGGATAAGCGACAGAGGACGCGGCTGTGGGTGGAGATTGAAGACAACCTCAGTCTGGCCCAAGAGCTGAATGAATACTTTGATTAGTCTTCAGTAAAGATTAAGATCTAGCTCAAGAGATTAGCTGGGCATAAGAGTATAGAAACACCACAACTGGGTAGTTGGGGAGTCTGGATAATGTCCATCTTATAATATAATGTTGGAGGACCGGGTATATGATATAGCAGCTCCTGAAGTACAGATCATCGGCTG
Source organism: Crocodylus porosus (assembly GCF_001723895.1). Classification (NCBI taxonomy): domain Eukaryota; kingdom Metazoa; phylum Chordata; order Crocodylia; family Crocodylidae; genus Crocodylus; species Crocodylus porosus. Next base: position 138,735 of record NW_017728948.1, on the reverse strand, counting down.
GAGGATGCTCTCTGATTGGAAAATGGCAAAAGAAATGCCTGATTTTAAAGAGTGAGATGGGGAATTACCACCCTGTTCATTTGACCTCAGTAGCATGTAGAATAGATACTGGAGGAAAGAATAGTCGAATACCTGGTAGTAAATGGAAAATGGGACATAGCAGAACTTGGGTTTCCCTCTGGGCAATCACATCAGCCTCATTTGACATTATTTTATGACAAGATAATCAACTGCTTGGATCAGGTTAACGCGGTGGACTCTCTTCATCTGGTGGGCAAAACTTTTGACACCGATCCTCCTAGGAAATCACTGGCCAAACTGGAGGTTATTGCTACGGTTGGGAGGTGGATACGGAGCTGGCTTGAAGGTGAGCAGCAATGGGCTATGTTGAACGGTGAAACCGGCTGCAGAGTGGTTACCGGTAGCATTTGTCAGGGATCAGTCTTGGGGCCTGTTGTTGGAGGGGTTCAGGAAGAGGTTGATCAGACACTAATTGGGGGATGATCTAGGTATAGCGATGCCCATGCTCTGCTGTGGAGATGTCCCAGGCTTTTGGGCTGTGCTGGTTGCCTTCTTCCCCCCTTTCTGCTCCATGCGTCAAGGAGTTTTTAAGCCTCCTCCCCCAGAGGAGCTGGGGATGGGGACTGGGTTGTGCCAATGCTCCTGCTGGGACCAACCCCACAGGGTCCTGGTGGAGGGTCTTGCCCCTCTGTTCAGGTCAGGCTGTTGCATTTGGGGTCAGGAAAAGACGGAGTGGTACAGACTGGAGGTTGCCTTCCTCGGTAAAAAGGCCTCGACCTAGGATGTCTTAAGCATATATTAACCACCTTGTACAGAAGCAAGACATTGGCTGTGAAGGTCCCTTTGCATTACTTGTGGAAAGGTTTGGTGTGATGCCTTGGGTTGTGTCAGGATTGACTGTAGTTTTATCAAGAGGTTAGATTACGGATTTGTAAAGGAAGGGTTGGATGGGGCTGATCCCCAGGCAGGAGTTGGCCTAGATGACCTACGGAGGTCTCTTCTAGGCCTACTTCTCTATGATGTATTCTATTTCCTTGTCATTTGACATTCCCTGGCAGGGGGTCGGACTTGAAGATCTATAAGGTCCCTTCCGACCCCTACTTCTATGACGATTTTTATGATTTCCGTGAAGGAGCATGGCCCACGTGGAAGAGAACAAGATTGTTATACGGGAAGATTCAGATCATCTCATGGAAATAGAGCACTAGAAATGGCATAAACGTTGACAGTATGAAGTGCAAAGGCATGCACTCGTGGACTAACAAGAAGGGCTTCAGCTATAAGGCAGATGCACATAGATGGGAGACGTCTGAGGACGAGAGGGACCTGGGCCTACTGGTTAATTGTAGGACGAACCATGAGGGCAACACGGCTGCGAAAGAAAGGATGTTAAGATGTCGCACTTCTCAGTTGTAAGGTCACTTATTTGTGTGTGGCCTGTCTATCTGGAAATATTGGGTTGTTCTTTGCCAGGAATATTCATAGTTGGAGAATTGCGTTTGTTTGCTTTTGCATTCACCTCACTGGAGGATTCCTTTCCTGAGAACAGGTCTATTATCAAAAGGTAACCCACCGACCCCTGAATTTCCTTCAGGGGTTGACAGTGTTGACTAGCGTGGAGCTGGGAATGACTACATGGGCACCTTATGGATTGCCATCTTCTCCAGCACTTGCAAGAAGATTGCACACCAGTGCCTGGACACCTGGAGAGGATCTCCCCCTCCATGCTAGCAGTGCTCTTCCCTGCACACCTAATGTATTGCAGAGGGCGAAAGGAAGGAAAAAAAGCCGTCCTGCTCTCAGTGTGGGTGCTTTAGCTCTTCCAAGCCAACATAAATGGATCTGGGCAACAGAGGGCTGATTGTTCTCAGATCCCTGTCATTTTTCCCATTATTTTCTTAACTAATTGACTGTGTGTTTTGGAGCTAGTGGCGGTTACAGCTGGAGAGGGTGCTTACTTCTTTATTCACTCCACCTGTCACTCCCTCCATCATCTCGATCTGTGCCAAGCAGCTGCCAGTGGCAGGGAGACAGGGCAGGACACCTGCCAGAGCCGCCCTTTTTAAAGCATTAGCTACCGGAGTGGTACATGTGGGATATTTTGGGCACGTCTACATGTGCATTTACTGTGCATTAAATTTCATAGAAGTCAGGTTGGAAGGGACCTTGTAGATCTTCAAGTCCAACCCCCTGCCTGGGCAGGAGAAAAACCAGGCTGAGATGATCCCAGCTAGGTAGGCATCAAGCCTCTTCTTAAAGACCCCCAGGGTAGGAGCCAGCACCACTTCCCTTGGAAGGTGGTTCCAGATCCTAGCCACCTAAATTTACTGCACAGTAAGCTGTTTTTAGGCTGGCATCTACACATGCAGGCATTAAAGCACAGTAATACTGTGTGTGGACTGACTTGGGACTGAAGTTAGAGCATTACTGCACAGTAAGGTGTCTACATGCGCGTTACTTTGCAGTAACTAATCAGGCATAAATTTAATACCTGCATCATGCAGGTATCAAATTTACACCCAAGTCAGTATAAGTTGCCATATTCACTGTGCAGTACAGGTGTGCAAATGTAGATAAGTGCCTGTACTGCATAGTAATTTTTGGTTACTATGCAGTAAATGTGCACATGTAGACCCCCCCTCCCTCCCCCAATCTAGCAGTATTTGGAGTTTGCTCAAGAGATATGGTCTGCAGGTGTGAGCAGCTAGCAAAGCCTAGGTCTATGGCATGGTCTTGGGTCTGTGCAGGGGAAGGCAGTCTAGTGGTTAAAGCTGGGGAGCAGGCTCTTGGCCTAGATGGGTCACTGGTCTGATACAGCAAGGCTAGTCCTATGTAGATGGCCCCTCTATGCTCTTCTCAGCTCCACCATCAGCTTCCAGTGAGACAGCCGGGGTGCCAGGCTATGGGACGGTCTGTCTTCTCTCTGGGTTGAATGCATTTATGGTACGACAGTGTTGCATGTCTCAAGTTCCCTGACTGACTTGTACACTGGGGAAGAGTGGGTTAATGGTATTTGGAAACAGATCAGGGATGATCATCCTGAAGTGTCACCACTATCAGGGAAGGGGTAGAGGACGAGGAACCACCTTACATATTAGACCCACTGGATGCAGACCCTGGCACCTGGAGATGCCCGGCTGTTTCTGGTGCCTGAGAGGGACTTCAAAGGAC
>NW_017728948.1:115787-135443 GCF_001723895.1 Crocodylus porosus | reverse complement strand
TGCAAAAAGGCTCTCACAAAAGACAACGGGGAGAAAGGTCACTATGGCTGGTCTTTGCCTGCCCCATACTGCAGACCTGGCTGGCCTAGGTATTAACACACTACCTAAAACAGAGGATCCAGGGGTACAAGAGTCAAGGATATGGGAGCAGGGCTGGTCCTGGATTTAGATGGCCCTTTTGGAGACTCAGGCTTGACTCTTTGGCCTCTATGACCATAGGCACATCACCTAGCCTAGCTTCTCCATTCAAGGCAAGTGTGGGGTCTGAATCCCTTTAAGAATCCAGGCCTTGATCTCTCTTGGCTTCATTGCTATGAAAGGGAATAATCAGGTGACCCCAGATCCATTGTCAGCCTCTTTGACCACTACAAGCAATCCCAAAACAAGGCGCATGGTGAACCCTAATATTTGTGTGTACAGGGTGTCGGCCCCTCGAGGAAATGCTGCTAACTCATGCCAACTACCCTGCACCCTCTCCACCGAAAACAGAAAGAAGTGGGGGAGAAGGGGAAGGGAAAGGAAAAAGCAAAACAAAACAACAAAATCCTGCCCCTAGCAGGGCTTCCTATGTGCCGAAAAGGAAGAATAAGAGACTGTCAGTGGGGGCAGGTGGCAGGACAAGGAGCAATGGGCTCAAGCTGCAGCAAGGGAAGTTGAGGTTGGATATTAGGAAAAACTTCCTCACTAGGAGGGTGGCAAAGTACTGAGCAAACCCAGAGAGGCGGTGCAGTCTTCATCCTTGGAGGTGTTGAAGACCCAGGCACACAAAGCCTTGGCTGGGGTGATGTACTTGGGGCTGGCCCTGCTTTGTGCAGGGCGTTGGACTGGATGTGACCCCCTGAGGTCTCTTCCAACCCTCATTGCCTGTGATGCTAACATGCGGGGCACGCTTCTGCTCTATTCACATCCTAGCTCTGTGCTTCTGTCTCTCCTTCCGTCCTGTTTCTGCAGCACCTGGCACAACAGTGTGATGGCTTTGACTGAGGCAGAGGCAAGAAAGCAGCAGTGAATCTCCTGTTTGTCTGATGAGCTTAGCCAAACAGCTCTGCTGAGGAGCGGAGGGTCACATCTGCCACCAGGCTGCTCTGAAGGCCAGAACCACTCTTGAACTAAGGCCTCATTTCCATATATCAATTTTTTTGGCTAAAAAAAAGAGGTCACTAGCCTCCCCTTTCTAGCCTGACTCCTTTTGCCCTTTGCCTGGCATTGATGTGGTTGCCGAAATTGAAGGCATGATGGATGGGAGAGCTGAAAGCAAGCCCAGGGAGCAATGGGTTTGCCTATTTATAGCCAGCCTTTCAGAGCCTGCCACTTAAATCCACATTCCTGATACATGAATAGTCTCTGGCAAGGCATAAAAATAGCTCTGTGGCTCTGACCATAATTGCACAGCCACGGCTTGGTGACCTGGTCGGCATCAGACAGAGCTGCAACAGGGCCCGATGGCATGGGACAAAAGCAGAGCGGGGTGGACAGCTGCAGAGCACGGTGTAAACTATAGGGTATGAAAGAGCCTCTGAGCTAAATATAATGCAGCAGGGAATGGATTGAGGAATTTGGCATGGTGACGCTGGGTTTTTGTGTATACATCTCCATGCCTCTTGCAGAGAGACAAACCAGCATCCTCCTCTTGAAAGATGTGGAAGCTGCTTCACCTCCGCTTGGCCAAAATGCCCAGAGATTATGGCTAATGGAAGCAGAGAACAGCATGGTGAAGTGAGCTCAATGTCCTGTTCATGGGTGGATCTAGGATTGTGAAAAGCGGGGTGCAGATGGTGACTTCCAGCCTCACATATAAAACAACGCCTATTTTCACCATTAAAAATAAACTAGAAGCTTTGCTAATGTGCTAGGGGCCTGGAGCTGGATTATTCAGTCTCAGATTGAAGCAAAAACCAATACGATTTCATGGCAATGAGTTAAAAGCTATCTGCCAGGCTGTGGAGTAGGAGGCCCACGACCAGGAGCAGCAAAGAGACAGCTGGCTTGCAGAATAGCAGCTGACTCGATTGGTGAAACATCCAGGTCATTAAAAACAAGGGAGGGTCGTTAACACCTGGGGAATGAAGAGTTTAAACTGGACTAGATAGATTACAATGAGACATGAAATCAAGTGACTCTCTCAGCACTGCCTGACTAGAAATGCTGCTGCCACTGCCATTCAGCTGGCTTTAAACTTGTGGGGAGCAGAAATCAAAGGTAGGTTCAAGTGCACCAATGCACCAGCCCTGACTCTATCATAGTTTCATAGTTTCTAGGGTTGTAAGGGACCTGAGTAGATCATCTAGTCCGACCCCCTGCCATGGCAGGAAAGAGTACTGGGGTCAAATGACCCCAGCAAGGTGTACATTGCTGGTCCTGTGTCTGCCAGCACACTTAGCAGCCTCCCTTAGCTGCTGATGCAGGCTTGTAAATCTGGGTAGTCCCGTCACAGCACAACACCGGAGGTTTCCAGGCAAGAATCCTGTGGTCAGCAGAGGTGGGAAAATCTACCAGATATCCCAACTCCCCGTGATAAGGAACTTGAATCAATTGGTCACAGAAGCGGTGCAAATCTGGGAGCAGAAATCTGCTCTCCTGATAGCTGATAGGGTCCAACTTATGAAACTACCTTCGCTTCCCAATGGCATGACTTCAGTCTTGTCCAGGTTGCTGGGATCTCCGAATAAATCTACGGGGAGATGAGGTCCCATGATAATGGAAACCAGGTAGTGCCTGAGAGAAGGGGCTGAAAAGGCCCTTTCATTCGGAGAGCGCGAGGCTTCCCGACGATGGATGGATGAAGTTAGGAAGCCTTTCTCATCCTCAGGCAGCTGCAGAAGGACGGCTCTCTGAGCCACGTGTTACTACAATATCTCATAGCATCTCATCCATCGTGGTTAACGCCACAGGAGCCCATTTCGACTGGTTCCTGAATGTAACCAAGGGGTGAGCTGAACGGGGCTTGGTCTTCCTTCAAACCGCAGCATCCTCAAATGGCACAGTGCAGCATTGGAGATGTCAGATCATTAGACCACATGGTTTATATTAATCATTTGATTATCCAGAAAATATTACCAGCCCTGTTGCCTGCCTCCCGAGCGTGATTTAACACAGACCTTTGCAAATCCCAGCTTTGGGGATTATTTTTTTTTCATTCTCCCTCTTCCTTCCACGAAGTGTTTCAGAGGGAAAGGAAGCAAATGTTTTACTTTCTTTGATACAGCATCCGAGACTTTTATTGTTAAGGCTGTGATGCGCAGTAATCGGCTTAGGCCCTGGATGAAGCTGGCGTGCTATCACGCCAGGTGCTGTCTGTACAGTAAGTAAGAGAAATTCCCAAGCCAGGTTAAACACACAAGGCACAGGGACTGTCACCATCCTTGATGTACAGAAGGGGGATTGAGGCAAAAAGAGACATGAAGCTAGACTCCCAAAAGATCTTTGCATCCCACAAAGGGGACCATGTCCTCAAGAGCATTCAGTGCTTCGAAAATCTTGACCTACATGAAATGCAAAGGCCTATTCTGGAGCACTGAAAATCTCCGCACAGGGTCACGCAACAGATCCCCAAACCAAATTGCAATCCCCTACAGTCTTCTCAAGTGCCTGAACCATCTCATCCTAGAAGGTCTGTCCATTTTGACTGGAAACCTTCCTTTGGAGCCAATGATAGACCCAAAGTTGACCACAGCACAATCCTAAATGAAGCTGCGGGACATAGCAGCGATAGGGCTGGAGGGATGAGCATCACTGCTGTTGAAGGTAGAGAGAACAAGGCAGCCTGGAGATGCTGATAAGAGAGTTATTGGGGGTCTGGGGAGTGAGTTGAGTGAGGAAGGAAAGGAGAAAGAGAAGGATGCTAAAAATAATTATAGACGTGCCAGATTACAAGGCAAGACTGGAGTCCTAGCATCAGCAGGGACATCTGGTCCAACCTCCTGCATGGATGCAAGGTGATGCTCATCAGTCCTCCCTACCCAGTGCTGATCCAGGCTCCTCTTGGAAACCTCCAGCAAAGGAGACTCCAGCCTTTCCCTGGGAGGTTTCCCTCCACCTTTGAGATGCAAGAGACTGGGCTGGATGGATCTGCTGTCTGGCCCAGTGTGGCAATTTTATGTTCCTCTGAGGTCAAACTAGATGTCCCCCTCTGGGTTGCAGTCAATGGAGAGAGTCCAACGTGGCACTAAGAGTGGTCAGTCTGGATGGGAAAGCATGTGGTACGGGGGGGTAGAGCACCAGACTGGCACTCAGCGGGATGTGGGGGTACACCCCTTGTGACTCTGGGCAAAGCACCAATGTTTCTGATAAACCCACTGCCTCGACTTACCCCTGCCCAGCCGTGCTCAGGTTTCGGTGCCTTCAGCCTCCTGTGACTACCTGGAAAACCAGATCAGGATACAAGTGTCCCCACCTGGGAATCCAAAGCAGACAGGATTCTCCACCCAGGACTATTCCTCAGCACATGACATCCCACCACTGTGCCTCAGTTTCCTCAGCCGTAAAGCAGCACAAATGGGTCTGCTCACCAACCCCGTGGGAGCAAAATGTCCTATGTAAATCCTTCGTATTTGTAAGTTTTCAGGAGTCAAGCCACTGGGGGGGTGTACACCAGTCACAACGAGGGGTGATGATGTCCTACATCTCCTCCCGACATGCACCAGAACCAGATCTCAGCAAAACAGCGCTGGGTTTACGGGCATGCCCTATATCCCCTCTGCGTCCCTGGGAGGGTGCTTCTGGGCATATATTTGCATATCGTCTCATTCAAGACCCAGGTCCTGCTGCCATAGCCTTGCATGGCATCTCATTCTCAACGCACCAGAACCCCTGGAAGGACGTTGAATAAAAGGGTAAATTACACTTTAAAAGAAAAAAAAAACAACTCATCAAGTAATCAGCCAGAATGAAATCAAATAAATAATCAACCAGTGACTCCTATCTGTAAAGATCTTGGCCCCCATCAGGTTGTTCTGATGGGGGGGAGAAATGCAAACTTTGTCGTTCCCACCTCTTGCTTTCCTCGACCTCCCTCCCCAGCCGGCGTTGGAGAATGTGTTTGGTATTTGTTTCGCCTTTTGCTCGGATCGCCACTTGCAGCTGGGCACGCCGCCTCGGGGAGAGCAGCTTCTCATCAAGGCCTGTATTTTGTGGGAGGGGAAGCCTATACTTAGCCTCCCCGTGGAGGGGCCTGTTCTGTTCAGCATCCAATTTGGGGCCCCCGTGCTCTGCCTTCGGCTTCCGTGGCTCTGGGTGACATCTGGATGTGACTTTTCTTTCTTCACGACCCCTCTGCCACTCCCAGCTCTGTGTCAAAGCCGTTGCAAGGACGGGTCCCGCTTCAGTCTCCCACCCACCAAGCAAACCACAACGTTGGCCCTGCCCGGTTGCAGTGCATGGCAGTCTCCTCCATGGGAGATGCCTGCTGTTCCCTCCTGCTGTGCCCAGCCCAAGAAGCAGCCATCAAAGCCTCTTGGTTGGTCTGGCTTGCATTACACTCTGCAAACACATGGTTTGCGTGGATGCCGCCGGCGAGAGGCAGCATCAGCCCCGTCGGCTCTCGATGCCAGGAATGAACATGGGGATGTGCACGCCTGGCCTCTCGCTTACCGCAGGCCAGACAGCACCACCCCGGGACGCTTGCATCAGACCAAAGGGTTGCGAGTGCGGAGGGCGTGTGGTTCGGCTTTGTAAGCTTAGTCCCCGCCGCGCGGTGCTAAAGGACTGGGAGTTCGTCACCTCTGTGTCTCCGCTGTGATCTTGCTCAGTTTATTACCAATGCGGGTGGAGGGAGGTTGCTTCAGAAGAACATAAGACCTGCCACGTCCTGGCTCAGACCTCGCGCCGTCTTGCCCGGTCTCCTGTGTCACACAGGGGCAGGGAGCAGATGCTGAAGGGAGAATGACCTGGCTCCTCTTAATCCTCTCTCACTTGCAACCTCCAAAATTTAAGTCTAGGAAGCTGTGATTCAGCAGCTATATCCCTCGCTCCCCTGCTCAACAGGGACTGATGCCCCTTTCCTCCAAACCCTTTTTGAATCGGGCTGAACTCTCAGCTTCCCTCGCATCTCGTGGTAACGAGTCCCACACTTTAATTAGACGGAGGCGTGAAAAAGAGCGGTCTCTTGTTAGTTTTAAACTTACTGCCTGCTAGTTTCATTTTGTGCCCCTTGTCCTTGTTTGGGAGACAGCGTCAAGAATAAATTCCTAGTGACTTTCTCTTCACATTTAGTATGTTGTAAACCTTGTCGGGGCTGGTCCTGCTTGGAGCAGGGGTTTGGACTAGAAGTGACCTCCTGAGCTCCCTTCCCAGCCTCGTTGTCTGTGATTAGCATGTCCCCCTTCAAGCATCTCTTGTCTAAACTGAACAAGCCTGGTCTCTTCAGTCTCTCCTCACATGGAAGGTCCTCATCCTTGTTGCTCTTCTCTGGGCCTTCTTTAATTCTTCTCTCTCCTTTTCGAGGGATGGGGACCAAACCTGCCATTGCTGCAGTCTCGACCCTGAGCTGGAAGTGGCGCCGGAGTCTTCACAGCTCGCTTGTGCTCCAGCAGAAAGATGGTCACCATGCTCTTTTCTACCACGGATCGAACTAGGAAACTTCTGCAGAAGTTTGATGCTTTTTCCTCTTTCAAGGGCTTCATGTCGCAGCCGAGTCTCTCCTCACATGGAAGCTCCTCCATACCCCTTCAATCATCTCCTTGGCTTTGGTCCCCCCCCAACGAGGTCCCATTTCTGACTGGTGCCAAGGCCTTTCCAGGGTCTACCAGGGTAAACCTCACAGCCCTGTGCAATATGATTCCCTTTGTCTTTGCTGCATCCTATTGTATTTTCCAAGGAAGGATCTCTTGACATCTCTCTGCCTTGTTCTCCTCTCTTGCCAAGCAGCAGAGAAAGCTCACGGGGAAAGCATCAACTCTTTGGATCCTAGAGTGAGACGCCACCAGCATTTAACCTGCTGATGTGGGTCATCGCTGTATACTTGTGAGCACCTGCTACAAGCAGGGAAATAGCCACATGCACTGAGAAACCAAGTCAGACATAGCAGTGTTTTTCAAGGATGTTCCCATAGGGCACGAAACTGCTTTCTGCTCTTGGCACTAATATAATCAGTCCACAAAAGGAGGTGTTTCTCCACTTCCAAGGGGCCAGCTGCTTGCAGGCTTTAGCTGGCTGCTGCTTCTCAGGGCTCAGATCAGCTCAGTCCCAATAGTAGGACATGAAGCCAAACACAGCAAACACCATGCATTTTGCTGGCAGAGGGAGGTGGGCTTTCTATGCAGAATGACTTTGGTCAGCTCCATCCCTGGTACTTTATATTCAAGCAAGGATTCAGTCAGGGCAACATACTGGGCTACACTCACCTCGATGCAAACATATCTTGCATTCGAGGTGCCTTGCCCCATCCTGGTTTCTAATGGCCGCTGCACTGATGAGGATAGTGGAAGCACGGGGAGCGTCACTGCTATACCCCTGAGCCAGGAGGGCCATCGAGCTGCTGACTTGGCTTTAGGTGGGTGCCAAAAATGATCAAGGGCCTAGACAGCAGCTTTGATCCTGGAGTCAGAGATTTCTTCCACTGCAGATCTTGCTTTGGTCCATTGAGGGAAGTTTCTCCATCCCTTTGTGCTTCTACTCATGCCGTGTTATTCTAGTAAAGTTGCACGGCGGGCTATGTCTTTGAGGGTCCCAGCCCAGGGGATGCCACTCCCAGCACACGCAGCACATACCCTCCCAGAGGACACCGCATCGGACACATCAAAGCATCGCCCAGCTCCAGCAAACTGGTGCTGAATCCTCCTATGACCTCTATGTCATAGACCCAGCGGGTCTTGTCCTACCCTCATGCGTCTGTCAGAGTTTATCCTTCAGTACACAGGGCTTGATAGTGGAAGATCCTGGATTCAAAGCTCGTGGATAGGTGAGCCGTTGTCCCCGGAAGAGGGATGACTGAATTGCAGTAATCTCCAGCTTTTTGGAGGAGGCTCCCCAGGCAGGGAAATGAGTGGTATGGTTTTACAGGACTGGATTCCCTCCTGCTCAGGGTGGGGGGTCGGACTTGATGATCTACTTAGGTCCCTTCCAACCCTACATCTATGAATCTGGATGACCATTAAGGGATCTTCCAATCTCATCTTTGCAGGATCCATCCAGCATTTCAAATGGGGGGAACCAGGATCCAGAGCTTCATGCACACTTCAAAGGCAGTCTGGGGCCAGACGCCCGTTGCAATTCGGCTTCAGCATTGGGGCGTGGTGGTTCAGAGCTGGGGGAAGACCTACGGTGCTTTGGGACCGTCCCTGCAGCTGACTCAGAGGCCCCCATCTGCCCCGGCGCTTTCCTCTGCCCCTGGCACAGCTCTCTGCAGCAAATCCTTTGTTGCTGCAAACAGGCCCAGCCAAGGCGGGCCGGAGCCAGGGCTGTGGCGTCAGCAGCCGGGTGGGGACCGGGCGGGATGTGGAGGGATGCCGACGTGGTCCAGCAGTAGGACTCGACACCCTGTCTGAAAGTAGGGCAAGCGGCGGGATGGGGCAGGAAGTCTCACCGGGTGCAGCCAGCCGGCCGCGAGATGCCCTGGGAGCCGCCTTTCCTGGCACCTCGCTCTGTGCTCCCAGCCAGGAGCCGAGACGTCTGAAAAACATCAGGACGGGAAACAAACGCCCTCGAACCTCCACCGATGCGAGGCTCCAAATGGGATCCGGCGCGGACGGGCTCCGGCCCCCGCCTCTGGTCTGTCCCAGGCGCAGACGTGGATGAAGGACATGCGGGCACTGGATACCGGCTCCCCCCCAGCAGCCAGCTCGGCCCTTTTCATTTAGGAAGGTGGTTTGTGCAGAGAGCCAGCTCCCGACCGCAGGTTTTGAGCAGCTGGGAGCCTTTTTCTTTCCTCTCTGCTTAACATCCCTCCAGGAGCTCAGCTCATCAGAGCCAGTTCTGTTGACAAGGCTCCTGCGACCCAAGCCGCAGCGTATCAAAGTGCCCCAGCACGGCGTGTTTCAAACAAAAAACACGTGCCCATGAAAACTGGTTGGAAGGGGGCTGGCAGTGGGGGCAGAGTCTAGGCTTGTGGTCTGAGGCCCACGTCTGATCCCCAAACTCGTTCAACTCATGCTTGGAAACATCAGGCCTTTGCCTCCACTTTGTGACTCTCAGCTCTGCCACCCCTGTTGCATCAAACGTCTTACGATGCCGCTGTAAAAGGGTCAGGCTTCTCCACTGATGACCCTCCAGGGACCCAACCCATGGTCCAGCATCTTTCTCTTTATCGTGAGCTTCAGCAGGTTATTTCTGGCACGCGCAGGACGTTGCAAGCAAGCGAAGAGCTACAGCCCCTCTATCGTGCAGGCCGTCGGTGCTCCTATCGAGCAAAGTCCTTGTCTGAAGCAGCCGTTTCTGGTCCCTGTAGGCCCTAATGTGTCTGGACAGTTTAGCAAGGAAATCTTTTCTCCTCAATCTGTTGCCAGGACATAAAGGATTCCCCCCCACACCTCCCACAGCAAGCAATGCAGTCACCTGCACTTTGCAAATGCGGACCTGAGACCCAACCATATGCAGTGATTTGCCCCCGATCACACTGCAAATTGGTGATAGGGCTGAGAATATAGCGCGAGACCCCTGGACCCTGTGTTCATCCCCTGCTCCCTTTTTTCATGTATTCTGTGCTATTCAGGGTCTTAAATGAGTAGCACTGTCCAGCCACCTTGGCTCCATCATCACCACGGCCAATGCGTATTGGCTGCGATGCCGTTCTCTTCCTGGGATAGGGACCGTAGGAGTATACCCAACACGTAAGGCCACAGGACAGATTTTTGGGAGGGGGGGGGGAAAGTAGGTGCTTTAAATGGAGAACTGCCATGTGCCTTAGTCATCCTACAATAAAGGTTTGTGGGGGGGGCAGTCTCATCTCACATAGGTGTAAAACAGGAGTATTCGGCGGGAGAAACCCATTGCAACAGAGGGGAGGAGGACGGCAGTGAGGTGCGGAGCACGCTGGGGATTGTCCCAGGAGCGCGTCAATCGGCTTCAGTGCTTTAGGCACCCAAAAAACCTTCCTCCGGCTGCAGAAGCAGCTGTGCAGAAAGTAGTTAATCTCACCTCCAGTGGAATAAACCAATTTGTTCGTGCTCGAAGCGTATTCTTTTCCCTCAAGTCCTTCTGTGGTTTTGGCTTCGCCTTGTTGACTGCCCTGGATTACAGAAGCTGGCAAGACCCGCTTGAACAGACACACCACTGAAACCCTACCAGGTCTCTACGGCTGGAGCAGCCTTCAGATGACAGCAAAGTGCCTGTGAATTTATTGGCTAATTAAGAGGCAAGCACGCTGGAACGAGCCCTGGGCTGCAGCGGCGGAGACGCAAGAAGAGCAGGGCTCCATCGAATTGATGCCCCAGGACAGTGCGGGGACACTGAGCTGAGAAACCCCACAGCCTTCAGAGAGGAGATGAAGCCAATGTCCTGTAAAAGATCTTATTACTCTTTTTTTAAATTTTTTTTGCAAGTGGCTGTGTTAACCTCAAAGTCCTGGCAAAACTCCCCCCGATGTAATCACCGCCTGCCTCTCAAACTGCCCAAGTTGTGCAGATGCTTTTGCATCTGCTGATTTGTATTTTGTAATGTCAGCAGTAACATCGCTCTCCAGTAGTGTTCGGAGATGACCAGAAAGCTTTAATGCACACTTTTCAATTTTGGAGCGAGATTTTTTTTTTTTTTTTTTTAAGGGAAATAAAAATTGTCTTCAGGGGCACAGAGTTGGACCGAAAAAAAAAAAGACACTTCAGTTTTGTCATTTTCCATCCAAAAGGCAAACAGGGTCTGCAGAACAAGCAAGTTGAAAAGTTTTTGGGTGGTTTATATTCTTCATAGTTGTGAAAAATATAAAACATTCAAAAACTTTTCAACGTTTGAAGTACCGTGCTAGCGGCTTTGCAGGGAGCGCTTTGGCTCTTAGGCTGGCAGAGCTCTTCGCTGCTTAAAGGCTTTTGAGAGCGTGCAACTAGCAGTAACCCTCAAAGTGCCCTTTTCCACCACGCACGTGGATTTAAGCCGGCCGGGGATGGATTCCCTAGCAATCAGCACATTCAGCCACTCGTGCACCCTGATTAGCAGCACAACATGTGCACACATCCATCCTGGGATAGTTCTGTTCTGGGACAAGCACAGACACAGGACTTGAAAGTTCGGATGTGTTTAAAATCAAGACATGGTTTCCAGACCGTCTCTAAAATAAGAAGCCGGTAGCCTAGCAAGCATTTCTATTGCAATGGGCCCTACCTTATGTAAGCCCCATTGCCAAAGTATCTGAGTGCCTGACGACATCCCTCTGACGACATCCCTCTGTAATCAAGAGATTACTCCCATTTTACAGGTGGTAAACCGAGGCACAGAAAACATAACATAAGTGGCTTGATGGAGGCTGTAGCAAAGCCGGGAATGCAACCCAGGCCTCTCAGATGCTAGAGTAGGGGACCGCCTTTCCACCCTCCTCTGTGTTTCGGCGCATTTGCTGTTATACCAATTGCAGCAACACCTGGTAAGAGCAACAAGGGTTGAGAGGCAACATCCCCCTCAGGGGCCTTCTCCATCACCTCTTTGCAGGCGACAGTCCCAGCACAGCTGCACCCATGGAGGTACAATGTAGCCCTGGGACCCCAACCCGTTTCCACCCAGAGGTATGGACTGTATCGGTGTCATCCCCTCTGTTTTGCGGTACGTGGTGCAGGTAATGAAGGATTCATAGCAGCTTCAACTGAACTGTAGCCAGCTTCCCCCTCCCATCCAGTATAAGTGTCCATCCAATGAAAGTATGGCAGCACGAGTTGTATTAAAGAAAAATAAAATCCTAAACAAAAGCTACCCTCTCTACCCCCTTCTCCTTGTAGGATGATGCTAGTCACTCCAGATGTTAATCCCACGGTTTGATATATTTATTGCTGGAAGGGGCTCGGCTTTAGAGGTGATAGGATTTGCAGAGATGGAGGGTAGGGGACATTGCATTTCTCCCTGGACAAATTGTGCCTGTTTGTCCCAGACAGAAATGTCTCAGGATTGATGTGTACGCTTGTCTCCCTTTTAATCGGGGTTTGTGAGCGGCTGAACGTGCTGCCACTTTTCTAGCATTGATCCAAAGTTGCAATCCCAGGATGATCACCCAGATGCACTTTGCAGTGTCCTGGGTCAAGCAGTTTGTAGTGCCGATTCTGTGAGCCTTTTTTAGGGTTTATCCCGGGACAACAGATATGGATGTCTGAGGGTCAAAGCAAATGAATCGGAATCAAAACCCGGGAGCTGCATAGCTCTTTCCTCATGCAGTTTGAATGGCAATAAACTTAAATCAGCTATGACTATCCCAGGAAAAAGCGCTCTAGGCTTTGCAGGTACATGTATGCATCAATCCTGGCATATTTTTGTTCCAGGACAAACACCGGCACAATTTGTGAGATGGAGGGCAATGTCTCCTGCCCTTCATCTCTACAAATCCTATCGCCTCTATAGCCGAGCTCCTTCCAGCAATATATCAAGCTGTGCAATTAACATCTGGAGTGACGAGCATCAGCCTAGAAGGGCACTTTGCAGGCACGTGAAGTGGGACAAGGACTGTAGGATCCCAGAATAAAAGGCTTTGTCCTGGGAGAAACACCACATCTGTTTCTAACCTGAATGACTGCATGTTGTTCTGGGATAAAACGGATTATCCTGGGACAAATGCAACGTCTGTTTGTAGCCAGACTGAGCTAAAAGGTGTTTGCTTGCCATACGGCAGGCAGCCACTCCATGGGTTATACATGGATTTCAAGACCCCGAGTGGCTCCTGGTGAACAAAAGAGACAAGGCGCGAGCTCAAGCATGGAGGAGCCAGGCGGTTTGAAGTCAGAGCTCGTGTATAAAGCCCGGGCCAGAGGACCGATCCTCTGCAGGCGTGAGAAACGGTCGCAACTCTTGGAAAGTTGTAAGGTTTATACCCGCTAGGGCTCACCCCCTGTCCTGCCTGAGGACTAACACGCCAAGCACAGACAGCTCTGGCACGAGAGCGTCGGGGTCCCATTCTGGCAGGCTCGATGTGAAATATGCTCGGCAACCGCGCCGGCTGCCCGCAGCAGAGAAGCTCTCTAGGCGTTGTTGGTTCAGACGGTCTTCTGTTTCTGATTTTTTAATTTTTTTTCCCCTTCCTGGCTGTAGGGAAATTTGTCCTTTGGCCAAGGCGTCTTAGAGAGTGGCAGAGGCAGGAAAAAGGCGTATTCGGCGTCTCGCTTGGAGACTGCTCATTTTGGTGGGCCGCAGACACCGGATAACTCCTTTGGAGACTCCGCGTATCATTCAATTTCCTTTCTCGCCTCCTGAAGCCGAGCGCCGCACGGAGCAGGGCTCCAAATCCAGGCCGTGGCTTCCATGAAAAGCATCTCGCTTTGGAGAGCATGGGGCGAGCGCAGCTTGGTTTCGCCTGCTTGAGCGAGCACTCTTCCCCAATTAGCGCTGATCCGCGCTGAATTGAGCACCACACCCTGAGTCATAGACAGCGAGGCTCGAGAGGCGGCATCATAGCCCCTTTTGACAAGTCTCTGGAAGACCTAAAAGAGGCTGTGTCATATTCTGGGCTGTCTCATCACACAAGCTGGAATAAATATTTTCAAAGGACGGTTCTCAGAATAGGGGAAATCATGGGAAATTAAAGAAAGAAGCAGGGTTTGGAGCTGAGCTCTCCCAAAGCTTAAGAGGCTTTTCATTAGGCTGAACCCGAGCGCTGCGAGATCCTGGGAAAAGTCACCCACCTGGCAGGAGAGGCCTTTTCATGAAATAGTTTGCAAGGGGAGGGATCGTTGTCTCCAGCGTTAGGCGAGGGACTCCTAATTAACGGTGATGGCCAGTTTACAGAGAAAGCCTCCCTCAGTCAAGGGACGTGATTTTAGAGCAGCTGGATTCTGCGTGAAAGAGAGATTTCCCTCCCCTTCCCCAAGAGTTCATCCCTGGCCCAGGGACTGGGGCCTCGCACTTGGGAGACAACACGCTTCTGTCCCTGGTGCAGCCTGTTTGTGCACTCTAATGCTAGAGGCAAAAATGACATATAAACCGGTATTGGTGATTGGAAACTTGTTCAGATCTGTAACACAACACAAGTTCAGGGCACAGAAACCACTTTCAAAATGGCCGAAACCAGTTTAAGATAAACCCGCAGGGATGCAGTATCAGACTGAGCTGATTTAAGTTAAATCGGTTTATTGAACTTCTGTCCCAGATCCCCTCCAGATTCAAGTGAGCTCACAGTCCCCCAGGATGCTTTGCACCTCCCCTGCAAACACCCTTGCAGGGTGGGTGGACTAACCCTTGCCCAAGCCATCGGCTCCCGCCCGGCAGGGAGGTGTGCTCTAGTGCTGCCCAGCTTCTGGCCTGGGCCACTGCAGGCATGTGGTTGCATTTCTGGAATCAGAAGTGAATGTCTGTTGACTTTCTTATTTGTTCAATCTACGCAACTTAGACCAACCTGTGAAGGTCGAGTCGATTCAGCCTCAGGATTTTTGAGGGTCTGTACTTAGCATAAGTGCTCATTGGACATAATACATGAGCAACCCCTGGAACAGGGAGTAGAGCCCAGGTGTCCCCTTCTTCAAGGTGAATGTGCAAATCACTGAGTTTCCACCCTAGCTGTGTCCTAATTCATCTTAAATTCCTTTCCCTGCAAAGCTCCACAGCTTCAACGAAGGTAAAGGTGAGTGTTTATGTATGCATATGCACCCGCTCCCTGCCTGGGTGTATACACACGTGCATGCAGACGTATGTACACACAAACCTATATGCACACACAGATGTGTACATGCAGTAGAGTGACTTGCAGCCTGATGGTTAGGCTCTTATCCAGGTAGGTGAGAGATGCGAGTTGGACCCCCTTGCGTTACAGAAGCCGATTCCCCCTTTCTGGGCACGTGCTCCCATCACTGCACTATTAATTAAAGGTGTAATGGCCCCTGCTTCCTAAGATGGTGGCGCTAGGCTAAGTGGTGCTAGGCTAAGTACACTAGTCCCGCTTCCCATTCAGTCTCACCAGGGCACTAGCTCTTGCTCCTAAAGCCATATGAAAGAAAGAAAAGAAGACCAGGGCACTGCCTGCTATGCCTTGCTGGAAAATGAATATGAATGTGAGATGCTGCCCACAAATAATCAGAAGGAGCCTTCCAGGTGCCTCACTCTGCCCGACTTATCATCCAAATACCTCAATCTGGCCCAGTCTATAAACTCAATCTCTAAACAGTGCAATTGGCCTCAGCCAACCTGCTCTTTTGGTCTGTAGCCAGACTGGCTCCCTAGCCCCAGGTAGCAACCCCTCTCCCCCAGGATCACTCCATCTAGTTCCCATTTGCAGTCTTTCTCCAGGGCTCATTCTCTGTAGCCTCTAATTAAGAGTGCTTTGTCGGGGCTCTCTGTCACCACCCTTGTTCACAGGCCTGCATTCTCCTGCCTTACGTTAAACAGACTCACGGCCTCTTCCCCAGGTGCCTAAAGCGGCCTCCCTGCTCCCCACAAGCCACCCCCATCCCTCATGAGAAAGCATAAACAAATGCGACTCCAAAACAAGAAAAAAAAATCTTTCTTTCTCTTCTTCTCATCCTGCAGAGCTCCTTACCCCTCCAGGACCTCTGCCAGAATGACCCCAGGAGCCAGGCTTATATAGCCCCTTGGCTCCTCCCCTTCCAGTCACCTGACCACCTGTCCTCCCAGGGCACAAGGCTCTTCGTTTCCTAATAGGAGGCTCGTGGCTCTGCTCTTTGCTGCCTGTCCCCTTCCTCTCTGCATTTCCTCTAACGGGCCCAGGGGTTCTCCCCAAGCTAATCAGCCACTTCATGTTTTTGTTGCCTGCAATTTGTAACCTTTAGCTCTGCTGGTTTTCTCCATTTGAGTAATAGGGATTAGAGGTTCCTGACACAAGGCCACCTGCTCTAATGAGTTTTGAATGAAGGTGGCCATGTCTCGGTGGCACTCACTCCCAAATGGGGATGTTCGGTCTGGTCTGAGTGTACCCAATAAATCAGTCCCCTCCGGAGATGTCAGAGGAGGAAACATTTTGCTTCAGCCGCTTGACTGGGTTTACGTATAGATAGACCATGCCCGCAGCACTTCTAAGCATGTGCCGAAGCAGAAATTTAGGTGAACTTTAATGGTGAAAATGTAGGTACCTATAGACACTGGGCACTGATGGGTTTAGACTGAGCCTTTGGGGATCCCACTCTTGGACTGTTTCAATACTATCCGTTTCGGTTCTGTGTCTCGATGGGCACATCTACACATTGCCCTATGGGGACGTAGAGATGCGCTACGTTGCTGTACGGTGTGCTTTGGCGACGTAGCGATCATGCAAGTCTACATGTGATCGCTAGCTACGTCGCTGTAGTGGTGGGCTCCCCTGCTTCATCAAGGGCCACAAAGCACTCAGAGACAACTGGAGATGGAGAACTGGCCAGACACGAGGAGACCAAAAGAGCTTGGCTTAGCTAGTCTGGCAAAGCAGACTGAGAGGGGATGGGATTGCTGCCTGGAAGTACATCAGGGAAGGGTGGTAGAGAGCCACCCAAGGGAGGTTGGATATTAGGAAAAACTCTCTTACTAGGAGGGTGGTGAAGCACTGGAACAGGCTACCTTGATGTGGTGAAGTCTCCATCCTTGGAGGTGTTTAAGACCCAAGTCTTGGCTGGGATGATGGAGTTGGGCTGGTCCTGCTTTAAGCAGGGGGTAGACTAGATGCAACCTCCTGAGGTCCCTTCCAGCCCTCACTGGCTCTAATTCTATGATGATAAAGATGGCTGGAAATTTGGAGAAAGTTCCTAATGGGGGGAGCAGGAAGTTTCTAGAACGGCCCATGATAGATGCAGGAGGGACAAGAAACAAAACTGGTTTTAAGGCTGGAGCTTGGTCAGGTCCTAAAAAGCAGTAGATGATGACATTGCCTCCATAGCTCAATAGGTCCCTTCCAGTCCTACATACAAAATGGGAACCAGATAAATAATGATGATGGATGCATCCCATTACTGTCCCCCCCTGCACTGGCTGGGATCTGGAGGGGAGTGGGAGGAATTGTCCCAATAATTCTGTCCTAACTGGTGCTGGCAGGACTGGGGAAACATCTCCGAGAAGCTGTTTCCAGGGGTTGTGTAATTTTTTGGCTGAACCCTTGCACAGTGCAGCCACAGCCATAAAATGGGTAAGGTGAACCCCTCACGAGTGTGCAGCATTGCATCTAAGGCATATTGTGAACGGAGTCAGAACTGCTACCAGGTGACCAATCACAACAAATCCAGCTTGAGACTTTCAAAGAAATAGTGTTAAAGCAAGCAGGATTTTCTTCTAATGGCAAAAAAGACGCTTGAGCATTTTCCCCTCAAGTTGTTTACTTTGAAGAAACCCAGCAATTTCACAACCTTTCCCCAAACTACAAACACGCCACAGTGCCCAACTTTGTGCCCAACTTTGTGGTGACTCAGTGGTAGCATCCGTTCCATCTTCAACTGTTTCAGGGTTCGCTATTATTTTGGCTAAAATTTCCTTGAGGAGGAAGACAAATGTGGGAAGCTCATCTGCCAATAGCTGGTATCACTACCAACTTTGAAGAGACCTTCCTGATAGAAAAGAAAAATGCAGGCCCTCTACTCTGCTGAAAGGCCAATGCTTGTGGCAAACAAGGGAGACTTTCTCAAACACATCTCCTTTGTAATGGAGAGCATGAAGTGAGCCAAGCACAGGGACTGCTACACTCCTGATGCCTAAGAAAACTAGACTATGACTGTCTGATCTTCCTGTCTTACAGCAAGGACACCAAAAGCAATACCTTTTCACTCAACCCAGAGTTAGGCTGGGGAATCTCATGGCTACAGGATGCTGTTGCAGCCAAAAGTTTCAGAAGAGTGGCTGGATGTTGATATAAATATAAAGACCGTCTAGATGGGATAAAGGATATATGCCAAAAGAATATAGAAAGAGCTTTGACACAATATATGCTATAATGCAGGTGAGCTATATAATGGATTCTCATAGATCTAATTTCCCATCCTTGGCAGTGTTAAAGACCCAGCTAGACAAAGCCTTGGCTGTGGTGATGATGTTGGGGCTGGTCCTGCTTTAGGCAGTAGATGTGACCTCCTGAAGTCCCTTCCAACTCTCATTCTCTATGATTGTATAAGACATAAATTACCCTAGAACTGGCCTAAGATGGCTTATTTCTCCCGTGCTCTGAAGCCGCTTGTCCTGGCCATTGTCAGCGATGGGATGCTGGAACGGATGGACCGGGGCTCTGCTCATCACCAAGGAGCAAGCGAGGAGGAAGGAACTGGTTGCACTCCCTGGCCCATCTCATGCTCACCTATCAATGGTATTAGCTCTGACCCATGGGCTCTGCTTTCCGTATCGTCCACCCACTGGGATGCCCTGGCCCTTTCACTGCTGCTTGGCCCCAAAAGTGAGTGAGAATCTGAGAAAGAGGAAAGGGGCCGGAGCCAAAGCATCTTTGTGTTACATGAGCTGGAGTGGATGCAGCCAACTCAGGAGAAGGAGGAGAGAGCCTGAAAGCGGATCATGGAAGCCTTCAAAACCTTCTCGACCCAGCTGGAGGTGCTCAGTAGGCCAGAGAGGTGGGAAAAGCAAATCAGAGAGATTGAACAAAAACCCAGCTTGTTCTGGCCGCTGCATGCTGGGAGGGACACGAGGCTGCCACGCAACATAGTGATGAACGCACAATATGATTGCAACCATCACCAACAACCTTCTGGCACCTTTTTCACTGCCAGCAACAGCATCGTCGAACTGAGGACGAGATGCAGCCTCTGGGACAAGAAACACTTGCAAGCAATCCCTTCCACAACCACTGAGACTAGCTCGGGGCTTACAGCAGAACCCGATTAGTGACACTCAGCAGCACAAGACATTTTGCTGCACATGGAAACCAGAGTATGGGAGAGACCCATGAGGTCTGCTTGTGGCTCAGCCACTCTGTACTGCTTACAGCCCAGCCCCGTCTCTTGCTTTTTGTACAAGATGCAGCCACCTTGACCGCTCTGTTCTTCTCTTGGGACTCAACCACATGTCCTGCCTGTGCAGAATTTGGGAACAAGCCCTCAGAAAAACAGCATCCCCGTCACGGCAACGTCGGCATATCACCACCTTAAAAAAAAATTATTTCTGATAGAAAATATATGTTTTACAAAATGGAACAAAAAAAATGAATTCTCCTTTTTGTCAAAAGTTCTTGGTCACTATAAATTAAATTTAAAAAAAAATGGAGGTTGCCCATCATCAACAAAAAACCCTGAAAAACTCATCCATTAAAATTCAGTTTGTGGTTTTGTTGAATCGTTCCCCCCAGGAACAGAGTCATTTTCCAAATAGTTCTCAGTTTGTACCTGAGATGAACAGTATCAGCAGAAAGTTATCCTCTGACCCATGTTGGGGTGATGGGTTGGCCTTGAGCTGTGTATGGGGAACACATATTCTGTTTCCAAGACTTCAGGGGAGAAAATTCTACATTTTTTAGAATCCTAGAATCCCAGACAACGAGGGCTGGAAGGGACCTCGGGAGGTCACGTCTAGTCCACCCCCTGCTCCAAGCAGGACCAGCCCCAACTCCATCATCCCAGCCAGGGCTTTGTCTACCCGGGTCTTCAGCACCCCCCAGGATGGAGACTGCACCGCCTCTCTGGGGAGCCT
>NW_017728948.1:111241-115687 GCF_001723895.1 Crocodylus porosus | reverse complement strand
TGCTCTCCGCTGGACTATCTCCAATGTGTCCACATCCTTTCTGTGGGGGGGGCCCACAGCTGGACACCAGACTCCAGATGTGGCCTCCCCAGTGCCGAATAGAGGGGAAGCATCACTGCCCTCCATCTCCTGGCAGTGCTCCTCCCCATGCAGCCCAGGATGCCGGTTCCTTCTTGGCACCGAGGGTACACCACTGGCTCCTGTTCAGCTTCTTGTCCCCCGTCACCCCCAGGTCCTTTTCTGCAGAGCTGCTGCCCAGCCCGTCACCCCCAGCCTGTCCCGGTGCATGGGATTGCTCCATCCTAAGGGCGGGACTTTGCACTTGTCCTTGTTGAACCTCATGAGATTCCTCAAAGCAGGACCAGCCCCAACAACATCATCCCAGCCAAGGCTTTGTCTGCCTGGGTCCTCAACACCTCCAAAGATGGAGATGCCACCACCTCTCTGGGGAGCCTCTTCCAGTCCTTCACCACCCTCCTAGTGAGAAAGTTTTTCCTAATATCCAACCTCAACTCCCCTTGCTGCAAATTGAGCCCATTGCTCCTTGTCCTGTCATCTGCCCCCACTGAGACCAGCCCAGCTCCAGCCTCTTTGCAGCCCCCTGCAGGGAGGTGAAGGCTGCTATTCAATCCCCCTCGGTCTTCTCTTCTGCAGACTAAATCAGCCTAGTTCCCTCCGCCTCTCCTCACAAGTCATGTACCCCAGCCCCCAAGGGCCTATTATAATCGCAACTGCAATCACAAGCACCTGGATACAAGGACCTAAATGATCCCTTCCAATCCTGTGTTTCTAACTAGAGCATGCATCTTGGAAAGAGGCCCGGACTGGATTGAATAAACCCAGTAAGGAGGAGTCCACCACATCCGTCACGGAAAGTGCTTGGGCTAATCTCCACCGGTGCCAAGCACCTTGCGTAGCCCCACGGCTCTGCTTTGTACCAAGGTTTGGCTCCAGGGAGTTTGCAGACCTTTCCAGCTAGGTCCACCCCTCCTGCACACGAGGAACGGTTGTTTGTAGCCAAGTGGATTTCATTGTATTTCTGGATGTTCTGCTAGAGTTGTTCTGACACAAAGTTCCTTTCTTTGATCCAAACCACCTCTGGTTTTGACTTTGTGAAACAAAACATAGACTGATGATTTACAAAACCAAAGCTATCCCACTCCTGCCCCATCTCTGCTTTCAGCTGGGCCAGCAGTTCTGCAGAAATAACCGTCTTCACAGTATCTTGGCTTCTCTGCTTTTGATCTCTGCCTGAGCTAAGGAACACCAAAAGAGCCACAAAATAGAGAAACACTAAAGAAGGAAAGTGAGCCGAATAGTTTTGAACCTCAGCAAATATTCAGGGGATGATCTCATTTAATGGCCATAAAACCTACTTGCCAGTCCCTCAATCATCCTTAAAGGCCGAAATGAGTCAAAAATGTTGCTTGGTATTTGGCAAAGGAGGAGAGGCAGACCATGAAACAGTGGGGGAAATGTTAAACAGTAGGAGGAATCATTCTGAGTGATGGACGTTTCAGGAACAAAACAGCAGTCCAGGGGCCACTCCACTGGTGGTCTGCAGAGTTACTTCTAAAATATCTCATGCTGTCCAGGCACCGATGCTATTAGTTGCAGAAAAATCCAGGGATTTTAGGCCCTTTTCCAACTAGCTAGGCTCAGAAACCTCCCAGTATCTCTCTGCACTCGGTTGTCTCGTAGGCTGTAAACAGCCGTCTCATTTGATCTGGATCAAAACAGGAGCAGCACAGTCATTTACATGCATCACCCTTCCAAGCTGCATTGCTGCTCCTTCCCCAGTAGGTGACCACCGAGAGCACAGAGCCTGACCAGCTCGTCCCTGAAATGAATTGCAAGAACCTAACAGCTGTACCACAAGTTTTCCCAGGAAAAAGTGTTCCTACATCATAGAAAACGAGGTCTGGAAGGGACCTTAGGAGCCCACATCTAGTCCAATCCCCTGCTCCAAGCAGGACCAGCCCAGCCTCAGCTACAGCATCATAGCTGAGGCTTTGCTAACCTGGGTCTTCAAAACCTCCAAAGGTGGAGACTCCCCCACCTCTCTGGGTAACCTGTTCCAGCGTTTTGCTACATATCCAGCATACTTCAGTGGGACGTGAAGAGGGACAGCAGATATGCATGATTGTATGATCCTGGGACAAAAGGTTGTTTCCCAGAACACATGTGAAGTCTGTTTGTAGCCCCAATGTCTTCATTTGTGGAATATATCTTTCATATAATTCTTGTCCACAAGCGTAAAGTTTAGATCTGGACCCAACTCCAGAATCTACCAATTGCCAGAGGGCTTCAAAACCAAGATTTTTGCTCTCACCCACTTCCAACAGCTTTTAGTCCAGTGTTCAGAAGTGATAACATCGGCCTTGATTATATCTTGGAAGCTGACAAACCTGGAGGCTAGGTCTGCAGGGTCTCCAGGGTTGCAGTGGCTCTAGTTTGCACACAGGACATTGGCCCAGGATGGAGAGCAAGATGAAGCCGAACCAAGGACATGGCGAGGGAGGAAGAAATGGCACAGAGAGTGGACCAAGAGCTGCCTGCAGTCTTCAGCTCAGAATAAGGAGGAAAACGGGAATGGTGATCAATAAGCCAGATCCTGTTTTTATGTGATGTTGCTTGGTCTGGCCTTGGGCATGAAACAACTGAGTGGACCTAATCCTACTTCTTCTTATATTGGTGTATAGTGGGCATAGCACCCTTCATTTCATATGTGGACTCCATCAGGTTGCTCCTGACTTATATCCACATACTATAAATCTGTATGGAATTAGGCCCACTATGCACACATCAAGGGCAAAGGTTCCCATGACTCACTCTCATGTACAACGGTATTGACTAAGAGTCTTTTGCAACGTACATGAAGATATGGCATGGTTTAAGGGCATCTTATGGGAACTGCAGCTGTGTATCTCTTTAATGCCTGTTTACAGCCTAAATCCTCACCCTTGATTTTTCTTGCCACTAAGAAAACAAAGAAGAACAAAAAACAGGCCTTTCAAGCCAGCGGCGGCGGCATGAAAAATGGAAATGATCGTCATTGATTTTTCACAGTTGTTACTCAAAGGCCAGGATTACAAGTTCACAGGGAGGCCATTGGCAAAAGCCCCAGTCTGCAGCTAATGCATCCCATCCAGAAACTCCCTAGCACAAGCCATCCAGCTCCTATGAATCTCAGTGATAAGTTGAAGCTACCCCAGCAGATAATAGGAAAAATATGTTGGAAATACAATGCACCTGTCTGTCTGCACAATGCATGGTGGTGAGGGAAGGGGTGCAAAATGTAACAACAGGGATCCGCTTACTGGGATGAGACTCTAATGCATCACAGAGCACCCCATAACTTCGGCTTCCCCAGGGTCTCATAGGAGGTCAATGGAGACTTGAGGCCATGGTTTGCCCCTTCAGTCATGGTGGAAGGACCTGAGATGAGAGTGGCTGATAGTGGAGTGGGCAGTGCTGGCCCTGAAAGTCAAAAGTTTTGACCATGCACCTGGTGCGTCTTGGAATGACCTCCCAGCCTCAAAACCCAGTTGGAAATCTCATGGGAATAAAAAAATGTCCTCATGAGATCCCCACATGCCATTGGGTATTTTAGCATTAGGCATATTAGGTCTCTTCAGTCTCAACTGGACCCTTGCACAGCTAATGTCTCCCACATGCCATTGCCTCTTCTTGTCTGGAGAATCGCAGCTGTCGAGGTTTAGACCTCTTCTGCAAAACTATTTCATAGTCATATTGTTTCCCCCAACAGGGTAGTTTTCCATCTCTCTGGATCACATCGCAATCCCTCCTGTTCAAAACCCCATGAATCCATTTGTTTCCCTCGTTGACACCTTCAAATACTGGTAGAGCATCCCGCTCTTAGCCACACTGGACCTCAACTTCTGCTAACGTTGAACGCAGCCACGGGAGTGGGATCTTCCCCAAAAAGTTGAACTTTCAACCTGTCCTCATCGTTGGTTCACTGTAGTTGTCTTGCTCTTCACTCCCTCTGTTTACAATCATAGGGACCTCAAGGACCATTGGATCAAATCCTCATCGTCAGCATGTGGCGTCCAGAAGAGCCTGGGTTTGATTCACCACCACATGATCATGGCTATTTGGTAGTGTCGTGTCAATGGGTGAGACCCATCGCCGGTCCCCGAGGCCCAACTCTGCCACAGTCAAGAGAGGCAGGATGATTTATACTAGCTGAGGATTGTGGCCCATAGATTTTGATGGGACGCAGAAAAGAACCGAGACCCAGTAGGCAAGAGGCCGTCACACTGGAGCTATTTAGAAAAACCTCCTTCCTTCCCTTGCTCCTTTTGAGCCTGGGCGTCGAGACAGGTGAAGATGAAGCCTCCCAAACCTCGAAGCCTATTTGGTTTGCCCTCCTTGTGGTCCATTTGTGACCATCAATGGTTTGAGCTGCAGCCAAAGGGAAGC
>NW_017728948.1:104115-110781 GCF_001723895.1 Crocodylus porosus | reverse complement strand
AAAAAAAAAATCCCTTTCCAAGGCCCTGCTGACTTCTCCAGACTCTAGAGCGGAGCGTGCTGGGCGAACAAAGGAAATCAGTGTATTTCAGGACAAACCGAAACGTGGCATTTCCTTTCCAGGTTACTTTACCATATTTGTCTATCCTTAAAACAAACCAGGTTGCTTTCCAAAGCCAACGTATCGCCATTTCAAAACTGAAAAGTCAAAATATACCAGTTGGAAAATGTCAACATGAAAGGCTTCAATTTGCCCTCAGTCTTCCCCCTTCCCCTCCCTTTTTTCTTTTGTTCCAGCTGAAACGAGGTTGCCCAATTCTGTCCAATCTCCTAAACAGTTTTGTTCTGGCTAGAGGGTCTTGCCCCTCTGCTCAGGGCCAGGTAACCACGTCTGGGGTCGGGAAGGAATTTTACCCCACGGTCAGATTGGTATGGACTGGGATTGAGAGCGGAGGTCCTCTTCCTCTAATTAGTGGGGAGTATGGCCCTTTTCCCTGGGTCTCTCAAGGGCATTTTAAGAAGCTTTACGATAGCAGGTCACCGACAGCTCTTCTCCCCCTGCTTTAACTGGGGCAGGTTTTGGAGCTCTTGATGTCTTTGGGTCCCATGGTTGTGCGACACGGTTGATTGTGCAGTTATAGCATCATAAGAAAATGGGGTTGGAAGGGACCTCAGAAGGTCACACCTAGTCCAACCCCCTGCTCCAAGCAGGACCAGCCCCAACTACATCCTCTCAGCCAAGGCTTTATCTACCCGGGGCTTAAAAACCTCCGAGGTTGGAGACTCAGTTGGAAATTGGATGGAATTTCAGTTGGAAATTGAGAGAGGATTGAATAGCAGCCGTCAGCTCCCTGCAGGGCGGCTGCAAAGAGGCTGGAGCTGGGCTGGTCTCAGTGGGGGCAGATGGCAGGACAAGGAGCAATGGGCTCAAGCTGCAGCAAAGGAAGTTGAGGCTGGATATTAGGAAAACTTTTTCACGAGGAGGGTGGTGAAGCCCTGGAACAGGCTCCCCAGAGAGGTGGTAGCATCTCCATCCTTAGAGACAATAGGTTTTGTCTGGAATGGTTTGCATAGGGATGATCCTACCTCGAGCAGGGGGTTGGCCTGGATGACTTCCAGAAGGCCTTTCTAGCCAACTTTTCTGTGATGCCTCAAAGCTGCGCTGATTAAGGGATTCACTCTTCACCAGAATAAAAGAAACAAAAAGATCCCTCAGACGTACTCTAGGCATATTTCCATTTCATAGGGTTGGGGAGAGAGGAGACTCTTGGCAACATTTAAATATGCATTTACCATAAACGTATAACCCCTTCAATTACCCTCACCCCAACAAGTGCCAGGGAGACAGGCATTAACTCTTACCCCTTCTCTTACCATTCATTATCCATACAACCTTTTCCCCCCGTGGCTGAAAATCAAGAATCAGAGTGTACTTGGTAGTTGAATTCATGCCAGTCAATGAGGTTTTATGGAAATTAGGTCTTGTCAGACAACCCTGTTAGTTTTGGGATGAGGTTACAAGTTGCACTTCTAACTATACTTGCATTGGCAGAGCAGGCCTCTCTGCAGGGTGTATGATTTAGTCCTAGGTGCCGTTCGGATTGAAAAATAATTGGCACTGTACAGGTTAACTGAATGATACATCTCAAAAAGTAATTAAAGGAGATGGGAAGATATACAATTGCACCATTTTAAATGGGGTATTACCAGTCAGAAGAGCTTCTTAACTAATCTGGTGTTCCCTCCATCCGCACTTACTCCTCAGGGACTGAAGCCAAACAGTATTTTACCCCTGAACGAAAAAAAAGCAACCCAACAAACAGAAGCAAATTACAGTGATTTAGCTGCACTTAAGGTGGGTTGGGGGTGGAGAGATGAGAGCATCCCACTGGACCTAACTACAGTGTGGTAATACGTGTATATGGCATCCGTTCATCGGTGATATTCCAGCTATTCTACTGACTTGTCGAATTGCATTGCCTCCTCTTCATTCAGTTTTGGCTGCAATTGCCTGGGCAGTCAACGTGGAGATGCCTGGGTTGCCCATATATCGATGTCCTAGCTGGATGAGCTCAAAGGAAAGGCAGAAGCCAGTACATCTGGAGCCACAAAGGACTTAAAACCCTCCAACTTTCGGCACTCGGCTCCTGGACGGTTTGCCAACCAAGGCCGGAGAGCCCAGTCCACCTGCCGTGGCATCTGCCTTGTGGTGGCATTTCCTCCACCGAGGTAAGGACTAGTTCCCCCATCCAAGTTGCTCCTCCTCCCAAAGCTGTTGGCACCATAGAGGCTGCTAGGTTATTTCCTGCTGCCCAGCTCACGGCGTTGACAGCTGCAAGTCCTACCGTCTACCGTGAGACCTGTACCAGACCTGACTTGGCATCCAGTTAAGCTGCCCTTTGGAAACATAACAACTGCTTCATCTGTCCACACCATTAAACAGCAAATGGTCTTTCTATGGCAACACTATTGGGACAGTTGCACAATGCCATCCCAAAGCTGTATCAGCGATCTGGAAAATATATGAAATTATTGCGAGTAACATTTGCAGGTGACCTCAGACAGATGCAAGGGGGAAATGCTACAGGCAGGTTTGCCAGACAGACCAATCTGGGCTGCTCAATGGGAGAGGTGCGTTTCATCGACAGCCGCAGGGCAGAGCAACACATCCAGAAAGCATAAAGGTAGGACACACAAGATCACTGCCGTCCATGATGCTGCCAGGGATGCTGAGAAGTGCTGAGGGCTCGTAGCAGACAACCAGGACCACATCCACTCCTACCACGATGCTGCTGGAAAGGATTCAGCTCAGTCCTCAAATGTGCATGCATCCATTCATCCCTTAAAATGGTATCACCTCTGTGGGGGGCACTCGTGATACCCTTTCTGGGGTCCCGTTCTTCTACATAGGACACTAAAAAAATGGAAGCGGATGTGAAAAGAGGTAAAAAATGATCCAAGGACTGGGGAAACTGCTTCAAGAAGCAGGACATGGCTCCCCAGTGGCAGATGATGGTGTTAGGTCCATGTTGTATCAGGGTTGATGGTAATCTTATGCAGTTTAGATTATGGTTTGTATAGGATGGTTTGGACAGGGTTGATCCAGCCTCAAGCAGGGGTTGGACTAGACGTGACCTCTGGAAGTCTCTTCTGGCCCCACTTCTCTGTGATGCTATGAATCTGTGAGTTTAGGAGATGCCTGAGATGTCATTCAGCTCACAGGCAACTGTACCAATAATGATATCAATATTGAATGATGCTAACACAGACCGTTAGGATGCCGCTGTCAGGTCCGTATGTTACTGCAGCAGCCCTAGCAAAACGGTTGTCACTTGTGCCATCAGGGCTGGCTCCGAAACTAGCTCAGAGAGGCTAAAAACAGGCACCGCACATCTCCCTGGGATGTATCCTGGGATCCTACAGACGTAGGAGCTGTTAAGTCCCCGTGAAGGATGCAAGATGAAAGGACCTGACACTTTTTGCTGGGACAAGCACAGCTTATTTGAGTGGACTGCCACGCCTTCCAAGGACAAACTATGTACGTAAAGGGCTGAGCCCCTCTTCTCTTGTCCCAGAAACACCTCACCTGCAACGTCTGTTTTTAGCCTGATACAGCTGGGCAGACAGAGAGGACCGGCACCATCTCACAGCTGATGTGCGCCCAGCCCATAGCTCCTTCTCCCGTGCTAAAGCGACTACAAGTAACATCTGTCCATAACCTGAAGACTAGAGGCAGGGTGCAGCTGCTGGGGGGAAGGGGTAAACACCCTCCTAGCTCCATTAGGCACTCCAGTGATTTATGCCGTGTTCACCGCCCCCATCATTACACTACCACTAACAACGTAACACTGGCTGGACAAACCGAGACTGGAAATAAGATGCAAAGTTTTAACAGACAACAATTTACCCAGGGATCTGAAGAAGCATCACTCACCTGAGGTCTTCGATCTGAACTAGTTGCCTTTCCAAACACATGCTGCAGCTCAGACACAAGTGGTGGGAGGGGGGCAGGCGTCACCAGGCGAGGCTGCAGGAGGTCAGCGCACTTGGCCCTCAGGACCCCTCCCAATGGTGAACTCTCTGCAATATGCCATGCAGTGTGCCCAGAAGATCAGCCAGGCTCTTTTGGGCAGGATGGAGATACCTGATTCACGGTGTGGACTCCTTCTTGGTTACTTCCATAGATTGCAACTATGGCACTAAGACACCAGGCGATAGATAGATAGATAGATAGATAGATAGCCTCATGGTCCTTACTGATCTGGGGGGGGAAATATCCCCCTTGGGCTTCAATTCTGGCAGTCGGTTTGCCCATTGGTTTCTGGCTGCCTGTAAAAGCACCAGAACCCCCTGGACAAACTCCTGTCTCGAGCTCTGGCCAATATCTGAGGTTTCAGACCAACCCAAACAGAAGCTGAATAGACCACTGGCTTTCAACTGTTGTTCATCTGCCCCCACTGAGACCAGCCCAGCTCCATCCCCTGTGCAGCCCCCCTGCAGGGAGGTGAAGGCTGCTATTCAATCCCCCTCGGTCTTCCCTTCTGCAGACCAAATCAGCCCATTTCCCTCAGCCTCTCCTCACCAGTCCTGTCCCCCAGCCCCACAGCCATTTTCATTGCCCTCCACTGGACTCTCTCCAATGCGTCCACATCCTTTCTGCAGTGGGGGGTCACGACTGGGCCCTGCTGCCAGGTCCGTCCCACAACCCGGAGGCAAAGGGGAGCCACCCCAGCCTCCAGTCAAGCCTCAAATGCTGCCAGGCCATCAAAGCAGCTCAGTGGAGATTCAAGAAACATCCAGAGAGCAAAATCCTGGCTTTGCCTGCTGTGCTTCTGGTTTGCAAACTCCCCCCAGAGCGAGCAGGGTCCCAAGGAGCAATTTCCTTTGCCTGAATGGAGGGTTGTTACAAAGCAAAACGTGAAGAGAAACTATAAACTTTGCTCACTTTCATCTCTCTCACCCCAAATAAATCTCGGACATTTATGGGCAGTAGCCAGTGAGCTGTTAGGAGATATTAGACTTTCCAGTGCATGTTTCTGTGCTGTAACAGCAGACAGAGTAATTGGTGCTGGGGGAACTGCTTCAAATGCTTATTTTTTTTATTTCTTCTCACAGTTTCCATAGACAATCCAGGTTGGGCAGCGGGCACTTTAGTCGAGTTCCCTGCACCTCCCCTTTCTTCCTTTATTCACAGCCCGGTTCGATCCTCCAGGGCTCGGGGTTGTCCCGAGGGGTAGGAGGGGGACGGATGGTTACAGGAGAGCCGCGGAGGCGGTGAGCGTCTGCGGTGGAGGTAGGACTATTTAGTATCAGCAGTTATCCCTCAGCTTCAAATTGCGTCACCAAAGGGCGCGCGTAACATCCTCTCTGCCTCGCAGGCGGGGAAACTGAGTCCCAGAGGGGCTGATGGACTTTCCCAAGTTTATGATCCAGAAAGTCTGCGGAGTCAGGAGAAGCACGCAGTGTCCCTGCTCCGTTTCAAGCCGCGGAGGGCAACTTTTTTGGCAGGCGCGCTACCAGTGTTGCCCTGCACCAATCCCTTCCCCTGCCCGATCTGCTGCTCTGCCTCCCGCTCCCTTCCTTGTACGCTTTGCCTGGCCTGCGGCTCGGTTTTCTGCCCCGTGTCATCTGCCCCCTCCCAATGCGCTGCTCTGCTTTCTGCGCCCCGCCCGGTGCTCCCTGCGTGATCTGCTGTTCTGCTTTCTGCCCCATGCGCTTTGCTCAGTCTGCTGCTCTGTTTTATGCTTCCTGCCCGGTCTGCTGCTCTGTTTTCTGCTCCATCATCTTCCCTCTCAGATGCTGCCCGTGCCGCTTGTGACATGTGCTCCTGCGCCCAACTAAAGAGAAGAACCTGAGCTACCTCCCAAATCTGACCGCTGCCGGTCACTAGGGAAGTTTGCAAATGGAGTCAAAAACCCCCCTCCACCCCTACGCTCCTGTGGGTTTGCTTGGAAAGTTTTCCAGCCCCAGATCCCAACCTGGATCCACCTGTTCCCAAGCTGGTGCTCTGTGCTATGTATCGAGGTCTACAACATATTAGGGGCTCGACAAGCAAGGCACGGCCGTGTTGAGATCTCCGGAGCTCCACATCCCCTCCAGGGTCCCCCAGCCCTGGGACTTAGGTGCAGAATAGTCCTGAGGCTACATCCCCACACATTGGGAGAGCTCGGTGCCCGGATGGGATGCACACAGAGCAGGGACAAATGGCACAGACTTGTTCCTTGGTCATAGATGAGCTGTTGAAAGCAAACTGAACCCTCAGCAGCACCATCTGGTATCAAAGTGGCATCAGCTGCAAGGGTTAAGATAACTGCCTGCAGGATATTCTGGGCTTAGTATAAAAGCCCAAGCCTTTCATTTAGGCCCTTGCTGCTCAGTGGGTGCGTCTACACATGCACATTTACTGCGCAGAAAACAAAATGACTGCACAGTGCAAGCACGTGTCTACACTGGGGGTTTGATCCAATGACCCTTGAGGTCCCTAGGATTGTAATCTTATGCAGAGGTTAGATTATGGTTTGTAAAACACGGTTTGGACAGGGCTGATCCAGCCTCAGGCAGGGAGTTGGACTAGATATGACCCTTCCAGCCCCATGTGATCCAGGCTAGATGAACACCTTGCTGGGGTTGTTTGGCACCAGCACTCTTTCCTGCCATGGCAGGGGGT
>NW_017728948.1:95600-104015 GCF_001723895.1 Crocodylus porosus | reverse complement strand
CCTCGTAAAGGCCAGCCCTTGCAGCAAGGAGCGGGGCTGCCAATACGTGCCCCGACGTTATCTCCATGCATCTACTTTATCGTCCTTCAACCTCTGATTTTCTGCCAGCCGTTGTAAATCTCACCTGGAGAGGGGCAGCCGGGCCAGGCCTCATTAGGTTTTTATACTCTCTCTGATTGCTTTCACAGGCCTCTGAGCCGGTCTCCCAGGGCCCCCTGAGTTCAAAGATCAAATAAATTGTCTGGCAGATTTATCAGGTCTCATGGTAGGTAGCCGTGTAGTAAACTTCCTTTGCCTCTTTTTTTTTTTTAACCTGATGTATCAGCATAAAAAGAAGGGCTTTTAAAAGCACACGCGGAGGACTTGGTCTGATCACGGCTGCCTTCCGAATCATAGACAATTCGGGCCGGAAAGGACCTCTGGAGGTCACATCTCATCTAGTCCGAGGCAGGATCCCAGACGAGCCCTTGTTACACAATCAACCCTGCCACACAATTAAAGGCCCATTGTCACTGGACTTCCCCAAAACAGTGTCAATAAACCTGATCTCCATCTTTCTTTGTGCGGATGAAGGGAATGCTATGGATATTGCGCATCTGGTCTTCAGCAAAGCTAAAGGTCCTGCATGAGCTTGTAAAGAATTGGAGAAAAGAGGGCTGGATAAAACTTCGGGACTATAAGGTGCATAGACAATTGACTCGATAGCCACAAGAAATGGGTAATTATTGACTGGTCCATTGCAGAGTGGCAGGAGGCTCCGGGTGGAGTCCCATAGGGGCCTGTCCTGGGCCCGGTGCCGTTCAATTAACAGTTTGGATGTTGGCGTAGATAACTTCCTGAGCAAGCCTGCGGATGACGTGAAACTGGGACGGACGGTAAACGTGTTGGAGGATGGGAGCGCGATTCAGAAGGACCTTGACAGATTGAAAAGCTGCACACCGGTTGAGGCAAAAAATCGCTGCAGTTTGGGAGCAAAAAAAATCAAAAGCACCAGTACAAAAAAGATGATACTTGGCTGCTCTATGGAGAAGGATCTCGGGGTCTTGGTAGGTCACACAATCAAGCCAAAAGGCAGCTGCACAAAAGGTGGATGCAGGTTTAGGAGTCATCAAGAGGCATTTTTGCAAGACATGGGGGGTGACAGTGCCTCTCTGCTCGGTGCTGGTTAGGCCTCCTCTAGATACTGTGTGCAGTCCCGGGCTCCACATTTTAAGATGGATGTGCAGAAGTTGGAGAGGGTCCAGAGGTGGGCAACAAGGTTGATCTAGGGCTTGGAGAGGAAGTCATACAAGGAGAGGCCGAAGGAGCTGGACTGGTTCAGCCTGCAGAAAAGGGGACTTGACAGCAGTATTCAAAGCCCTGAAGGGCTGCCATAGAGAAGAGGGAAAGCATCTTTTTCTCTTGTGCAGCAGAGAGGAGGACATGGCCCAGGCTTGAAGCTGTGGCAAATAGGTTCAGGCTGGATATCAGGAAAAACTTCTTCACCTAGACCTCCCCCAACAGTGGTAGAAGTGGATACTGTACAGGGAGGGTATTGACCAGGACACCTCTAAAGCGATGCATCTCCATTCAATATCCTCCCCGGTCTGCACCGTTATCTGTATAAAGTGCCAGAGGAAACTTCGTTCAACAGCCATTCATAAATCGATCATCCATGAATTTATCCAGTGCCTTTTTGAACCTGGCTGTGCCCTTTGCCTCCAAAGACAAGGCCCAGAGATATAAGCCCCTTCACCAATGCAGGGTGAATGCAAGCTCGTGCAGTATATTTTCCAGATCTAAACCAAATGCTTCCAAAGAAGAGGCACTATATTAGCAGAACAAATTGATGAGTTGGAGAGAGTCCAGTGGGGGCAATGGAAATGGTTGTGGGGCTGGGGACCAGGACTGGTGAGGAAAGGCTGAGGGTAATGGGCTGATTCAGTCTGCAGAAGAGAAGACCGAGGGGGATTGAAGGGCAGCCTTCACCTCCTGCAGGGGGGCTGCAAAGAGGATGGAGCCGGACTGGTCTCCGTGGGGGCAGATGACAGAAGGAGCAATGGGCTCAAGCTGCAGCAAAGAAAGTTGAGGTTAGATATTAGGAAAAACTCTCTCATGAAGTGGGTAGTAAAGCACTGAAACAGGGTCCCCAGAGAGGCGGTGCAGTCTCCATCCTTGGAGGTTTTGAAGCCCTGGGTAGACAAAGCCTTGGCTGGGATGATGGAGTTGGGGCTGGTCCTGCTTGGAGCAGGGGGTTGCACTAGACGTGACCTCCCGAGCTCCCTTCCAGCCCTCACTGTCTATGATTTGATGACCGTGTCTACACATGCACATCCTTAATGCACCTTTAAAATATCAATTTTAGCCTATTTGCACTGAAGTTTGATTTTAAGCATATCTAGTCCAACCGCCTGCTTAAATTTGAGCAGGGAGTTGGACTAGATGCGACCTCCCGGGAGCTCCCTCCCAAACCTCATTTTCTACCATCCTAACAAGTTCATTATTACTGGCCAATCACCAATTTTGCAGGCGAGACATCTACCATGCGAATCACCTGGTGCTAACTAATGCCCAGCTTTGAGTCGCACCCGCCGAGGACACGCGGCCTCCACCCTCCCTTCTCGCTCGGAGCTGCTGCAGGGCCTCGCTGTGCTCTGTGAAACAGCTGTCGCCTCCCCCCACAGCTGGCTGCCCTCCAGACAAGGAGAAAGAGATTTTCTAAATATAGGTTGCTAAGTGCTTTGGGAGTGAGAGGTGCTTTATAAAAGTAAGTCATCGTCCCAGCTCTTACTACATAATTGCAGCTGTATTTTTCAGGGTTGGTTTTTTTGTTGTGGGGGGGGGGGTTGTTTTGCTTTTTTTTTTTTTTGCTGAAACACTTTTTCCATGCACCAGTTGATGCGGAGTTATCCAAATGAATTTCCATAAGCATAAAGCTTAATCTGCCCTCGTTGCAGCCATCCATATATTTTTAATATGTCGAGTAATGGAAAGTTCTCAGAGCGAATGGAGAGAGCTGTCAGGTTTACTGCCCTGGAGGATCAGGCCTTGCTTATCCATCTAACAGACCTGCAGATATGAGGTGTGCAAGGGAAGGGGTCGAGGTGGGATGTTTAAAAATAATACCCAGCACATAAAAATAAGGCAGTGTCTAGAATCAGCAACAATATGACGGGATCTGCACAAAACCAGGAGAGAATTTCCTGTTTCAGTGGCTTTTTTCAAAGGCAAGTGACATTTGGCAGCGGTGGGGGGTGAAAATCCCAAATCGTTTCATCAAAAGACTTTGGATAGCAAGGTTTGGTGGCTTCATGCAAAACTGGTTGAGGGGGAGGTCGCCTTTTGGGGGGTTTTAAACCAATTTTGTTTCTTTAGGAAACCAAAATAGTTTCTATTTGGAGGTTTGTGCCTGCACACACACACATACACAACACAGCTCAAGGATGCTGCCTAGGGGGGGGGTGTGTGTGTGTGTGTGTGTGTGTGTGTGTGTGTGTGTACACAGCACCTAACACAAGGATGCTGCCTGGGGAGTGTGTGTGTATGCACATGTGTGTACACACAAGTCTGTGTGTGTATACGGCAACTAATACAAGGTTGCCGCCTGGGATAGGTGCTGCACACACACACACACACCCCCCCTTGGAAACATCCTTGCGTGTGTGTGTACAGCACCTATCCCAGGCAGCAGCCTTGTGTTAGTTGCTGTATGCACACACAGATGTGTGCATGCGTGTGCACACCCCCCACCCCAGGCAGCATCCTCGTGTTGGGTGTTGTAAACACACACACATATCCCAGGCTTATGTTAGGTGCTGTACACACTACTGCCCTCCCCCCGGCAGCATCCTTATGTTAAGTGCGTGTTAGGTGCTGTACACACACCCACATAGACCCTGGCAGCATCCTCGTGGTGCTAGGTGCTGTACGACCCAGGGCGAGAGGCAGCTCCTGCCCCGTTCCTGCTGCACAGCGTGAACAGAGGAGAGCAGCCCGAGCTGGGCAGGGAGCGTCAGACGCGCAGGCGAGGCCGAGCGATGCGCTCGAGCTTGGAAAGCCTCCGGCGGAGCTGGACGCGGAAACCAGCCCGGCTGCGCCCCCACCAAGGGCCTTGCCGCAAGACCGGTGCTGCCCTCAGCTGCGGTCGTTTAATTAAGATGTCCACAAGCCACCTTTCTGCAGAGAGGATTTCAGCCCTGAGAGCAGCTCCACTCCTGCCCTGGTCGCCGACTTCAGGGAGCAGGTGGGCTTTGGTGGCCCTGATCCCGCCGGGATCCTTGTAAGCCCTTGGCTGATCTGCTCGATTTCTGCTCCCTTCCCCGTGCCCCCAACTGATCTTCTGCTCGGTTTCTGCTCCCTGCTCTGTGCTCCCCAGTTGATCTGCTGCTTTGTTCTCTGCTCCCTGACCCATGTCCTTGGACTGATCTGCCGCTCTATTTTCTGCTCCCCAATCGATCTGCCGCCTCCCTTATCTTTGGCTTGCCACACAGACTGGCACCCCCCCCCCACAAAATGCTCACCCCCAGAAATGCAGTATTGAGGGCGTTGTGGGGGTGCCCATGGAGTCCACAAGCCCCTGAGCTTCTTGCACCCTTTCCCTGGGCACGAATGCCAAGCTGGGCATTTCTTTTGTCCTGTTCCTCGCCTCTCTGCCCACACGGCCCCAGCCTCTCCCCGAGGTTCACAACCCAGCAGCGAGCCCGGCTGGTCTCTCAGCCCACGGCCTGCCACGAACGTGCTCTCGGGAGCCTGCCAGCAGGCGGGATCAGCACTTTGCTTTCCAGCCCCAGGATCAGAAGAAAAATGTTTTCTGCATCAGACGCTTGAAAGACTACAGATCACCTACAAGTATTTTTATTGCGGGAGTTTTGTTCTTGTTCCGAACTGTAAATGCTTTATGTCTTCCAGGTGCCGGCGACTCGGCTGGCGATGGAGCGCGTTTCGCAGAGCCACCAGCTGCAGCACGCAGGTGCGCGTGCATCTAGCACGCCAGGGTGAAGCTAAACAGCTGTCGGATGGGCGAGGGGGGGACTGGAAGGGATTTGCAGGCCCGTGGAGGATGGTTGGCAATTAAACCTGAAGCAATGGGCACAGGCAGGATGGGGGTGGGTTTGAGATGGGGCTCTTCTGAAAAGCACACGATTCAATTAAGTCGGTGAGGGGAGAGGGTGATGGGTGGAAGATGACAGTGCTCTGGATGTGCAAATCAACTGCAACCTCAACAGCGTGGGCATGGAGGATGCGAGAGGAGTTGGTCAAGCAGAGACAATCCTTCGGCTCAGCTCAGAGGCGAGATGAACATAAGAGCTGCCATTGACTAGATCAGGCCTGAGGTCCATCTTGCCAGGACAGATGAAGAGAGCAGAGATCGAACTGGGTCTGATCAGGGTTTTTCCCCTGTTCCTCTTCAGACTTGCAGTCTCCAGCCCCTAAGGTCCAGGAGACCCCCGGACCTGGAAGGCACCGTGTCATTTCTACATGCACCTAACCAGTGCAAGATGCATGAATCACAATCATTCGGAGCCGGCGGCATGCGTCGGGACAGGCTTGCATCGGTGTATTTTGCTACACATGGAGTCACGTCAGGGCATTGCACGTTAGGACAGGACATGAAGGAGAATCCTACGTGCAGCAGAGTTGCTCAATGTAATTTAGGGAAGCAGGAAGCAGCAGCCTGGGCTGGGATCTGGGCACGGCATCAAAGGAGCTGCTCAGCTGATACGATGAAAGGGCAGAGGGATTCCTCGGTTGCACTGCTCAAGTCTTGGATTACATTAGAGACCCCGTTTGGAGCTATAAAACGCTGCAGATGCAGCTCTCCTTTGCAACCATGCGGACCACGACGATTAAGAGGCAGCCTGTGATACCTGATGTCGAGGGTTGTGTCCAGGACATGCAGCTATGGAAAGAAAAAACTTTTCATGGAAATTAGGCAACTCCAGAATCCAGCTCTTTCTGATCCTCTTTGAACAACCAGGGCAACAGAAATAACATTCCCAACTCTGGAATGCGTGTGGTTGATCTTAAGGCTCACGTTCCTACCACCATTCTCGGTCACAGGCTTTGGAGTAGCCTTGTTCATAGCGCCGGAAAGCCCTGCAGGAATAGGCACTTGTAAACATTGCCCTTGGACTTTAAACAAACTGGGCGCATCTACATGTGCACCATTACTGCGCAGTAACTGAAAATTACTGCACAGTACAGGCGCATGTCTTCCACTAACTCGGGAGTAAATTTGCTACCTGAATGAAGCAGGTAGCAAATTTATTCCTGAGTAGTTACTGCACAGTAAGGCACATGTAGATGCCTTACTGTGCAGTAACCCTGTTTGTTAGTGGGAAGTAACTTTACTCCCAGATCAGTGCACACACAGCATTAGTGCACTGTAATGCCTGCACATGTAGATGGTGGTCTGAAAATACTGCACAGTAAATTACTGCGCAGTAAATGCACATGTAAACATGCCCACCGTGTTTCTATGTGCATTTGCTCCCTTCATGTTCCAATCTGACAGGAGGGTCCATGGACACAATGAGTTTTCAGCAAATGTTTAACTATGAATAATTGTATTTATCATTTCCAGTCATGCTTAAGGCCCCCAAAACAACACATGAACCGAGGCACGGTGGGCTGAACAGACAACATTTGCTCCAAGGAACTTCCTAGAAGAGTTGGGGAATGGAAAGACGGCTCTCAGATAATGGCTAGAGATGAGGAAGATCCACCGACAGGGAAAGCTCGACCCTGCGCCGATATGAATCAGCACCATTATTGTCTTCAGCAGATCAGTGCTGATTTATAGCAGCAGAACATGCTGGGCTGACTTGGTAAGCATGAACATGTGCCCTATCAACCCAATTCAAACTCATCCAGCCAGGCCACAAAAACAGGAGGTGGTAGAGGGTGGAACTTTATAAAGGCATTTCATGAAACACGAATCCCTGAAAGTTAACAAGAATGGGGTACCTAAGTCTCTTAGGCAAGCCCCAAAGCGCTACCCTACCTAATGGATCAAAATCAACCCAGCTAACGAACGAGTTTTCTTTCTGCCTCCAAACATTAGTAGCTTTTCATCCAAATCATTCACCAAAACTTCTTACAGGTGTGAACAAGGTTTGGGTGGATGTTAAGAAGAATTAGGAGCAACTCATGGGCAATTAGCAGACAGGAGAGGATAGAAATGAAAAATAGTTTCATAGTTTCATAGTTTCTAGGGTCGGAAGGGACCTGAGCAGATCATCTAGTCCGATGATCCGATGATGGGGCAGGGTAAGAGCTCAGGCAGGTCTGGAAGTGTGGGACTTGAAGCTAACAACCAGACTAGAATGGAGACATCTCCACGTCTCAGGCAGACTAGAGATTTTTATCACTTTCCATTACGGATCTGTTTTCAAGGGGAAAATTCATCTCTGGGCAAAACCTAATCGCCTTCTGCTGTTTGCTTTGAGAACAGGTCTGAGCATGAGGTGTTGGCCTTAATCTTTGAATTTCCTGCCTTTTTTCTGGTTTTGCAGTCGTCTTATAATTAAATGTTGGTTTTCTGTATTTATATGCCGTGGCCGGGGGCCAAGCCTTAGATGCTTTTCTGCATGGAAAAGGAGGGAAATACAGACTACATCTGCATCCCATGAAATATTCCAGGCTGCAGCCGGTGGAGGAAAAACGAGTTGCCCTTCAGGACCAGGGAACAGGTTAGTTTCTAAAGGCAACTTGAGAGCCATGTGCAAGAGAAGGTGGTTGCATTTGTTTCTGGTCTATAGATGTCCTTATTGTGGAGCTTCCCACAATGCCCATTCCCGTGGAGTAGGGTTGTCCAACTGATGGCAATTTGCAGCCCCCACGCTGCCCGGTGGCTACCACCCCCTTTTATCACTCCAGCCGCAGCAGCATCCAGGCTCTCCGGGCCCCGTCCCTGCTCCCATGTGGGATGAGTCCATGGCATGGAGATCCTGCGACCGGGGACCTGGGGATGGGGGACGAGGTGCCTGCATGGTGCAGGGCAGTGGGGAGACCATGGCCTCTGCAGATGGGGTCCTGGATACTTAAAAGTTCCCCTCTATTCAGCACTTGGGGAGGCCACATCTGGAGTCCTGTGTCCAGCTGTGGCCCTCCACTACAGAAAGGATGTGGACACATTGGAGAATTGGCAATGAGAATGGTTGTGGGGCTGGGGACATGACTGGTGAGGAGGGGCTGAGGGAACTGGGCTGGAGAAGAGAAGACTGAGGGGATTGAAGAGCAGCCTTCACCTCCCTGCAGGGCAGCTGCAAAGAAGATGGAGCTGGGCCGTTGTCAGTGGGGGCAGATAGACGTCATAGACATCAGGGCTGGAAGGGACCTCGGGAGATCATCAAGTCCAGCCCCCTGCCCAAAGGGCCGGACATCAGCTGGGGTCATAGGATCCCAGCAAGATAAGCATCCAGTTTACTCTTGAAG
>NW_017728948.1:94243-95589 GCF_001723895.1 Crocodylus porosus | reverse complement strand
TGGTGGAGCCAAGGCCACAACTGGGCAGTTTGGCCAAGAGGTGATCATGGGATACCAGATCAAAAGCTTTTTTGAAGTCAAGATATATGATGGCAGGACAAGGAGCAGTGGGCTCAAACTGCAGCAAGGAAAGTTGAGGTTGGATATTCGGAAAAGCTCTCTCACGAAGTGGATGGTGAAGCACTGGAACAGGCTCCCCAGAGAGGTGGGGGAGTCTCCATCCTTGGAGGTGCTGAGGCCCTGGGTAGACAAAGCCTTTGCCAGGGTGATGCAGTTGGGGCTGGTCCTGCTTGGAGCAGGGGGGTGGACTAGCCGTGACCTCCTGAGCCCCCCTCCAGCCTTCATTGTCTATGACTGTAATCCTTGTTGTGTGCTCCAGGTCTATGTAATCACCCCAGACCAGTGGAGAACCAGCTCCACCCTCTAATTTCAACACTGCCGGTGCGTGCCAACTCATCATGAATTCATTTGCGTATTGAGCCAGGCATTATCCCACACGTGGTCAGGTTTGCTCAGCAAGAGATGTGAGGCCAGAGGATACTGTGTCCCTCTAGGTCTGTGCAGCACTTGGCAACCTCCCATGGAAGAGGCATTCGGCGGGGCTCACTCTGGAGAGGGAGCTCCAGCGATGAACAGCGGGGCTTGACCCATCTGGGATCACCTGCCACATCTGGCCAGCCAGCTTCCTCTTCCAGGAGCCGAGCAGGGGGCCCTGTGGACTAGTGGACAGGATATCAGAGGTCCCAGGCTCCAGCTTTGTGTCTTTGTTTTTGTCTTGCCCGAGAAAGCCTGACCCTAACATGCCTGAGCAGTGCCTAGAACAGGACCCCCAGGGGCCTTGATCACCAAGGTGGGTTTCCAGGCATTATACATCCAAAACCATGATGCCCACAAAGAAATAGCATTCAGTCACTACTGAGTTACACTCGCCTGGCTTTGAACCAGGAGCGAGAGACTCTGCAGCCCGTTCCCAGCGCCAGAACGATACGCCCCATTGCTTTGCATTCATGTCTGATCAGAAGCACACATCCCCGTGATCGCAATTGTCAGGTAAAGCTGGGAGGACTCCAACAGAGCTCTTCACGGGCCAAAAAAACACAGATTTGAGACAGCCAAAACAATCTGCAAATTTGCCAGTACGTGGGCTTGTTTTGTCCAAAACAACTCAGAGGAAAAGCAAGAGAGATGGGGAGAGAGCATCGAAATGAATCACTTCAAATAAACATCATTTCAACATTTTCAAATAAAAATCAAATGTTTGTTTTGTTTTCTCCTGTTGTCTGGTGGAGGGGAGAGGGTCATTTTCATTTTTAACAAGATATGTGATTGGAAAAAAAAAAAAAAAA
>NW_017728948.1:85981-94184 GCF_001723895.1 Crocodylus porosus | reverse complement strand
TTTTTTTCTATTTGTTGGCTAACCAAATATATGTACATATACACAGCTATTATATAACACATACACACACCCCCAAACACACATAGTAAATATGGGTGTGTATAGACACACATGCACATATATCTATCTATATATATGTGTACTGGGGGCTTGGGGGTGTTGGTTGTAGCCATGCTGGTCTAAGGACATACACAGACAAGGTTCTTTGGGTAAATGTGGTATCTTTTACTAGACCAACTAAAATACACACACACACACACAAATACATCCATTTATTTATATATTATAACGTGCATATACATACACATATGCAGACACACACATATACACACATGCACATGCACACTCACTGTTCATGCACATACCTCTATTGTCAGGACATGTGCTCCTTGAATTCCCTGACAGTTATTCCAAACTTTGAAGCCTTGAGGTTTATAATGGCTTTTAATCCATTGTTAAAACTTAAAAAAAAAAAAAATCCTATGCTTCCAGTGCTCACATGCAAGTCATTTCATGCAAGTACCTTAGTAAATTAGAGCTTGATTTAATACAGGGATTCTTGCCTATGCATTGGGTTACAGCCTGACAATTAGGGAACACATTTTTATTAGGACTGAACAGCTATACAGCAGATTAGAGATTTCCATCACTGGGCCAGATCTAGCAGCTATATTCAGTGCTTCCCAGGCAGATCCTCCTTTAGAATAAACTCTGTGGGTTATGCATAAAACCCACATTTGTGCAATGGGCTCAAGCTGCATCAAGGAAAGTTGAGGTTGGATATTAGGAAGAATTTTCTCCCGAGGAGGGTGGCGAAGCACTGGACCATGCTCCCCAGAGAGGTGGTGCAGTCTCCATCCTCAGAGGTGCTGAAGACCCAGGCAGATGAAGCCTTGGCTGGGATGATGGAGTCGGGGCTGGTCCTGCTTGGAGCAGGGCTTGGACTAGATGTGGCCTCCTGAGCTCCCTTCCAGCACTCGTTGTCTGTGACTGTGGTTTTAAGTACTGCACAGCTCTGTTCTTGCAGCTTCTCCCCAAGCAAGAGACTGATACAAAGGCAGGTTGTTCACTGATAGACTCCTTGACTAAGCACCTGGAATTGCCTCTATCATTAAAATGAGACCATCATGAGACCACCTAGCATCATGAGACCTATCTATAGTGC
Source organism: Crocodylus porosus (assembly GCF_001723895.1). NCBI lineage: Eukaryota > Metazoa > Chordata > Crocodylia > Crocodylidae > Crocodylus > Crocodylus porosus. Next base: position 93,019 of record NW_017728948.1, on the reverse strand, counting down.
CTGTATCCCTTATTCCCAGACTAGAAGTGTCTTATTCTCCATGTAGGCACACACAAAGGAAAGTCAGCTGCATTATTTTTCAGCCATTCCTCCTTCTCCGTTCTCCTTTTCCATAATCACTTTGCATGGAGCCAAGCCAGTGCACAGCAATGCTGGCTCAGGGAAAAGAGATTCCCCTCCTTTGACAGCAAGAACCAGTGAAGCCAGAAAAGAGCTGCCACTCACCAAACATCCTTAGGTCTCTTGTTTGATGCTGAATTGGATAAGCACTTCATAACAACAGCATCTGGATGCATCTCGGTCCTTGCAAGGAAATACGGCTCACCATCAGGCAACTCCCACAGAAGAAGCATTCAGGGCAGCAAACTCAGAGCAGGTGAGTTATGCTCTGGATAAAGAGCTTCAGTAATCAGCACCTAGCCTTGACCCATCTGGGATGATTGGCCCCAGTGCTGTGGGACAGCCAGTATCCTCTTCAGCCACGGAGCAGGGGACAATGTGGGCTCACACATAGGACATTGGGTGTCCCAAATGCCAGCCTTAAGTCATTGTGTCTTTGTTTCTGTCTTGCCTGAAATCCTCTCTGGAGCAGAGACCCACCCTAACAAGCCTGGGCAGCTCCTAAAACAAAAGTCCAGCCCCCAATTATACTATCAGGAACTAGCCACCAAGGGGAAGGCAGGCAGGAAGCCAAAGGGAGCACAGCATGTCCTCCAAGGGATGTATTAGGGTTTCATAGATTTGCCCCTTTGACATAAGGGAAAGGTAGAGTTGAATATCTTTTTCAAGGACTACCTGAGGCCACTAAGGTAGGCAAAATAATCACATCAAGCATTTGCACTGGCTGGGAATTGCACCCAGATCCTCTACATGGCAAGCAGGATTTCTGCCCTTGAACCACCAATGCTTTGAAAGTCAAGTCATCTGCTATATAAAAAGCCACTTTCCCCTTATGACCTCTTTCCTCTCCAGCCAGTCCATGCTCCTAAGAAAACAGGCCTGGGCCCAATCTCCCCAAACTCTGCATATTTTTCCTAAGGCATTTATTTCACCTGTTGTTCATTGCTACCAAAACTGCTTCACCTCTGACGTCCCTACAATGAACAGGGTCCAGTTTATATAGGCCACAGGCCCCTTGCACTCCCAGCAGTTTTGGGAAAGACTCAGTGTAGTTCACCCCCTAGTTCACCCTTGCACCATCACATTGTTTGCTCTGGGCCAGGCCCTTTTGTACATTGTGGGGGGTTTATAGATACAGTGCAATGCTAAAATAAATGTAGGATGCCCTTAGAGCTGCTCTTTTTAGGGGGCCGTGGGCAGTAGGAATTGCACCGGTGCTTTCTGGGAAGAGTTTGAAAGCAAAGCGTGGAGCTTACTGCTGCACTTAAGGGACAGTATTGGAGAAAGGCAAGACTTGTAAAACAAGCCCTGTGGGCATCTCTCTCTCTTCTGCAGGCTGGGTCTGCCCCAGGGGCTAAAAGCCTGCAGACACTATCCAGTAACCCCGGTCGTTATATAAAACACTGCAGCTTGTACCTTGGTCGCGGCTCTGGGCGAGGGAAGAAGGTGACTGACATGAGCATGGCACTGTTGGTCAATGAGGGGGTGGCCTGGTGGTTGGACTCCTGGCCACTGTCCTGGGAGACACTTTTCACGGGTGATATCACCAGCCAGGTACATTCCTCTGCTCACCTTGGATCTCGCTCCCCTCCTGAACTTTATGCCCAGGTGTTTTGGCAGACAGGAGTTAGGAGAACCCAAGAAAACAGCCAAAAGAGGGAATTAGGGACCAGACAGCCAGGTTTTCCAAGGAGCAGTCACCCAGCCACGCTGACTCCTGCTTGGAAAGGCCAAGTTATGGAAACTTTCCCCCCCCAAGTTGCAGTGAGTTGCAGCTGTGTGATATTCCTGACAGCTCTGGCATACCCCAAATTCATGACACCGCTCCCAGGGTGGGTGCGCAGCATCCTCCCAACCTCCTCCTCACTCAGTGATTTTCAACCTGTGATCTGCAGACACCTGGGGGTCCTCAGACCATGTCTAAAGATGACTATAATCAATCAAAAGTATGTGAATGCCCATACTTATAAATACCCATACTTACGGAAAGGATGTGGACACATTGTGGACACATGTGGTCACATCTGGAGTTCGGTGTCCAGTTGTGGGCCCCTCACTACAGACAGGTTGTGGACACATTTGAGAATTGGTAATGAAAACGGTTGGTGACTGGGGGACAGGACTGGTGAGGAGAGGCTGAGAGAAATGGGCTGGTTTATTCTGCAGAAGAGAAGACCGAGGGGGATTGAATAGCAGCCGTCACCTCCCTGCAAGGGGGCTGCAAAGAGGATGGAGTTGGGCTGGTCTCAGTGGGGGCAGATGGCAGAAGGAGCAATGGGCTCAAGCTGCAGCAAGGGAAGTTAAGGTTGGATATTAGGGAAAACTTGCTCGTGAGGAGGGCAATGAAGCACTGGAACAGGCTCCCCAGAGAGGTGGTGAAGTCTCTGTCCTCGGAGGTGTTGAAGACCCGGGTAGACAAAGCCCTGGCTGGGATGATGGAGTTGGGGCTGGTCCTGCTTGGAGCAGGGGTCGGACTAGATGTGACCCCCTCAGCTCCCTTCCCGCCCTCCTTGTCTACCACTGTAATCCTTGTTGTGTGCTCCAGGTCTATGTAGTCACCCCAGACCAGTGGAGAACCAGCTCCACCCTCTAATTTCAACACTGCTGGTGTCTGCGATTCTATGATTTTAATTCAAAGGGGTCTGCACCTCCTTTAAAAACTTTTTAGGGGTCTGCAAGTGAAAAAACATTGAAAACCACTGCCTAGGTCCAGTCCTGTGTGCTCTGCTACCCAGGGTCAATGCTCCCAACATTGCTTTCCACTTCTCTCCCAAAAAATTAGAATAATTCCTAAATAACTAATGATTTTCTTCCACCTGGGCCTTTTTCTTCCCCTGGAATATGTGACAGGGAAAGGGCACGAGGGGCCTGTCCAGGCGCTGAAACACCGGGTGTCTGCCAGAAGCGGGCTATAGGGCCAGCTGGGTGCCTTCAGAAGGCAGGTAAAGTCATGAATATAGCTACAGAGTTTATCGCCTTGTCTAATTTCTTTGATAGATGTGGCAAAAAAGATTAGTAATAATAAAAAAAAAAATTTTAAGTTGAAACCTTCCCAATTGCTTTCTCCAAGCCAAGACGGAAGGAGGACGTGTAGAGAGAGAAACCGTGAGCTCCCCGTCAATGTTTTGCATGGACAGAAACTCTATTTTGGGTTCTGCTGTGTGAAAACAAAGGCAAACGAATAGCATTGCCCCCGCCGGAGACGAATTTTGCTACTGCTGTTTAATACTTTTTCCTTTCCACGCTGCGAGCGGAGCATGCCAGAGGTCAGGCACAGTTCAGAAATAGCTCCCGTCAAGGCAAGGTTTTACGATTCCCCGCAGCGGGAAGACGGGTTCTTCCCCGACTCTGCAAACAAAATGAATGTCTTCCACGATAACGAACGGAGGGCCTGCGCCAAGACGCCGGTGGCACGGGTACAAGATGGAAACGAATGCCGAGATGGTCTTACACCGCCGTGATTCGGCTTCCTGCTAAAGCTACCGTCTTTTTTTGCGCTGTTGGCAGCGGTTGAATAGTTGCAAAGGGAAATGTTCTGGCCTGGCTTCCCGGAAAAGGGCTGGCAAAAAGGTAGGCCAGGTTGGGTAACAAGGCTGCATCAAACGGTTGCTCCTGTGACGTACAGCGAGGGCCGGGAGGCAAGAAGATGTCACATTTTTAATCAGGTTGAAGGTTATTAAGTCTACTCCATCGGCAGAAGTGCAAGACACAGCACCATAATCCTGGAAGGCTGCAATGTGGCTGGGGCAATAAACTGTAAGGAGACACCAGAGTGCCAGTATAAAAGCTTTGAGCAATGATACCCAGACTCGGGCTCCTGAGCTGCAAATGTCTCTTCATCCCATTGCCTGCCGCTCTTTATTAGGGAAGACTTCAAAGGGCTGGGTTTTAAGCCCAGGCACTGGGGCTGGCCTTTCCTGCAGCGTCTGTACCGTGGCTTTGCCCTTTTGAACCGGCAAGTGTTGCGGCTCTGGTTCACACTGGCTGCGTGTGCAGCCCCTCAGCTCCAGAGCATTGAACCTGTCCGATATTTATAATCCTGGCAAGTAAAGGGGGGAAAGGACCTGGAGCACCTTTGTTGGAAGGGGGTGATGGCAGCTGGCTGTGCAGCGCCGTTCCCCTCCGCTTCACTGGCCTATTTCAGTGCTGGCATTGCAGCCTGGAGGGGACCCTGCGGTGGCCCAAGTCTGTGGATGCTACATCTGCCTTCATATTACCGTCCCCGTGCACCCTCCAGGTCACCTCCATGCGAACCGCCACACTGCAACTGCTCCCCTTCCCCGAACCTCGCGGAGCAGGTAGTTTGGACACCGGCAGATCTGAGGTCTCCAAGCCAAACAGATGGTGAGGAGGAGTGCGTGCGTATTGTGGGGGGTGGAAATTATCCAGCCAATAATCAGAGCATCGCAGCCCACCTACACAGCCTTGTCTCTCCCTCCAGCTGATACCGTAACCGGCTCTCTGTTTCAGAGCTTGTCTCTTGGCCCGAGCGCACTGGAATTGCTGCATTTTTACTACTTCTACTTTCCTCCGCCTTGGCCGGCACCTCTGATCCCTGTCTCGGATCCGAGCCTTGTTTTATTTCATTCTCAGCAGCCGCCCGAGCTTCCAGACACTTGCAATGGCAGAAAGCACATGGAGCAGGACTGGTGTATTGCTGCTGCGATGGTCACGGAGCCCGGGAGCAAAGGAGTGATGCCTCAACCCCACCACGGCTCTATTTCCCAGTCCTATGTTCTTCCTCTGTGGACTGAGAAATAGGGAGGCCGTGTGGTCTAGTAGGTGAGGCTTTGCAGACCCATCTTCCATTCCTGACTCTGCCACTAACATGCTGGGTGACCTTGGTCAAGTCCTTTGAGCCCCAACCTCGTTCCTCAGGTCAGGGATTGAGTTCATAGGTTGCTTCTCAGGGGTGCTGGCTGCTTCTGCAATGGTACAAATAAAGACAGCAGCTGCGGGTCACTTCTCCTCCCAAAGGTCTCTGGTATCCCCCAGCCCCATCTGCTTTTTCCCTGCTAAATCCATTGCTGTGGCTTGTCAATGCACAAGGATGTATTGCATGAAGCCTAGCAGCCAGCTCCTGCTCCCAGTTAACAGGCTTGAGTTTGGAGCTCAGGTTAGATCCAAAGCAGGCTTATAACCTGGATCGAGGCAGCCTGCTGCATCCACATCCAGACACGGGAGCTGCCAGGTCCATCGCGCACGTAAAGCAGCACCGTGAACGCTGGCCTCCTGAGATGCAGGTGTGAGTTTGCAAAGGATGACGGATGAGCACGCTGCACACGCCAGCCAAGCACGGTTAAATATGGCTTTAGAAACTTCCAAACCCATGTTAGGGTGGGATATTTTTTTCTTTTCCTCCTGCCGGCACGGCCAAGCGCCTCCATTACAAAGAAAGCAGCTCTCAAGTAATTGCAGGGAAAGAGGACCAACAAGCCACAAAAGTGAAGGACCTTCCAGAAATGACCCAGATACCTTGTTCTGGGCAATAAAAGCCCAGGGCTACAAACAAATGTTGTGCAGGCCGGAGGAAAACCAGGATGCCTCCGTTTCCAAACATTCAAGCCTCCTCTTTCTAGCCTGGGCAGTTTGCAAGAGATTCGATGTGATTAGATGTTCACATTTGCTTTGCAGATCCCGCACAAGCAGCTTTTCTGCTGCTCCCTGTTTAAATATAGGCTGCTGCCTATATTTCCTATAGGAGACTTTCTGGGTCGGGGTCTTGCACTGAGTTTCTACCCTTTTCCCCTGCTGGGAGGGGAGACAGGGCATGAACAAGCACGTCCCCTTCATGGGGTAACAGCAGAGTGAGGGGAGCAGGAGGCTGATGGGATCTGGTAACTCCCTGCTCGGAGGACTCACCACAACTCATTTGTGTGCAGGGGAATGAATTCCACATTTTGGAAAGCGAAGGACGCATTTCCCTGGCAAGACATTTTAATAAAGAAGGAGCAGCTGTTGGAAGCTGCTCAGGAAGCCTGAACTTGTTAGAGAGAGGCCTGGTGGGGACAGGATCGTGGGCAGCGGGTCAGGGAAGGCAGTCAGTGCTGCAGGGCAAGCACAGCTCATCATGTGGCTTCCCAGCATCCCGGGCGGATATGGTCATGTGCACGGGTGAAGGGCAGTGTCAGCCTGTAATATATATATATGTGCACTTAGATACATGTACATGCATTAGATAGATAGATAGGTAGATAGATAGATAGATACGCACATATATTCATACATGCATACATAGAAATAACATGATAGACCAAAGTAATATGATAGATAGATAGATAGATAGATAGATAGATATGCACATATATTCATACATGCATACATAGAAATAACGTGATAGACCAAAGTAATGTGATAGATAGATAGATAGATAGATAGATAGTAGTGGGCTCCTATACGCGTGCACAGAGCCTGCTCCAACACGCTGGAAATCTAGCACATCGGAGCAGATGCAATTAATCGAGTCTGCCGGAGCCCGGAAACAGATGCGCTCCGGCAGCCTTCCTCGGCACGTGTAGCATTGTCTCCATGCTGAAAAAATAGCAGCAGGGCACTTTAAAATAAAACACAGCCAATAATCTTCACGTCGAAGTGCCTCACTGCCTTTTTTTCAGCACGGGGACACTGATACACGTGCATTTCTAATTAGTGCAGCTCACTAATGAAAGAGCCTGGCACCGTGTCTCACAGCACGTGTGAAAATGCCTAGTGTGACAAGCTGAAGTGGTATGAAAGAAAGAAAGCAAGCAAGCAAGTGTTGTGATATACTGAATATGATAGACAGACAGACAGTAATGTGATAGACCGAAGTAATATGATAGATTGGTATGTACATACATACGTACATAGATTTGTACATATATTCATGTGTGCATACATAGAAATAATGTGACAGACCAAAGTAATAAGATGTACATA
>NW_017728948.1:77819-85776 GCF_001723895.1 Crocodylus porosus | reverse complement strand
GACCAAAGTAATAAGATGTACATACATACGTACATAGATTTGTATGTATATTCATACGTGCATACGTAGAAATAATGTGACAGACCAAAGTAATAAGATGTACATACATACGTACATAGATTTGTATGTATATTCATATGTGCATACATAGAAATAATGTGACAGACCAAAGTAATAAGATAGATAGATAGATAGATAGATAAGGAGGGATGGATGGGAAAACAGATGGTCTGCAGAGGAAATCTGGTAGTGAGATGAGAGTCCCTGTTTGCATTCTTCGCAGGAGACCGGGGTCTCCAACTCTAGGAAAGAGCGTCCTGGGAGCAGTCCCCTCTGCGCCGAAGGCGTTAGGGCTTTGGCTGCACATCTGGCTTCGTGCCCCCCGCCGCTCCCCCTTGGCCCGGGGCGGGGGCAGAGTGCCTCCTGGTGAGCAGCTCCCACGCCCTGCAGCGCTGTGGCCTCTCCGCGGAGGTCTGCTGCCCGAGGCGCGGAGAGCAGGCCAAACCCGGCAGCAGCTGCCGAGTGCACAGCTGGAGGTGGCAGGGCTGCAGACAGAAAGCAACTTGCTGACAACGCTCAGCTGAAGCCGGAGCTTCCTGGAAGTCCCCGCGCTGCGGAGGCCTGGGGAATGATAAAATAGCCCCCAGAGCTGTGCTAAGGGGCTGGCAAGGGCAGCAGTAGCATTGCAGATGTGGCCCTCCATGCCAGGTCCTCCACCCCCTGGAATCCCACAGCCTGCTCCACCCACCAGAAACGGTCCCAGGAGGGACCGCTAAGGACACACAAGGCCACGCTGCCACGAGCAGCTCGCTCTGCAGCCGGAGTAGACGCATGCCCTGGGCACTTCAAGGCCTGCTTTGCCTGAAGGCCTCTTCCCCTGGATGACTGGGACAGCCCAAAGCTGGAGCCAGGCTTGTCGTGCTCAGACTTCCCCATTTGCCTCGATATATACGGTCAAGTCTAGTCACAGAGGAGATGGGCCAGGGTCCCCGGGCTTTGGAAGCAGGACATGGGGCTGGTTAATCATTAGCAGGTAAGATTCAGCCCTGTGCAAAACCTGGTGGCTTCAGGTTGTAGTTTATATCTCCCCCAAGCGTGCAGATCGCAGCCAGAGTAATGCCCACGTGTGTAGTTTGGTGACTTCACCCCATTTCCCAAAAGAAGGCAGCGTGGCCTCACACTTGGCTTCTGGTCACCGGTCTTCTTGCTGGCCACGTCACAGATCCGTGCCTCAGTTTCCCCATCGGGGACATGGAGATAAAGCTCTTGACTTACACGATTCGTTGCTTTGAAACGCGGCGTTGGAAGGCATGATCCAACTGCTGGCCACTGCCATCCTTCCTGGGAAAGCCTAGGTACTAGTCAACCAATATAAAGGTGGCAGAAACAGCACTTGTCATTCCTACGGGCGCATGTGACTAGCTTAACAAGATACCCTAGGTTATTAGAGCTTGCCTTGCAAACAGAGAGGACTGAAAAGGGAAGCAGGGGGAAGCCACACGACTAGCATTTTTTTTTTTTGTCCCCCAGGTGGGTTAGCATTTTGCAGGAAAACAAGACAAAGCTGCCTGTCATGTTCCCACTTCAGACTGAAAAGTTTCACTGGGAAAAAATGCCATGCAAAATGGAAAATGCAGATAATGCCAGCCATTTTCTTTCATTTTTCTCCCACCCCCCGAGTAAAAAAAGAGGAAAGAAAGGGGTCAGGTTTGGGACCAAAGAACTTTTCCCTCCAACAATTGCAACCAGCTCTAGCTGTGAGGTCAGGAATGCAAAGACCTGTGATTTTGGGGGGTGACTCGGGTAGGGTGCACATCCTGTGTCTGCCAGTTAGGAAATGCCAACCTTAGACTGGTCCATATTCGGGCCCATATATATGAGGGTCCATACAACTTCCATCCGGGCCCATATATATGAGGTCCATAAGGAGCTGGTTTGTAATGACACAGACTCAGTCCCTGTCTCCTTCATTTAAGCCACACACAAAGCAGTGCCCAGCGTCATCCCATGCATATTGCTGACAGCTTTTGCTTGGAGTTGACTGCACAAGAGTTTCCATCAACCTCGCCCCATCTTCTGGACCCCCTAAAATGGTTTTGTTCCTTTCGGGTTGACACGTCCTAGGCAAATTTCCCCATCGAGCGTCAAAGGGGGGTGGCTTTTTGTTCTGTGCTACTCATTTAAATCGTTTTGTTTGTGGAAGAAGAGGTATCAGGTTTGAGTTATAAGCCTGCACGAGAAGAACGCACCATGTCCCATGGATTATGTGCCCCCACCAGCCTCCCAGAAAAGACTGCAGAGACGGGGACGTTGCAATGCTGCACGAAGGTCGTCATTAATGCAAGTCAGAGCTTACACAGGATGTGGTTCTGGGCTTGTTTTTCACACTTTGGAGCATGCTTATGGTTAAAATGAGTCCATTCGGTCTTTAGATGGGCTCATCTCCTTTTATGATCAGGTTTGAGATACCATCATTTCTCAAGATTTATTCCAGTACGCGTTTCGAGCCAAATCCTCTGTTTAGGTACCTGTTGGCAACCTATTTCAGCGCAGAGCTAGATGGAAAAAATGCCAATTCCTTTTCACAACTGATGTAAGGGGGAGAAAGGATTCATAGTTTTGTTTCGGGGATGTTTTGTTGTTGCTGGCAAGGGGGACTGTTGGATTCATCGACTGGTTGAGTTGTCAGGGGGGCCCCTTTTTTTGCTAATTTCTTGCTAAAACTTGGGGGGGTGGTTCCAACAAGATTAACACAAAAAAAATTATTCTTCAATAATTTTCTAGTCCAAAGTTTTTATGATCTGGGACACATGTTCTTTTTAAACATTAAAAACACAATATTTCTATTTTGTGACTGAACACACTAAAACTTGGGTGGGGGGGTTGAATTTTCCTTGGAACATCAACTAGCGCCATTTCAAAAAATGTCCATGACAATTCATCGTGGTGAGAAACCTGCTTTTCTTTCTTTCTTTTTTGCAAAGCCCAAGAATTTGGACCAGGTCTGTGTTCATATTAAGAATGAGTCTCGTGACTCCACAGTTGAAAGGCAGGGTAGAGATACACCCTATAGACTAACTACATCAGAGATGCATACGCTTTTGTGTAATGATATCCTATGCTGTGGAAGGGAGGGAGAGGCACCGGTTTGGGGACACAAGGATGCTAGGAGAAGCACGCGCCATCTCCTGCGGGTCACAGTCCCCCCCCAGAACCCGGGAGATGCCTTCAGCTTTGCATTGCTGCGTTACAATCCTGGTTGCCAAAGGCCAGCGCCCTCTGACACAACCTTGTTTTCACTATTGAACATGCTCCTGTGATCCCCAGACAACCTTCCTTTAAATGGCAAAGCAATCGGAAGACGCACAGATGAGCTGGTTAGCATAAGAATAAGGCTTCCAAAGCTCAGCCTTGTCCGGCAATCCTAGGTCGGGGACTCTCAACCTTTTTAGACTCAAGAACCCCCTTGTTAGACTCAGAAAATGCCGGCTCTGATCTTTCACTTGTGTTTTGACTGCAGAAAATACCAGAGCCGTTCTTCTGTTGCAAAGAGTTCAGAAATACTACAGCAGGTCACAACGCTTTTGACACTGTGGATTCCTATAGGAAATCTCAGGGTTTATCTTGTGGAGCATGCATGGGTATGCGTGCTCCTAACCGTGCTAATCAGCAGCACCCTTAAAATAATCTTGCAGCACCCCAGGGTGCCGTGGTTGCAAATTACTGTTTTATGTATTAGCAAACTCTTTGGCACCTGAATTCTAGGCACATACTTGGGCACTGTCAGAGATTTAACCTGGGACATCCAAATGCACGCTCATCTTTGGAGCCAGATAGACAACTTCTTGGAACCAAATAGACAACTTTTGCCCCTACCAGTTATCCATGGCTCAGCTATGCTGCAGTTGCAGAGATACCCAAGCAAGTTTTAAACTAGAAACAAGGTAAATAAATCCATGTTGAGCTGAGTTTCTACCCAGCTTCTGGGATGGTTTGTAGACTGCACTGAGCTCCGCAGAGCTGTGGTTAGACAGAGAACCAAGATGAAGGTTAACTAGTTTATTGCTAACTGGGTCATCTCCCTCCACCCCTGCAGTCATGGCTATGATTGTCGTATACACATGACCTTTTTTTAAGCATGGATCCCCACTGTTAACCATAGTATAATGATATGACCCTAACCCTAACCCTACCCTCTTTTCAAGCATGGATCCTTGCTGCTAACCGTATGCTCTGAGCCCATGCACTATGCAACCCTGCTAAAACAAAGTGCTTTTGAGGCCATTTATACTTTGATCATACCTAAAGCAAGGATTGCCGTTGGCAGTCCCTTGACATGAGGATGACAGTCTTCCAGTAATTAGAGAAGCCATAGGTGAGTCCATAAATGACTGAGGAGGCCACTCTGAGCTCCACTTCATTGGGTGCAGACATGGCCAGTAGTTCTGGAAGGAAGAAGATGCTGATGCTGCTCTTTCCCTTTGTCTCTCTCGTCTATCCGCCTTCACGGAGAGATGAGTTTGCTTGAAATAACCGATGCCTGGTCATAAATGATGGCTCTCCTAGGGATGATTCAATGCTGAAGTCTCCCAGCTGACTGCAAAGCACCGTACCACGGCTGCCATGATACTTCTCTTCCCTCCAAACACATAGGAAAGGGGGGAGTGGGGACCCCTAAAACACCCCTGTTCCTTTCAGCAAAGAGCTGGGATGACATTATACAGTGTAGATGGAGTCAGAAGTGGCTGGATACCACCATGAAAGCTGTAGCATGAACACCTTGATAGGCATAGAGCAGATGCTAAATATGAGTCATAAAATCACTGACATTTCAGGCTGGCAGGGCCCTCAGCAAGTCCAAGGCAAGATCAGCCCTGATTAAACCAAGTGCTTGTTTAACCTGTTTTTTAAACTGCAGGAACAGCCCACACAAATTATAAAAGGCCTTGGGAGTGACGCTGTCTCACAAATCGCTGTTGTCACGTTGCGTCGCCACATCACAGCACAAGGGTGAAGCTGCATGTCACACGTAGACTGTACTAAATGTGTGGACTATTACACAGTGGTAAAGTTAGAGCGTGCTGGCGGCAGGCACATGTTAAGGGTTAATGGCTTTTCTTGCCTGCAAAGTTCAAACTTGCCTCTAGAGGGCGAGTGAGTAGGGGTGTGGTTAGGGGGCAGGACACCTGGGTGGGGTGGTAAAGGAGGAGCTGGGACTGGTGCATCCTGGGATACTGGAGGACCGAAAATTGCTTGTTTTAGTTCCATGGGGCAGATTGAAGTTACCCTAACACGAGCTGGGTAGCACGGCCCAGAGTTAACCCTCACCTGAAGTGGCATAACTTTGAGACATTCAGGAGTGCGTTAACAAGCTTTAATCTGTGGACACTCACATTTTAAGTGCCTTCAGTATGGTCCAAGTGTAACATATACCTTCACCCTATAACAGCCACCGCTTGACTCTAAAACACAGCAGGGCTGAGCAGCACTGGCAAGGAAGCCACTCTTGACGGCTTTGAAGGCAGCACAAAGAGAGGGCTGTTGTAAAAAGTTGGGTTTTACTCTTTTTTTTTTTTAAAGGATTAAAAAAAGAAGAAAAAAATATTCTTCACATTTAAAACTCTTTTTATTGCCCTCATTGCTTAAGATAGCGTTACCATAAATCGACTCAACCATGACATTATTTGGAAACCAAAAGGATTACCACATCTATTAGAATATTTAAACCATATGTCTGAAGTTCAACACTCCCAGTGCCATAGTATGTACACAGATTGGCCAGTTCAGCTTCTGCTCCTGTTCAGTATGGAGCTGCTACAGAAGGGAGGACTGCGTTCCCATATGTACGCGGCAAAATGCGCCGGGCTTTGTTCTGGTACACAAGTCTTTACCCAGGGCCCTCGGGGTATTGTAAGGGGAAGACTACATTTCACCGCAGCCCCGTGAAGCCCGGCGTGTGAATTTTGTCACCTTCAGGAACCTGAGGCCTGAACTGAGGGACAACGCGATGAAGCTGAAGTGCCTCAAATTAGGAAACCCAATAACATGGCCAGATTCCCAGAGGCGCTTTAGATCGCATCCAAATCCCTCCTGGTAGAAAGTCAGGGGCGACCAGTATGTCTGAAAACCAGGCCAAGTTGCTGAGCTGTCCCAAAGTGGATTTTGCAGTCTAGCTCTATGCACCTAGGTTTCCAAGCTATGACTGAAGAAACTTATCCTAAGAAAGGAGCAGAGGACAAAGCTGGGAATAGCACACGGACTTCCCTGTGTTATATGATTCTTCTCCAGAGATACTGCTGGGTAGCGCCCTTTTTGTCATTATTTTGTAGCACCTCTCTTTGCACAAGTGGTGCTTTCCTGGGCATCAAACTGGGGGAAACAGGAATTTGATCATAGAGAGTTCAGGCAGTCCACAGTGCTGGCCTTGCCATGGAGCTGGTTAGGGTCCCTTGTTTGGTCCTCCATCAGATGAGCACGTATGGTCCTAATTCATAGACCTCTGCTCTGAGCATCCCCCAATCTCATTAGGGTGCAGGACTGTTTCCTCCCTTGGCCTCTCTGCAACATGTCTTGGCCATGGGCTCTGTCCCTTCCTCCATAATGGAAGTGGAGCCATATAGATCAACTTCCACTGGTCTCAGGAGGACCACAGACATGCAAAATATCTCAGGCCCATAAACACGTCCTCTCCCAGAGCTATCGCGGTGTGGTGTTTTGGGTGGTGGTCTGATTTCTACAGGGGCACGTGCTAGTAAAAGGAAAGTGGCATCCAGACAAGATTTGCAAAGGGGTCTTGAAAACACTTAAAAGATAAAGCAGAGGATGGGATGGGTCATTTAAAAAACAAACGACACATATCCCCAAATGCAGGCTCCTGTCTCTATCCCCTCCTTCCCTGAGGAGCTGCACGGGCCCATCTATGCCCCTTCTTCATCAGGGTCCTCTGATGCCCATGTCCATGTCTCAAGAAGGCTCCAGGTGGTCCTCACTAACAGAGGCTCCCACGCAGTCATCATCTCCAAAACACCCCACTGCATCTCCGGTGGCCTGTGGAGATCCATGGAGCTGTCAGTCCATAACACAGCATCTCATCACCTACGTGGAAGAAACCCAATGGCAGATGTCATCTCTTGCTGGCCTGCATTCAATCCCAAATCTACTTGCTTTGGTATCTGCTAGCCAGAGAGTCCCTAGTTATCTCTGGGATCAGCTTCAGAGACCCAGTGCAAGCTGCACTGGCCACAACTCAGCTACAGAAAGAAAGGAGGAGGAGAGATCAGCTCCTCACACGGGCCCACCCATACCCTCCTCCAAAGAGGTCAAAAAAGGGCTCTCCCCTGATTAGCATCATTCAGCCTTATAAGATACTCCCCAGCCTTCCCCCAGGCAGGAGAAAATCTGACAGTGGGTTCAAAAGCAACTATCTACGACTAGCCTCAGAGCAGGACGTTCGGCAAAAAGAAGTCCCAATATCAACCAGAGAAAAGTGGCTGCAGTTTTCCTATCTCCTGTGCTGAGAGGGACTTCAGAAGAGGCTGATACATCATATTACATTATGATTTCACTGCAGATTTGGAGTGATGGGGTGGAAGTGGACTTGGATGGTCCTACCCCATCCAGGGAAGGACACTCCTCGTTGTTCCTGGCCAACTTGTTCCATCATCCTGTTACTCCCACAACTAGATTCAAAATTGTTAGGGTCAGAAGGGACCTCAACAGATCATCGAGTCCAAGCCCCTACCTAGGCAGGAAAGAGTGCTGGGGTCAGATGCCCCCAGCCCAACCAGATGCCTATCCAGCTTTCCCTTAAAGACCCCCAAAGAGGTGAGGGAGGATTCCCTTTTGCAAGCAACTCAACCCTCTGCCCTAGCCAGGAATCAAACCCAGCTCACCCACAGGGGAGGCACTAGCTGCACCACAGGGCTATCTTTGCCTGCCATAAAGGGCTCATCAAGGA
>NW_017728948.1:29102-77624 GCF_001723895.1 Crocodylus porosus | reverse complement strand
TCTGCCCCCACTGAGACCAGTCCAGCTCTGTCCTCTTTGCAGCCCCCCGGCAGGGAGGTGACGGCTGCTAGTCAATCCCCCTTGGTCTTCTCTTCTGCAGACTCAATCAGCCCAGCTCCCTCAGCCTCTCCTCACCAGTCCTGTCCCCCAACCATTTTCATTGCTCTTCACTGGACACTTTCCAAATTCTCTCCAATTTGTCTACAATGACAGCGCCGAATGGCTGTGTGAGCTGCCTTTCAGTTTTAGCCTAGGTCCTCTGTGCAACCAGGCCTCTCCTGTTAACATAAGAGCCAAGGGGTTTTTGTGCAGAGACAAGACTCTGGGTAGGGACCCCAATCAGGTGAACTTGGCAGTGAAGTCCAATGCATCGATGGGTTTGACTAGCTGAGCAGAGTAGATGAGAAGGCAGCTGAAAACGATTAGGAGACACCAGCAATGTGAGACCATTACTATCAGACAAAGCCAGGTAGTCTAAAGTCAGGCTGAAGGAGGGCAGAGGGCACCATGTACCCAAACTCATTCAGAGACACATAAGCAGAGCGAGTGGCAACACCTCCAGCTCAGCTTATCTGACACTTCTCTTTTTAAAAGCCCTGTTTTCAATTGCTTATAACTTTGACAAGCTCGATGCGTTCAGAGCTGAAATTTTCCATGCCGACGCTCTGCCTCGGGGCGAATTTCTTTTGGCAAGTTGCAGCAAAAATGGTTTGGCCATTTCCAAGAATGAAATTAGTTTTAAAAATGTGGTTTTGCCCTGGAGAGAAAAATAATAAAATAAAAAGAACGAAAGAAGGGATCCTCTGCAACTCAGCAGAGGAGCACCGGCATCTCTGGCTTTGGTGCAGGGACTAGATGGCAAGCAGAGGTGGTAACCCTGATATCCGGGGTGGGCCTTGTTTGAAACGGCCCAAAATCTCAGTTCCCACCTGCTCAATTGAGGCATATTACTGTGTAGCTCAATTTTCCAGCAATCCCATCTGCAGGCACTAACTTAGGAGCTTTTCTCCTGGTTTCTGAGAACTACTGAGGCACTAGGAATAAGAGGAGAAAAACTCACTCTTTCCTGAGGTCTCAGCATCAGTCTGGGCGCTGACACTAGGGCAAGAAGAGGAAAAGAAACAGCCAAGTTGACCTGAAGGGCTAGGGACAGACATTACACATATAAACCAGTTTAAGTGATCAGAAACTGGTTTAAACCAGTAACATAAGTTCAGTGCACATAAACCAGTTTAAAAATGGCTGCAACTGGTTTAAGATAAACCTGCTTGAATGTCGTATCAGACTTAACTGATTTGGGTCAAACTGGTTTATGCTGATTTGGGTCAAACTTCCTAAGACCCAGGGGCAATAGGGCAATGCCCAGGGAATTTGTGGAGTCTCCTTCTTCGGAGGTTTTCAAGAAGCTGCCTAAGCCTCTATCGGAGATGGTAGAAGCACAGCATTCATGTAGGGGACTGGACTACTTGACCCTAGCTCCATCATGCCAACGACACTGAAAAAGTCCAAAACACCTCAAATAGAAGCCCTAAAGCAGCAGATACTCCGGGCTGTAATCCCTCACCTCTCGCAGGCGGCTGATGTCAACGAAGAAATCCAACTTGGCCTCAAATGTACAAGTGCAGCCTGTTGATGCCTGTGGAAATGGGTGTTCGAAGATCGCGGCATCAGATCTGAAACCAAGCTCATGGTTTATCCAGCAGTCACACTCCCCACCCTGCTGTGCAGAGCTGAGACACGGGCAATGTATAGGAGGTGCCTCGAGTTCACCGGAGATGCGGCATCGACGCTGCCTGTGGAAGATCCTTCGAATCCAGTGGGAAGACGGTTGCACCAACACTAGTGTCCTCTCATAAGCAAACACCACGAGCATCGAGGCGATGATCATCCGACATCACCTCTGTTGGGCCGGCCACGCCATCAGGACGTCCGACGCCGGTCTCCCGAAGCACGTCTTATTCCCCCAGCTCGGTCTAGCTGCACGCTCGAGAGGAGGGCAGAGAAAACACTTCCAGGGTGTCCTCCAGCCTTGAAAAAAATGCAGTATTGGCTTCAACTCCTGGGAGATGATCGCCCAGGGCTGCCCCAAACGGAGGAAGATCGGCTGCAAGGATCCCAATACTTCGAAATGTCATGACTAGAGGAGACAGAAAAGTGACTGAACCAGTAACCGGAGCCACCCACCCTGCATGGAAACACGTGGGGTCTGTCGATCCTGGATCAGCCTCATCAGCCATCTCCAGACCCACAGATAAGGCAATCGTGGGAGACAAGCATCCACGACTGTGAGGGATTGCAGCAGCTGCTGCTGCTGCTGCTGCTGATGATGATGATGAATCCCTCTGGGCCTTTGCTTCCCATAGGGGGACTGGCATTGTGGAAAATAAATTCAGCCGTATTTGGGAGGGCTTGAGCACCACAGCAAGGTCCAGGAGGAAACGAATCTGGCTTCCCTCAGGGGAGGACTTGCACGGTGCAGAGTTAGCAAGGTGCAGGGCCACATGTGTCACAGCAGGAAGAAAATTAAATAGCGAAGGCCTGCCCTTCTGGTGTGCTCTGAGCCAGAGAAGTGCATCTCCTCACAGCTCCAAACCTCCCTCCTCGCCTTTAGGAGCACAAGGTCACTGGCACACTTAGCAACTCACTCATCTTGGCTCCAAGCTTTTGGGGCTGGGAGCAGGTCTCTGGCCAGCCTTCCTCCCCCAAGACCTTTAGGACATGCGAGGCCTGTTCTGACCTTGGGAGCAAGCAAAGAGAGGCCCCAGCTTCAGGTGTGTGCATGCATGTGTGTGTATGTGTGTGCATGTGCGTGCCTGCACATGTAGGTATGCATGTGTGTATGTGTACGTGTGTGTATGCATGCATGTGCACGCATGCGGGTGTGTGTGTGCATGCACGTGTGTGTATGTGTACCTGCGTGCATGCACGTGTGCATGTGTGAGCATGGGGGAAGGACTTTATCACAGAGGTCTGAGCTCTGGGGCAGGTCCCTTCATCTTCTTATCCCCCAGGTTGATCAGATTAATTAGGCCCCACCTTCCGCAGGTGTAAATAAGCCCAGCTCTGTGCTCTCCCTCATTACCCCAGTCAGCTGGGGGAGGCAGGGGAGGGCAGAATAGTGTTCTTTTTCCCCCTCGGGAGTTGCTTTTCTCACCACAAAATCAGCGTGATTCAGCGTCTGTCTCATTTGCAATGGAAGAGCTCCCTCTGCTGCAGTCCTGAGTCTTCTCTGCCCCTTTCTTTTTGCTCCCGGGAAAAGCATCACCTTGGCTGCCACGAAACTCTACACACTGGACAGGCAGAGGGGTCCGGTGCCCCCTGTCCCCCTGGGGCAGGAGAAGCCAGAGCATCCCATTACAAAGCAGCTGTGTGCAGTGAGGGCTATTGCTGTCCCTGCCACGGGGCAGCCGAAGAGCAGGTAATGGTGTCTTTGCTTTTAGGGGAGGGACTGGCTGGGCAGCAGCTCTGCAGAAAAGGACCTGGGGGTGGCAGGGGACAAGAAGCTGGACAGGAGGCAGCAGTGTGCCCTTGTGCCAAGAAGACGACCGGCATCCTGGGCTGCATGGGGAGGCGCGTTGCCAGCAGACGGAGGGCAGTGATGCTTCCCCTCTATTCAGCACTGGGGAGGCCACATCTGGAGTCCTGTGTCCAGCTGTGGGCCCCCACTGCAGAAAGGATGTGGACACATTGGAGAATTAGCAACAAAAATGGTTGGGGGGCTGCTGGACAGGACTAGTAAGGAGAGGATGAGGAAAATGGGCTGGTTTATTTTGCAGAAGAGAAGACCGAGGGGGATTGACTAGCAGCCTCCACCTCCCTGCAGGGGGGCTGCAGAGAGGCTGGAGCTGGGCTGGTCTGTGATTGTCTGAAATGGCTACCCCAAGATGGACACAGACAGGCAGCACCTAACCCAGTGTAACTACCACCGGTATCCCTCTTTCAGGGGTATTCTTCCCCAGCCACGGTGCACTTATCTGGGGGTCAGTGGTTTGTCTCATCTGTCTGGTGCTCTTTTACACCCGTGGCATGTTCACAGCAACATTTCATGTGATCAGGCCCTTTTCTACGCCCTGGCATGCACCAGCTGCATCTCCTCCTCCAGAGGTGTTTGAGTTTTAATCGTGGATGCGTTCAGCCTTACACGGATGATATATAAATATAAGTGCACCGTGCTTTGTCACACATCTGTGCTCTCCAGAGGAGGCAATGCTCAGTGCAGAGGTGATCAGCGTTAGTCTCAAAGCTCTTTTGGGGAGAGGGAATGTGAATTTTTCCACTGATTTTTGGTTTTTTATTCTGGGTTTTTTTTTTCTTTATAAATCCTTCCCCCTCCTTCCAGCAAGATGAAATGCAGAGAGCCGTGGGCCCATACGGCACTGGGGAATTGCTGTTTCATAATATTCTCCACAACAAGACATGCTTCCTGATGTGCTCTCTGTAACATGATCGCATCAGACTTACTAGGGGCTGCCAATATGCGCAGTGGCCACAGACGGCAGCAGCATTTTACAAAGCCTGTGTTAAGGCAGGATTATGAAGCATGGATTATAATAAATAATAATCCATTATTCATTAGGAACCTTGTTTGCCTGCAGCGTGGATTCCCAGAAAGGGCAAGGAGCATTATGGGAGATGTGGGGCCCTGCAGGTAGAAAAACTTAGGTAGGATTGATTAGTCTTAGTTAAGCAGTGGCTGACATTGCAGTGCTGAGAGGCTGGTAGCTGGAACTCCGTCAGTCTATTTCCAGCTCCGCTACTAACTTGCTGCATAACCTTGGTCAAGTCCTTGACTGCTCAATTTCCCCCAATCTGTAATCCAGCAGAATAATGCTGCCCTTTAGAAAGCCTTACTAAAGTTTTTCCTAATATCAAAGGCTTTCTAAAGGGCAGCATTATTCTACTGAATTACAGATGTTGCCTGTTGACGGCCCAGTGGTTCAAATCTAGTGATCCAGGGGTCCAAAACTAGTGGTCCAGTGATTCAAACCTATTAGCTCCCACCTGCAACTGGAGAAAGAGGGTGAAACTATGTCTCCTACTGTTCTCTAGGAGGCAGGCCCAGAGCAAAGATCTTACCCCAGCCTTCACGTGATTCTCTGGAAAAGTAACAGGGAGGAGAGTTGGTGTCGATCTCATGCCAAACTTTAAGGCCAGGCTGCATGTGGGGATAACACAGCAAAGGCACCTAGATACATCACCGGAGACACAAGTTGCATAGAGATGCTGTGTGCCTTTATCTCACCAGTTCCCAAGCCCTGTATTCAGCTCTAGCAGCACATTAGTTATACTTATGTTACACAGTGGGCACATCTACACGAGACATTTTACTGTGCTGTAGAGCAAATTATGGCATATGTCCCCTTCTACACGTGCAGACCCTGACTGTGCAGTAATTTGCTCTACTTGGCAGTTAATTTGCTACCCGCAAATGCAAGTAGCAAATTAACTGTTGCATAATTGCTGACCAGTCCGGCATGTATAGATGGCAGACCAAGAGCAAATTTGCTCCCAGTCGGCTAGGCAGTAGGGGGTGGGAGATTGCTCCCTGTCCCCAGAAGTTGCTGCAGCGGCAGGGAGCTCCGTGATTACAGGGGTTTGCTGCTAGGTGCCCCACCGGTAGATTGGGGCAGAGGGCTGGGACCTGCACCTCCCCTGCAGCTCTTTCCAAGCTCCCTTCCCCCAGCTGGGGAGCTGAAGCCAAGAGCTCCCTGCTGCCAGGGCAGCGGGATGTTGTCCCCATCCGGGTTCCACCACCGGAGCCCACCAAGCAGCAAGCAGCCCCCACCAGAAGACAGATGTCTCCTGGCTCCATGCTCCCTGCCAGCCCAGGGCTAGCACCCAGCTCTAGTACCTAGAGCTGCCCCTGGCTGCTGCAGGGCATCAGTGCAGAGCCAAAGGGGGCAGGAGCAGACTTCTGCCAGGAGAAGCAAATTTGCCCCCCAAAAGGATGCACATATAGAAGCCTGTCCAGGGTAGGTTTACTCCAGAGTAAATTACTCTGGAGTAAACCCATCCAGCAGCATTTGCACATGTACAGCCAGTGTAATGCAAGCTTCTACGAGCATCTAGGAAGGGCTGGAGAACTGTCAGCCTTGAAGCAAAAGAAATGAGCAGCCATATATAAAAGAGATAAAAGAAGACAACAACGGCTGCTCCCAGCTGCAGCCCAGATGCTCTGGGTGAATTTAGGTAAGTCAATTTACTGCTTCACGACTCGGTTTCTTGCTCTGGAAGACTGTGTTAGTGTCACCTTGCACTGTACAGCCCCTTGAAGCCAAAGGATGAGACACAATAATAGAGCTAAATGTGAACAATAGTGGAATACAGTCAATACACCATATTTGATGACATACCACACCTCCCCCAACAAGCCACGCGACTTGTTTTGGGGAAGGCAGAATGAAGAAAAATGGTTTTATTTCCAGAGTTATGGCTGAACAGAGCAGGGACAGAGCCTAATCTTCATCTGACTCACCCCCTCTTTCCTGCTCAGCCAAAAGCTGAAACCTTAGCTACTGCTGCAGACTAGTCTTCAGGGTGAATCTGTGATTTTGAAAAGAGCTAATAACAGTTTGCAGGGTTATGCAATAGGAGAAAAGAAACCAGGAGTAGCTAGCAGACAGCAAAATTGCCAGAAGAAAGGTAGCTTGATTGGTGGAAGATCAAGACCATTCAAAAGGAGAGATGGTTGTTAATACCTATAGAGTGAAGGGCAACCAGGGGGCTGGACCCGATGATCTTGTAAGGTCCCTTGCAGCTCCTAACATCTATGAATCTATGAATGAGCTAAGTCAATACGCTCCCTCAGCTACCCGAATAGAAAAGCCGCTGCTGCTGGCATGAGTGAGATGCTTCTATTCTGGACATCAGCTTCCCTTCTTAAGACACACGCCCCAATTTTGGGCACCTGATTTTTAGGGAGAAACTGTGTGTTGCATAAGAAAATACAGAAGAGCCAACGCGTGGACTCTGACAACAAAACCCCCTTGTCTCCATTGCACAGAGGTAGCCCAATATTGGGCAATGAGTCGACCACGACTGCCATTAAAAAAAACAGGCCGGCCTGATTCCCAAGCTTCACCTATTCTACAACCAGCCCTTCCAGCCCCCCTGTTTTCAGCCGGGGAGACCAGAGGCCGTGAATTAGTCATGTTTTGAAGTGACTCCCCGAAAGTCACACATTCAGAAGCTTTGGGGGTGCAACAAAAAAGAAGCTTAAGCTGCCTCTTCCAGCGCTATATCTATTCCACAGTGGGACCTTGGTGCTCTATGGGGATCTCTCCAGCACTCAAACCCAGTGGAAAATAACAGCAACGAACAGCCCAGACCTCACTTCAGTGTCAAACTCTCCATAGTCCCAAACCTCCAGCCATTTCAGCATACTTCCTGGGGAAATGGGCCTTGCATTCCAGCCATGCATCTCCAGATTTACAGGGACCAGTTCTTGGGAGGCAGCTGTGCCTCCCCTGCCCCCGCCAGCCCTGTGCCTTCTTTTTGCTGGAAAGCGCGATTTGCTGCAGGGAATGCAAACACAAACTGTTCTGTGGAGGCTGGTGAAGTGTCACGCTGAGACTTTGATGTGCCTTTGATTTCCTTTGACTCTGGAAAGGCGGGGGGAAAAAAAAACGGGATGGCCACCCCCAAACATGCCATAAAATGTGTTGAAATTTAGCATGGAAGGAAGAGGAGGGGGAAGGGGGGCGTGGAATAAGGCCTGGAACGAACCAGACATGAATGTATGGTGCAAAGCACAAAAAAAAAAGAAAGAAAAAAGAAAGAGGAAAGTTCTCTTCTTAATTGGAAACAGGCCTTGGAGGGGAAGGTCTTGTAATGAGTTTACGAGTGGGTTTGGAAAGGGGAAGGATTGCACACGTAATTAAATGCGTGCGGGTAATAAAAATACCCGGGAAGCTTTATGTGGAATCAAGAGGGGGTGAAAACCCTGACAGCAAACACCAAGCTGCTAATAATTAGAGGGCCTGGGGAGCGTGACTCCCCGAGGAAATGATAGGGTTCGTTCTTTGCCGCAGAAGCTGAGAGTGAGTTTCACGCCGGCCCAGCCCCTCCGTGCCAAAGAGAAGCAGCAGGAACCAGGTTCGCCGACACGAACCCCGGGCTCCAGGATGGCGCCTGACCACTTCATAAGTCAGCAGCCGACAGCGATGGGCATCAAAGCATAGGCCGTCCTGCTTCTGCTCCAGGGACCCCAGTGGCAGCAGTGGTGGAGATATTAAAAGAAAGCACGCTGATGCCTGGCCCTTTTTCATTCCCCTTTTCTCAGGGCTGTATCGTGTGAGTCATTAATGGCTCTAAAAATACCCCCAGGCAGGAAATGACATGTCCCTAGGAGTAAGCCAAATGTCGCATGAAAACAGCAGTGGGAATACAGTGGGTCCGAGGTAGCTGCACGTAGGGATCATGGAGTGCAGGGATGCTCAAGGCTTGGCTTGGGCACGCTAGGAGCTTTCCAAGCACTCTGCAAGGCAGGCTAAGTAATGTTTTGCAAAAGGCCGGGCTGGGGGGCACCTTATAGACTAACTCAGTCAGAAAGGCATAAGTCCTGCTTTGCCCAGATCCCTTTCTCTCCGCAGTATTTTAGTATCTGGGCACCTTGAATAACCCTATGATTTTATCATCGCGGTCCGTCTAGGCAGTAGGGAGGTGGTGTTATCACTAGGGACCGCTGTCATTCAGGATTTGGCGCAGGGGAAAGTGGGCTTCCTGCAGGTTCGCTGGAGCCAATTTCAGGCCTTTTTTTCCTGGCAGGCTCTGCCATGCCTCTAATTAGCATGGGGCTGATTACCATTAAACAGCAGCACACGGGCTATACCCCAGCTGTTTTAAGAAAGTAAAGCGTATGACGTGTGAAGCAACAATGTTTACGTGAAGCTCACCACTTAATGAAGCCATGCTAAATAAACTTTATTAAACAACTTTTGTCTCTGCCCCGCCGCGCAGAGAAGGGGAGGGGAAAATACCCCCCTGGTCCTGTGCGGCTGCAAAATAAAGAGTGGGGGCAAGTCTCTGTGGAGGGGCACCCTGCACCCCACACCTGGCTGTGGGGGCAGCCACCCAGCATGCCTATGTCCACAGCACCTAGGGCAGGGGGTACTTACCTGCTCCACTCTGGGCAGGGTTTTTAAACTTCCCACCAAAGCAGGGAGTCACACAACCTGTCGTAGGCTGCACCTGGAAACACGTGGGACTTTCACGCTATTTCCAGGGCTCTGCTGTTTTTCTTCTCCATGTTTTAGGTAAGTTTTGTTTGGGGGTTTTGTTTTGTTTTTTTAACTTTTCCCCTCACCCTCCCTCTCCCCCATGGTTTCAGGCCACTTCCAGCCAAATCGCAGTTTTCTGGGGCCTGGGGGAAAAACCTGGCATCCCTTGAAGCCCTAGTTACAGTGGTCCCTAGCTACCACCGTTCAGAAAAGGGGTGACAGCAGAAAGCAGAGAGTAGATGATGTGCTAGAAGTCATGCAAGAAGCTTGCAAAACCCAGGTCCCTTGAGTCCTCATCCAGTCTTTTCGTCACAAGCCCGTCCTTCCTCCCTCTGCTTTGAACATCCCCTTGACACAAAAGGACAAAGAGGGACACCGAACAGTTATGTGGTTCACCAGAGCTACACAGGACATCAAAGATGGAGAAAATATTAATGGTGAATTCATGGAACTGTGGAAAAACAGGCCCCCTGCTCAAGGTAGGATTAGCCCTGACTAAACCATCCCAGACAAATGTTTGCCCAAACTCTAATTAAACATGTCCAATGACAGAGAGTCCACAATTGCTCCAGTTAACATGTCCCAGTGCTTAACCACCCAAAGACATCTCCGGGATCCTCAGCTTTGGGTTAAGTCTACTAGGATGCATCCATTTCCACTTGCTTGGAAGGAGATAGGCTACTAATGGTAGGCATAAAAATCTCTCTCTCTCTTTTTCGGCGCTTACACTTCCTAGAATAGGTTGTATAGCTTTGGGAAATGAAAACGGCAGTGCCTGCGACAAAGACCCGAACCAGCACTCCAGGTCCTAACACATGCCACTTTTGTGACTGTTTCAAATTCAAACCTATGTTGAAAAATGGACTGCACTGAAGTCAAGCCAAAGCAAATCTTTTCAGTATGTCCATAGGGACCAGGCCCAACACAACCACGGGTCTACTGTACACAATGGTCCACAAGCCACCAACCGCGGAGACCATGATGGCAACATCATCCCAACCTGCTGTGGGCACTGGCCTCTCACCACCGGGACAGATCACAAGTTTCAGTTCTGGGTTCAAAGTGCTCCGTCATTTGGTCCAGCCTAGTACCCAATCACGGCCCGGAGGTATTGCTTCCTGTGGTTTGAGTTTGGACCCAAATTATTTCATCAATGTTAAGCCAAAAGGGAGCGTGTTATACAGGACACAGAACCCCTCTCAGCCCCACAATGAGCCCAAAACCTTGTGTTTGGTGAATATGCCACCCTTGAGAGCTGGCCCCTGTGACTGATCACCTGCATTATTAAAAAGATGAAAAAAAAATCATGTCTTATTGCTAATTTCTGGCTTTGAATCCATCAATATTGGAGACTGCAGAAATAGGGGGCAGGAGAAGCCCCTAAGAGAGATCGGTTATGATGGGCTTCCTTGCCAAGAAAACTCTTCTCCAGCACTCCCGACTGCCAATCCCAGGCCTGTGGGAGGCAGAAATCACAACAGTGGCATGGCGATGATCTCCATTTGCTTCTGGGATCAGCATGCAGGGTGAGGGATTCATGGGCTGGGTGTACTTGTGGGCCAGGGAGCACTTGGGAAGCAGGATAGACATATCCTATACGTATTTGCTTTCACAGCCGCAGCAGGAATCTGTCTCCATTGTGGTAGACATCATAACAGATCTCTCTATCCATCCATCCATCCATCCAGTTTCTTATTCCAGCCCCTAACCACCAGCCACCAAACTACCCATTCCCAGTCTCGCACCTGCAACAACCGGCTAGCTTCAGCGTGGCTACTCCTGACTCAGAACAGCAGGAACAGCCTCAGATTCAGGCCCTGGGTTGTCTAAATCTTCAGAGCATATAACCTTTAAAGTCTATGCACCAGGAAGAGGAGGGAGTTACATTCAGTAAAAAAAAAAAAAAAAAAAGGAGGAAATAAAAGCCCGGTTGCTCAGCAAAGCAGTTGTTCCTTCCCACTTATCAGTTTTGCTTCATATATTTCATTTATGGCTTTTTTTATTGACCAAAGGAAGCTCTAGAAGCCTCGTTTTCCTTTGTGCTGTGGCAACACCGACCCGGTGAGACTGAGGACTGACCACAGGCACATCTGAGCATAATTCACTAAAAATTCCAGTAAATGTTTTTCTAGTATGAAACTAATAGTAAGTAAGCAAACCTGTCTTCCCCAGAGAGCCACTAACCTCGCTGTTACCCAAAAAGATCCTGCTGAACTCCACCAGCGACTCTGCCGACGTAGTTGCACGCATCGGATTTGTTTCGGAGACAGCGGCGGTTGCAACCCGTGGGCACGGCCCTGGAGATCTCGCCACGTCGTGCAATTACAGCTCTGCACGAACATGCTCACCTGCTTGGATCTTGCAGCCTTGAGTGAAGACGAGCTTGGATCTTGCAGCCTTGGGTGAAGATGAGGGAGCCACGTCCCTGGGAGCTGTATCATCAGGGAGCGGGAAGAGAAACTCCCGGGGTCTCTACTATTTGAGGTCACGCTGCATGGGGGAGAGAGGGGCTGGTTGCAGTGCTAAAGGGAAAATATGGGGTCAGAAGGGAGGACAGGAGAGATGAAAGGAGAAAGGTGCCAGTGAGTTGACAGGGGCCGGATTCAGGTGACCTCATCTCCAGTTGATTTTGTCCTCCTTGTCTATGAGGAAAACATCGGCAGTGCCATACCGGGTCAGACCAATGGTCCCTGTAGCCAAACATCCTGTCTGCAACAATGGCAGGACTGAATGCTATACGAGGGGGTCGTTGCCCCAGATAGCTCTAGCGATCCATCCCCTTCCTGGCCTCCACCATTATTGGGTTAGAGATGCCAGAGGAAACATCTCCATCCATGCTGTTCAACAGCCATTTATAGCTCTACCATCCATGAATGTGAACCTGGCCGTGCTGTCTTCCTCCACCCCCTCCTGAGATAACGAATTCTAGTTGGTAATTAAATGTTGCATGAAAAAGTCCTTTCCCTTGGTCATTTTAAACCTGTCCCCTACTCATTTGTGTGGGTGGGCCTTCGTTCGAGTGGGTTCCTTGCAGTCAAGGATGATCGTCCTGGAAGACAATACATCTAGCGGGTCCAAGGGCAACAACTCATCTTCCTCCCCTGCCTTATTTTACCCAAAGGTCTGACAGAACAAGGAGGGACATATTACATACTTGGTAGCTATTGCTTTCAGCTTGGGCATTTAAATGCCCAGATGAGCACCACTGATAGCCAATCAGCGCAAGAGTTATACCCCTTAATAAGGTAAGTGCCGTATTGTCTTGCATACAACATGCCCGGAATAAGATACGCACCTTTTTTACAAAGGCAGACTGAAGAAAAGCAGATCTTACCTCGTAGTATGGCACCAAGTAGCAGCAGCAAGGGAGCTGAGTCTGTTCATTGTTCCTGTGGATGAAGTGCAAAGTTACAGTAATTTTGCCCAGCAGAAGCTTAAGGATCATTGACGGAGGTTACCGTATTTCCTCATTGATGCACACCCCAATTTCCAGCAGGTGGTAATGGGAAAAAAGTGCATGTTGTGCACCGTATTTGGAAGCACGGTCCACTACTGATCCCAGGGAGTGTGGACAGGATGGGACCTTATTAGCAATAGGTCCACAGGTCCAGATCTGAGCAGGTTCCCATCCTGAATTCTGCTTCAGGCCCGTAACACTGTGACTTTGCATGATGCTGAGAGGGGCAATTAATGAATTACATGGTGGGGAAAGCGGCGGGCCTTTCTGAATTAGGTCTTCTGCTGGCATCCAACCTGGATGGCAAGAGCAAGAGCATCATCATTACCATCTCACATTTGTATCATAGACTCCAGAGAGCAAGATGGGGGTAGGGGGCACTTCCCCTCTGTCTCTCCCCAGGCTTTCCCATTCGTCCCTCTATCTGTCCCCATTAGTTTTCATCCCTCTGTCTGCCAGCTCGTCAACACACATAGCCATGCATGTCATTGCTCGCCTTTTGACCTTGCATCCCCGGTTTACAATCCCCCCGTCCCAAGCCAGACAATTGGGATAAGGCTCCAATTGCTCAAACTCCCTGGAACAGCAGCGTTTTCCACTGGCCCGAGTTAATAGCAGTCCCTTGCTGCTGCCGTGCTCGGGGTCACAGGCCGGCACACTCCATAAATCAGCCTCCCGGGCTCGTAAAGGCATGTTACACACTCTGCGTCTGGTAATGAGAGTCTCCCGCTTGCGAGGGGGGCATTAGCGCCTCCGCGCATTGACGTCACGGGGCTCTGACTAACATCTGAGCCATCCAACTGCGCTGGCAGATGAGCACACGCTAAATTTGAAGCCGGCCAGAGAAAGGAGAGCACTGGGCTCCCTCCGTCAGTGGGGAAAGCCCCCCGTTACCCCCCTGCCACGCAAGGTCCTCTCAGCTCCCGTCTGCCGTCAGCCAAGTTGCTTTGCACAGCCCTGTCTGAACCACCGTTTCTGGAGGAGGAGAAGACCGAAAGGGCTGTTTTGTCTTGTTCCCGATGGCGATCCTTGATGTGATCTCTTACCCACTCCTCAATATCACCTGTAGAGGAATAATTTTTCCCTAAGGGAAGCCTTTGATATGAACCATCATTTTTCGGTTGGTCCTGGAAGCATCGAGCTGAAGGTTGGTGGGCTGGAGGCTTGGAGGAGACCGCCCCCTCCCAACTCCAATGCGTGGCTTCACATATTCTTCCCCAAAATAAAGGCACCCAGCCGTGGAAACCCCAACCCCTGACCTAGAGGCTTCACTTTTATATAAGAGTTGATTGCTCAGGCTTCACGCCCACCTGAGACCTTTGGCCTCCTACAAAGGAGACATTGTCATCCTCAGTGGCACACTTTGTCTGAAGACCTTGGCCCATAGATGGACAAGAAGTGCCCAATGGATGGCTCTGTCTCGGTGTCCCTGATCTGGCCTTTACGATGTGCTACCTCTCTCAGCAATGAGGCTGTTGCTTCTGGGTGCCAAAGGCATGGCTACACACCGGGAGAAGGGCAATCTACACATGTCAGTCCAGGAGCCAAGGTGTCGAGGGAGCTCCCAGGTGCCCCAACCTGCTGCTCTTGAGCACCCTGGAAAATTGCAGGTGCCAGAGACACCCCAGGGCCTGCACGTTGCCTCATTTCCAGGGCTGACGTGAATGGATCGGGACTGGGAGAGGATGGGCAAGGCTTATTGCTGCTGCCGTTGTGGTGTAGGCACCACCCAAATGGTTTGCAGCTTATCCTTGCTAATCGCAGATAAGGGCTAGAAGAGACATTGAGGGGTGGTGGGGGGATCACATCTCATCCAGGCCCTCCTCAAGGCAGGATCATCCCTGATTAAACCCTTCCAGTCAAGTGTCTGTCTAACCTGCTCTTGAAAGCAGCTAAGGATGGAGATTTGCCATCCTCCTTGGGTAGCTTGTTCCAATGCCGAACCACCATGGTAGTGATAAAGTTGGGCCTATTCTCCAACCATAGTTTCCCCTGCTGTGATTTAAGGCTGTTTTTCAGTGCCCGGTCCTCCGTGGCCCCACAGAATCATTTACCTCCATCTTCTTCCATGTAACCATCCTTCAGGTATTTGAAAACTATTACAAGATCCCTCCTTAGTCTTTTTCTTTCAGGGGTCCAGACTAAATTACCCCACATATGTCTAAAATGCGACAAGCTGAACTCTTCTTGATCGACTTGTATTGCACAGCTGCAATAAAAAGCATTTCCTCTGACCTTCCCCACAGTTTGGTGAGGTGAACAATGAGGATATTGCCAAAGAAGCCATGGCAGTCATTCTCAAAGGACACTATATGAGAGACTCAGAGAACATTTG
Source organism: Crocodylus porosus (assembly GCF_001723895.1). NCBI lineage: Eukaryota > Metazoa > Chordata > Crocodylia > Crocodylidae > Crocodylus > Crocodylus porosus. The sequence continues at coordinate 62,614 of NW_017728948.1, read as the reverse complement.
GGTGGGATTTGGGAATTTGGTGGAATTCAGGTCCACAGGGCTCGATGAGGTCCATCCCCGGGTAAGGAAGGCACTGGCAGAGGAGAGCTCGGAGCCCTGGGCAATCGTATTTATGAAGTCATGGGAAATGGGATGGGTACCAGAGGACTGGAAAAAGGCAATGTATTGCCTCGTTTGAAGAAAGGCAAAAAGAAGGACATGGAACGAGAGAGGAGCTAGCCTCACCTCAATCCCCAGGAAACAACTGGAGCATTTGATAAGGACATCCATTTGCAAACATCTGGAGAAGGAAAGATTGACTCAGAGTGGATTTACTAGGATCGAGCCATGCCAAACAAACTTAATTTGAGTTAATTTGCTTCTTGCACACTCTGATTTAAGACAAAATAAAATCATTTTAACCTGTAAAACAGATATCAAGCAAAAATGAGACTTTTGCTACCGTGTAAGCATTAATATACAACTTAAACAGCCCATTCAAAACCTTCAACAAGACCAGTCTAATTGATGGATTATTCTGGTTTTCTTCACCCTTTCCAATGTGATGGGCACTTTTTTATCTCGTTTGCTATCGTATCTGCACTGAAGCCTTTGGTGCAACGCCTTTGGAAAAGATTCAGTAATGCAGAGCATTGCATGGTCATATAAATTTAATTCAGAAATGGCTTCCTTCAGAGTCTTCATTTTCTTTTAGATCAGCAGGAAGGTCCATGCCCAGTAAGGGCCGGAAGGTCATATCGGTATCTCCATGATTTCTCTGGAGTTATTCTATGAGATAACTGCAAAGTAAACGCTATTAGCAGTTGCCAAGCTAGAAAAAAATCGTTTCACCAAAATTTGCAAAACTTAAGAGCACTTTCCAATGCGCTGGGTTTGAAATGAACCCGTCCTCCCAAATCATTTCATCTCAGCAATATTCCTGCCCAGAGCGGGGGAGGGTTGAACTCGATGATCTTTCAAAGTCCCTTCCACCTCTTCATCTCTATGATTTCTACGATGATTTCTATGATGTCCTGTAGCAAAACTTTTCGCAGAATCTTCTGATTTTTTTTTTGCATTTTGTTCCCCCCCAAAAAGAGGTTTCTTTGCAAGAAAGTGCAAATTTTTGCAAGGAAATCGTTGCAAATGATCAGGTAAAACCCTAGTGAGAAAGGAAGGTTTTGGAAATAATGACTATTTTTTTATACATCGCTTCGATTTGCAGGGGTGGGGGGGGATGCTTGTTCTTTTTAATGAAAAAGAAACGGTGTGAGAGAGAGCTCCAGCTCCATGCTGCAGAAGGAGAGCTCTACGGGCACCTCGTAGTGCGGCGATTGAGTAATGACTTTCTTCGGCTGCTCCGCAAGCTCCAGTCACAGGCGAGGCTCCTCGCCTGGAAAATCAGAGTGGCCCGCTCACATGAGGAGTGGATTCAGACGCCTTCCCTCTCTTTGCGGCATTGATATTCGGAGGCTTAAGCGAGGGCGTCTGGTTTATATTGCCGCGCAGGAGCTGCAGGAAGCTTTGCTTCCAGTTTGGGCAGCTTTTCAGTGCTGCATGTGGACCTTGCAAAGAAGCATCGGAAACTTATGACCAGGCAGGAGGCTAGCGCCAGGGACTTCATCAGAGCTACCCAGGAGAGCAGATTGGGTGGGCAATGGGGGGATTTGCAGGCCTGTCAGCCCCAGCTTGCTAGCCAGAGTCACCAAGGGCGTCATCATTTCTGGCTCCTGAGGGTCAGCTGTAAATGATGGCACCCAACCTCCAAGACCAACTTCCAAGACCTCCAGAGCACGTAGCAAGTCATGCTGGACTAATCCTCCAGAGCTACGAAGCTACTTAGAGCCCCTTGTGCCACAGCCTGGCCTCCACGTCTCACAGGGTCAGGGTAGGGCACACTGCCTTGCCGTGGAGCATCTTCGTTGTAATTCATGCACTTTGGGGTGAGATAAGGGGAAGGGAACCTGCTGACAGGAGACCTGTTCTTTTTCTGGCCACAGCACCACTCCCATCTACTAATGAGGCCCTAATTATCCACATCTCACAAGCCAAGTAAAAAGTGCCAGGATGGCAGGACTCACCAGAGGCAGAGGTGAGGAGAGAAGCCAGTTAGTTGTTCATGGTGCTTGTCTGCTTGCCTACAGCTTGTAGTCCCTCTATTCGGCACTGGGGAGGCCACATCTGGAGTCCTGTGTCCAGCTGTGGGCCCCCCGCTACACAAAAGATGTGGACACTTTGGAGAACTGGCAATGAAAATGGTTGGTGGGCTAAGGGACATGATTTCTGAGGAGAGGCTGAAGGAACTGGGCTGATTTAGTCCAGAGAAGAGAAGACCGAGGGGGATTGAATAGCAGCCTCCACATCCCTGCAGGGGGGCTGCAAAGAGGATGGAGCTGGGCTGGTCTCAGTGGGGGCAGACGACAGGACAAGGAGCAATGGGCTCAGGTTGCAGCAAGGGAAGTTGAGGTTGGATATTAGGAAAAACTTTCTCCCAAGGAGGGTGGTGAAGCGCTGGACCAGGCTCCCTGGAGAGATGGTGCAGTCTCCATCCTTGGAGGTGTTGAAGACCCGGGCAGACAAAGCCTTGGCTGGGATGATGTAGTTGGGGCTGGTCCTGCTTGGAGCAGGGGGGTGGACTAGATGTGACCCCCTGAGCTCCCTTCCAGCCCTCATTACCTACGATATTATTCAGTGAATCCATATCTCAGTAGTGACCAGCCAGGCTTGCTGGGAAGCCCTTTGGGGCCATCTTGTATGGAGCTGATGTTGGATGTTGATAGGCAATTAAATTAAACTCCCACCTAGAAGGAAGTCTTCTCCCATAGGACACCAGAGACATCTTTTGTCTTATAGTACTCTTTTTCCATCCCCACCTCAGCTGGTGAACAAGGAAACGCTGACATTTCCAACCCAAAAACCTGATGTAAAAGGGGATATTAACCAAGTTATAAATATAGAAATGAAAACAAAAGTGTCACTTCAGCAAACAATAGGGCAGTTATGGGATAAAGTTACCGCAAATTAAGACCTGGCACCAGCTGACTCGAGAGCATAATTTATACCGTAGCCTAAATCCTGGCATGCTGACAAGTGGGATAAAGTTGAGCTCATTGTGAAAGTGCTATTTTTGTACCGTGGGCAGGGGAGAGTGCTGAGTGCTATGGAAGAAATGACTCGGGCATTGGATGGGGGATGCTTGTTGAAACTATCCAAAATGTTGTCCAGGAAAAAGGAAGCCCTGAGCAGGGATCTGCTGTGTAGCGTTCAGGGCAATTAGGTGGTTAACAATATTGACGGTCCATGATCTGATGACAGACGAGGCCATTGGGCATGGATGTACAAGGGAAACTTGCCTAGACAAGGCTGCTAGACCCATTGGTCCATATGCTCAGAGAAAACTCCCAACAAGAGCTGCAAAAGTTGTCGTAATGTTGTACCATGTAGATTCCCACAAGCAAAGCCCTTGCATTATACCCCCCAAGGGAAACGCTGGAAACCCAGTGGCTTGAAAACTCAACAAGACAAAGCGCTGAAGAGCGTGGCCTGGGGTAGCCACAATGAGTTCCTCTATAGTAGTTCACTTTCCTAATACTTCCAACTCTGGCAGGTTTATCATAAGTCTCCTGAGATTGGCTGTTTTTTTTAAAGCACCAGCCCCTGGAGTCATGTGATTGTCACGTGAGAACCTTTAAGGCTTCAAGGATTGGTTTTTATCAAATGCAGGTGTTTAGACGGGGGAAAAAAAAGAGATGTGGGCCATATCCCCTCCACGCCACACCCAGCTTGGTTTAAGCCTGAATCTGCTCCCCCTAACCATGGGCCACAATATTGCAATGCACGCCCTTGCCCCAGCAGCTGTCACGAGTAATTCTCATGCAACGTTGTTCTGCTGTGACAATTAAAGCCCTGACCATCTTCCCTAATCCAGGTGCTACAACAGTAGAAGAAATTAAGACAACTTTTGCATCTCCCGTTGGGAGTTTTCTCTGAGTGTAAGAACCAATGGTCTTCACTAGCCCAGCTGAGACATCCCCCACACGGTGTTGCTATGATTGGTTATTATCTGTATTAGTGCAATACCAAGAAGCTCACATGGCATAATACCAAAAAGATCATTTGTCTATATTAGCATAATACCAAGAAGGTCATTTATCTATATTAGCATAATGCCAAAAATAAGGACCCCGCATCCCAGTGCTAGGTGCTGTACAGACCATAGAGGTAGCCCTTTAAGACAGGCATTTGCAGACTCATCATACACGAGAGATGGATAATTCATCTGCGACCATTTGATTTTGTGGTGGGAGCACAGAGGTCAGGGACAGGCCCTCAGCTCATATAACATGAGCTGAACTAGTTGCCATGCCTCGGTTTCCCTGTGCATAACACCAAAGGGAGTCACACCAATACTTGTAGCAGGGTTTGCAGATACGGGCATAAGACACATAGCAACTAAAGCACTGTTACTTTCACTGACCGGGACAAACATGAGCCAAGACTTTTTAAATTATGTAAACCATAAAGCACTAATAAGAGCAATTTTGTGGCTTTGCTTTTATGTTTTATAATGAAGAAAGGTCAAAAAAAAAATTGTAACACAGCTTCGGAGCAGCCGGAGCGTACGTACGGCAGTTTTATTTAGCTTAAAATCAAGGCTGATTTAAGCCATGGCCACTTGCCAGGGGTATTAAAAAATATTAAAATCAAGCTCAGCTACTGGGGTCTTTAAAAAATTATTTAAAGATAGATTTAAAACCCTGATGGGCCACCTACGGGCTGTTTCCAAGGTGCCACTTGCCTCAGTTAAGGTGATAGGGCTCCCAGCATGGTTAGGACACAGGTTGGTGGGGCATTATCTCAGGATATAGCCAATTGGGGCAGGAAAGCCATTTAAAAAGCTGCTACAGGATCCCAGGGTAGATGAATGTGTGCACTGAAAATGCCCTGCACAAGCAACAGAAGCAGCTGAGATAGAGTTACTCTGCATATAATGACCCCTTGGCAAATTAAAAAAAAAAAAACCAACAAAACAACTGAAACTGGAACCTGATCTCCTTCCCCAATTATGGTTTGTCAAACATTGTGGAAGCCTGGTTCAGAGATAACGAGACCAGAGGCTTCCACAGTAGCCAAGCATACACAGCCAGCTCATACCCCTGCTGCAAAAAAGCCAGTGTTATTTACTTGCCACCACATATCATCAGAATGGTTGCAACGCTCCTACCAGTGCAGCCCAGGACGCTGTTAGCCTTCTTGGCAACAAGGGCACACTGCTGGCTTATACAGGAAACCCTCACTGTTCGCAGGTTTGGCGTTCACAGGGGATACAAGAACATATCCCCCGCGAATGGCAAGGGTCACCTGTAATGCTTACCTCCATTGCAGCCAGTTCTACAGATGAGTCCCCTTAGATGCAAGATCCACGTGGAAAAGCTCAGCATTACACGTTGGGCATGTCTACACATCCATTTCAGCGCACCTAAATTTAATGCGCATTAGCTTAATGCCCATTAAGTAGGTTTAGGCAGGCGTTTACACATGCAGGCATTAAAGCGCATTAGCGCTGTGTGTGGACTGACTTGAGACTAAAGTTAGTCCCAAGTCAGTCCACACACACAGTGTTGATGTGCTTAACACACACACTTTAACTATTCATGCCTAAATTTGATACCTGCATTTGCAGGTATCAAATTTAGGCACAAATAACCTAAATTTGCTGTTTTTAATGCACATTAAGGGCACACATGTGTAGAAGCATGCCCTTAATGCACATTAATTTAGGCTAATGCTCATTAAAGTAGCACACAAAGAAGTGCCCATTATGCATCATCCAAAAGCCTGGTTTGCTCTGGGAGCAGCATAACAGAAGCCAAATCTGTAGGTTCACAGGGGTTTTGCTTTGGGTGGTCAGTGATAAAAGATACAAGAACTGCCCTTCTGCTACTAGGAAAAAGTCTGGAGGAGCTAAAACTCTGGAGGAATTGGTTAAGTCACTTTAATTAAAAAGTTATTGCTGCATGACCATCACAGAGCCAGACATTATTTGACATCGCAGGATGTGGTGAGGTTTTTCAAACAAATAGAAAATTTACTGAAAAATGGAATTTCAGAGGGAGAAAACTTGTTGGCCAATTCAGGTCTAATTCAGTGAAAAGTTTTTGGCTATTTTCAAAAAAAGGTACAAAGCTATGTTTGGACATTTTCAAAACAAAATATTACCCCTCGAGAACACTCTTTGAGACAAGACTCTGTGACTTCTCTGGGAAATGGCTCTTTCTAACTGAGCAACTCAGAAACAAATTACATAGAAATGCAGCAGTCTCCACCACCGGAAGTTAAATGCAGGTTAGACCGGAGGACAGGACAATCTTTTAGGCAGGTGTGACACAAATTAGTCCCACCCCCTCCCCAAATGCCACTCTGATCCCCTCTTCCTACCCAATCTGCTGCTCTGCTTTCGACACCCTGTCCTGCCCACCCGATCTGTTGCTCTGCTTTCTGTTCCCTGCCTTGTGCTCCCTGCCCAGTCTGCTGCTCTGCTGTCCGCTCCCTGCCCTATCTTCCACTGCACACTGCCTGTCCCCTCCCCAACCTGCCACATGCCACACACGGAGGCTGTCCCTGCCACTGTTTGGCCACCCCAGGAAGCTGGACACAATGACCATCTGACACACCCTACTTTTCTGTGACTCTCATTTTTGTTTCAAAATTCACTTAATTTTAAAAGGGGAAAAATAAAGGTCAAATAACCCATGTGCCGAATGACACATATTGCTTGAAGTCCAATGACACATTTGGGTTTGACCTACGTTGTTTTTTGTTTTAACTTCGCCAACCTCTTCTATTTCAGCTCAACACAAACAGATTCCCACTCCCACCCTCCACCCTTTCCTTTTTGTCTCGTCCACCAAACAGAAAAGCCCTCTCCCGGGTTGTTTGTAATTCACATGTGCAGCGTGCGCCCGCAGGCTGCTGACTTCGCTGCATTCTTCCTCGTCTTCCAGTCGGTCTGATTCTTTCCCCTTGGATTTGATTTGCATAATGACACTGAGATCAAGTTCCCGTGCTACCAGCCAGCGTGCTGATTTGTTTCGTCCAGGCATTTTAGAAAGGAGCCTCTGCCGTGGAGACCCAAAAGTCTAAATCAGCAGTGTCAATGCTTAACACACGTTCAAAAAACAAACCTATCCCACCCATTAGGTGCCTGGGTACGATCCTATTGCACCCTGCTCAAGTCCTTGAGAACAACCACAGGACGTCTCCTTTTGAAACAGGCTGTCATCTTAGCCTTAAGGGTGAAGTTACACGTTACATTTAGACCATACTTAATCTGGGGCTGTTGAGCCATGGTAAAGTTATAACAAGCTGTGAGCAAGTCTCATTTTAAGGGTTAATACTGGCTTGCCACTAAAAGGTTGGTGAGCAGAGTCATGGCTAGGAACCAGGACCCCTGGGCTTTATCCCTGCTGCAGGAGAAGGGGTTGGGAGTAGCGCATCCTGGGATGCTGAAAGAGTGCAAATGGCTGATTTTATCTCCACGGGGCAGACTCAAACTGCCCTATCATGTGCCTGGTAGCACGGCCCAGAGATAACCCTTGCCTCTTGAGGTGCTCAGAAGGCACTTAGGATGAGTTAATGAGCTATAATGTGTGGACACTCATGTTTTAAGTGCCCTTTATATGGTCTAAGTGGAACATGTAACTTCACCCACAGTCACAAAAAGCAGCGAACAAGAGAAAGACTCACTCACATGATGAGGAATTTGCCGAGTTTGTGGCAAGTCGAATAGGACTGAAGTGGGTATAAGGCAGAATAGATGATCTGTGCTCCTAATTTCCCTCAGCGAAAACAGCCAGGGAAAGGGTTAGTCCAAAAACCACTGGTCCCATCCAATACCATTTGGTGATTCCCCAGGTCGCTAGTTAAGGAGGACTTTTTCTTCTGTCAAACTGGAGTAAAGAGGCCACGAATCTCTCTTTGGAAACCTTCTGTCTCAATCACCACCCCAAACATACAAGAAGTTGCGCGCGCACGTGCGCGCACACAGGGGGCACTCACATGACTCGGTCAGGAGCACGACGTGTCTGCATTTGCAAGGTCACATTGCATCTTTCTTTGGCCTGGAAGAGCAAGGGCACCCTGTGGCACACGTGCTCTGTTCGTGGAACGGCTCGAGAACGCTTGATTCCAAATCCAATCTCATGCCATAAATCCCAAACCTTCCCAAAAGTACGGAAATTATCTGCAGCTGAAATATGACAAGGGCTGTGGTTAATGGGGAGATTCTTGGAGGTTTCAGTCACTCTGGAAAAATGATTTGAGAAGGGATTAACAGCAGCAAGCGGTGTCCTTTTTACCCAGCCAGGCACAGATATGGAAAAGGCTGTGCCCGAGAGCCCTCTGCCTTGCAGACGGCAACGTGGTGGCAGCCCAGCAAATGTGCATTGAGCAGGATAATAATGGAGGCCTCAGAAATGCCGGTAGGTTAAACAAGAGCAGGCCACTTGGTGCTATATGGAGTTTCATGCTCCACCCAACCTGGTTAGTACAGGATACACTTGCTAAATGAAAGCCAGCTGGCCTGGGGCTCCCTAGCTAATCTTAGCTGAGCTATTCAGGGGACCACCAAGCAACTTGAGATGCTCTGCAACCCGGAGGGCTCCAATGCTGGTCTAGATTCAGGTCTACGGTCTTTTGGCCACCGCCAGTTTGAGTGGACCTCCACCAGCTCTCAGCACAGAAATGACTTTAGACAAACACTGGGAGCACCGTGACAAGCACCAGGAGGTCCCAGGATGCCACAGAATTAGGAGATCTGTGGTTAGAGTCTCTCGAATGGAGGCCACTTTATCTCCTGTGTCTACACCCAGGTGCCCATGGACAGCCAAAGCCTCCATAACACCTGGGCGATAGGGACTACTTACCTCCTGCTGCCTGCACCATCTTCCCTTCACAACGGGACCCCAGTTTACACACTATGGAGAGAGGGGCATTCTGACTCAGTTTCCAAACAGTGCTCCTGGGTAGGGAAGGCCTCCTAATGAGACACACCTCTAAGGTGGGCGATTCAAATGCATGTCAGGTGAGTAATGCCTGAAGGCTACAATCCTCTGCTTGCCACTATGCAATTGCAAAGAGAAAGGTGCTTGGGTTGTCGAAGTCTCTACCAAGGAACCAAGGCCGTAGAGAATGAGTCCTCCAGTTGCCTGTGACAGCTGGGACTTCTGCACAGCTTTGATGATGTGCTGGCCATTCAGCACCTCCTGCTTTTAGGGGTTGCCTCCATCCTACCCTGGTCTCAATGCCATTGTCTCGCAGCATTTCATTGTCCTCCAGCTTTTTCTGTGAAGCATGTGAGCAAGCTTCGACGCCGGGGGAGACTTGCTGTGGTGTTGGTTTCTGCAGATATAAGGTTCTCTGCAGAGGCAGCTTCTGGAGACCAGGCTGTGCAAGCAGCTAGAGAATTTGACCCAACTAAGAGCCATTTCAGAGGGAAAACTGCTTGTAGGAATGGGGAGTTGTCGCTGACGGGAGAGAAGAAAGTGTCCTGTAGCAATGGTTCTCCAGCTTTTTGGACTCCGGCCACCCATCAGAAAACCAGCTCTTTGCTTTCACTCATCTTGGGACTACAGAACGTCACACTAGATCAATTCTTCTGTTGCAAAGACCTTAGTGTGATGCAACGGGTCTGAATATTTTCAACACTACCAGTTCCTACTAAAAAATCTCTGATGCACGCATCGTCGTTTGCACATCAACGGTCACAGCTACACGTGCATTGATGTTTTAACTAATCAAGCCTGAATTTGATCCCTGCATTTGCAGGGATCACATTTAGGTGTGATTCGCCTAAATTCGCCATTTGTAATGCACTTTAAGGGTGTGCACATGTAGACACATGCCTTTAATGCGCATGAAATTAGGCTAATGCGCATTAATGCATCTCATGTAGACGTACCCAAAATGTACTCATAAGGCATGGTACCCTCAAAAGGATCTTACAGCATCCCATGGGGCTATGGCAAAATCATATATAACACCTCATAACACAGTATAACTGCCAGGGCTATTGCTTGCCTTAAGACCAAGAATATACCCACAGCCGGTCTCGCAGATCTCTCCTTCACCAGGAAGTGGACCTGCCAAGCCCTGCCTCTCCATCACTGCTTAGCAGAAGAGGGGTCAAAATATAAGAACAGCATCACAAGACACAGCAACAATATCCAGTTGTGTGCATAAATGTAAGAAATAGGGCTCAGGGTGGTCAAATGTGGCTCCTTTCCCCATCACTTTTGGAAAGAAAGCTGGAGAAACAGCCCCTTCAAAAAAAGCATGGCAACCTAAAGGGTCATTTCACATGGCCACAGGACACAAGACAAACGGAAGCCAGCCGCCGGAGGAAAAGAGAAACCCGGGCTTAATGGGGACTGCTGGAAAATGCAGCAACAAATGTTAGTTGTTTATCCGCCCCACCCATAAAACCCCGACATGGAAATAATGAATGGTGCTCGCAAATTAGTGACTAGAAATCACTTCACTCATAAAAAATGATTAGGCCAGAAACAGAGGCTTGGAGAGAAAAGGTGAAAAAAGCCAGAGGAACTCTTTTCTTTAGACAAATGTTTTTTACACTTAAATTAACGAGGGTCATGTCAGGGCATGGCAACGATATAAAATGGAGCAGAAAGAGTGGGTGGGGGAGGAATTCTTTGCTGGAGCAAGGAAGGGTGGATTGAAGTGGGATTTTGGTCAAAGAAGCCTCAAAAACCTGTCAGGACAGCAGCCTGGTTAGGCACAGGGGAGCTAGGGAGAGTATTTGGGAAGCCAGAACATGGCAGAGGAGGAGGAAGCGGAGATATCGCAGTGCAAATACGGCACCAGAGATGCTTTGCTTTTGCAGGATCTCCCAGGAATGCAACCTCTCGGGGTTTCTTTTTTCCCCGAAACAGCAGCATGAATCGAAGAGCAGTAAAGACAGGTTCATGACAGGTTCGAATGCTAGGCCCTTTGGGAGCATTTCCAGAAGCCGCTAAGTGATTTAGGAGCCCCAACCCTGTTATCTGGGGTATTCAGGTATCTAAATACCTTTGAGGATCCGGCCTTCCAGAGCCTGAGGGTCGGCAGCACTTCAGCTCCTTCGCTGCCTCGCTCCGCTCCAAAAATTGGCTTCCGGCTCATAAGACACTGAGCCACATTTGAAAGCGGTGCTCAAATTAACAAGAAAACAAACCTCTCCCCCTTTTTCTTGAAGTTCATTTCTTAAACGACCATGAGGGTAAAATACAAGGCACTGTCCCATCCTGCTCCCTGCCACTGTCCCAGTGTGTGACCCTAGGCAAGTCACCCCTCTGCCCCCTGCCTCAGTTTCCTAAGTCTATATGCCTGTGTGGATCGTCAAGCCATACCCTGTGTCTTAAGGGGATTACACAGAGCCGAGCCCCAGGACAGGTGTTTGCAGGTGAGACCGTACTAGTGACAACGGCATTGCAAATTTGGCATTTAGAGGGAGATGGTAAGATCCAGAACTGCCCGCACAGGACGACGGACCGTGGTAGGAGGAGGAATGAGTAGTCTCCTATGAGAAAATGCCCTGGTGACTTGGCAGCTGGAGTTTCATAGTTTCACATGAAACTGTGAAAGTTTGCTTGGGTATAAGGGATAGGGAAGTGGGTTGCTTGTATCCGCACTCAGTAGCAAGTTTGCCATCCCCGTACCTTTGCCCTTGGACAACCCAATGGTTTCTGCTGTTCTCCGATCACGATGGGGCCTGAATCCCACCTCGAAAAGCAAATGGAGGAGAAATGGCAGGGAGAAAGGGGGAAGGGCCCCATGGTCATTTCATATTCCGGTCTTTTAATTACATCTCTTTCATCCTCTTCCTCCTCGTCTCCCCACGGTCAAGTCCGGGGCACGGGAAATGCCGCTAAGGTGGGAACCGTCTCAAACTGCCTCTTGAGCAAATCTGCCCCATAATTTACTTTGCAACAGGTATTTATGGAGCAGCGGGGACTGGCATCTGGGCCTGAAAATGGGCCAGATTCCCATGGCATCCCACTGTGATTTTTCACAAGCTATAACCCTTCAGGGGAAGGGAGGGCAGGGGGGAAGCCATCCAAACACTCCATTACCACAATATGCAATTAAAGCCAAAGGTGGAGACGGGTCCCCTGGCTGGTGCAGCCCTGCCGTGGCCTGTCTAGGCTGGATCTGGCCTTTTATATGCACTCGCAATTACCTTGAAAGCGCATTCTTTGGGGAAAATGAAAATTGCAAGCAGACCTCCCCGGCCCTCCGCGCTGTGCGGCTGGCTCGGAGCACGCAGCCTCACCAGCGCCTGCCTACTGTACCCGGAGGCACAGCTGCCTTGGAGTCGGGCTCTAAATTAAAGCCAGGCTTCGCCTCTCGTTCCCATTGACAAACAATGTCTTTTGCCAACAGCTGCTAAAAATGCTGCTAATAAACGTGAGCCAGGAAGGCATAAATGGAGGAGGCGGTGGTGGGTGAAGCATCTGGGTAGGAGCTGCCCCCGCACCTCCGCTCAGGACGTTACTGGCTCATGCAGGGATCCTACGCCAGAAGCTACTGGCTGGGCAGGCGGGGAGAACAGCCAAGCTACAAAGTGCTTGGCTCCTTGGCTGCTCTCACCCTTACTGGAAAGCGGGTGTGCGGTGTCTGGATGTGCAGCTTGAGTCCCCGTGCTAAAGTGGACACACAGCACAATTGCTAGGGATGAATTGACTCTGGAGATTTCCCACTGGGGCAGTGTGTCCACTCCACTTTCACCAGGGAGTGAAGCTGATTTACTGTGCAATAAAGGCGTTGTGTGTCTGCACCCCAAGTTTCCTCCTTGGCCTTGGGGAAGTCACTGGGTTTCATTGCTTCCTTGCTTTCCCATCTCCGGCATGCAGTACCGGCTTCTGTTCTGCTCTCCTTCATCTGCTTCACACAGGAGCTCGTCAGGACACAGCCTGGTTTTCAGCCATTTTGTACAGCACCATACACACTGCATGCTTGGCCCTAGGGCCCTGGGTCATGGTGTATCTCAAGGCACTTTCCAATCAATGCCATTACCCTTCCTCTTTTACAGACTAGGTAAAAGGGTCCTGGGTCATGGTGTACTGCAAGGGACTTTCCAATCAATGCCATTACCCTTCCTCTTTTACAAGCTGGGAAGAAAGGCATGAGGTGGGGTACAGCCAAACTTTCCTAGACTAACCCCTTAATGGGGGCACCGGGTTCCCACACGTCTCAAGCTGGACACCCCCAAAAAAGAAGCTACTGTCCAAAGTGCTCTCCTAAGTGACTTGCTTGAAGTCACAGCAGGGGACAGAGACAGAGGTGGGGGGAGAACGCCGATGCTGTCCCCGCGGGAGCCCGTCTTGGCTCGGCAAAGGACATTCACATGTGAACGGTCAGTGGTGACCAGGAGAAAACAGAGCAAATCCTTCAGAACACTTTCAAATCCAAGGAGTGAGGACAGCCTGAATCCTGTCATCCCATCACCCCAGGTGCTTCCATGCAATGAGTACTCAGATATAAGCCAGTCCAGAAAGGTGTTTCTTTCTCATTTCCTATCCTCTGGATGCCCTCCTGCAAGGCCCCGCTCTCTGCCAGGGTGGCAGCTCTTTGGGGCAGACACTACGCTGTGCGGTGTGGGCTCACAGTGCCCCGCGCAGAGGAGTCAAAAGGCATTGCCACCATACAAAGGAGCCGGCACATGGCCAGCCCTTCATCCACCCTGTCCACAACTCCTGCGTCTCCAGCCTGTGTTTCCCTTGAAAGATCTCAACAAGTCCTTTGTGGATCATGCTGCATGGATGGAAATCAGCCAGGAAGGGGGGTGTTAATGACCCCCTAACCGAGCTGCTAATGTAGTTTGAGAAGGACCTTGAAGCCTTGTCATCTTTCGCGTGTGTCATCCTCTTGGAAGCACCATGTCTCACAATCATAGACAATGAAGGTTGCAAAGGACCTCCGGAGGGCACATCTAGTGTAACCCCCTGCTCCAAGCAGGACCAGCCCCAACTACATCATCCCAGCCAAGGCTTTGTCTACCTGGATCTTCAAAACCTCCAAGGACGGAGATGCGACAACCTCTCTGGGGAGCCTGTTCTAGTGCTTTTATTACACTCCTAGTGAGAAAGTTTTTCCTAATATCCAACCTCAACTTGAGCCCATTGCCCCTTGTCCTGTCATCTGCTCCCACTGAGAACAGCCCAACTCCATCCTGCGGGTCCTTAAGAGGAGGCTAGATGTACACCTTGCTGGGGTCATTTGACCCCAGTACTCTTTCCTGCCATGGCAGGGGGTCAGGTCCCTTCGGACCCTAGAAACTATGAAACTATGAAACTATCCTCTTTGCAGCCCCCTGCAGGGAGTTGAAGTCTGCTATCAAATCATAAAATCATAACAAAACGAGGGCAGAAAGGGACCTCAGGGGGTCACATCTAGTCCACCCCCCTGCTCCAAGCAGGGCGAGCCCCAGCTACATCATCTCAGCCATGTTCAGACTGAGATTCGATGACTCTTCTCAAGACCTGGGCATCTGGAGCCAACCTCAGGGTGAAACCCAGCTACGCACATGCTGCTTTGCTGTCTGGTTTCCACAGCCTCGCTGTTCTTCCAGAGACAGCTCCTTCTTGGCAGGACATGGTTGATTCAGTGCTGTGGGCCGTGCGGGCTTCCCAGAAACATATTCATCACCCGCCGTTAACCTTTGGAGGGCACACGGCAGCCCGGCGCAGAGCGGTCCCCAGGCTTCTGCCCATTCCATTCGGATGAAGTCTCTTTATTATTGTTTTCTCAGTGGAGCAGGGTTTTCTCTCCGTGCCATTTTTCCCATTCCTCTGGCATCTTGCACCAAACCACAGAATTTGAACTCCTGCTGGATTTTCATTCTCATTTCGGGAACAAAGGAGCTGCGATGACAACAAAAGAACCTCCCTCCTCCCGTCTGACATGGTGCCGGGTGCGTGCCTTGGGCAGGGGTCCTTCTCTGCATGGCTGTGTTGCTATCAGAGTTAAAGTTGATCCCATCAGGATGGGTTTTGTGTGTGGGGGGTGGGTTTCTGAAAATTTTCAATTTGCATTAAAAAAAAAAATCTATTTTAATTGCATTCACTTTCCATTTGTCAGCAGGAACATTTGTGGGACTGAAATTAGAAAACATTGTCCAAGGCCCCCCCCTTTTTTTTTAAAGGGATCCACTATCAATCTGGGATAATCCCAGTTGAATCGGGGCCCATCATAATACAGCGCCTGCTCTGAGGCTGGATTTTTTTGCACAGAGGCTAAAGTGGCCTGGGCTATCTGGAAGTGGACCCTAGAGCCAGAGAGTCCCATCCCAGCATCCGAAGCACAAGTTCATCCTCCCCCACCCTGTCCCCCATCAGGCGAACCCACGCCTGTAACGTTACACTCAACCAATCAAAAGTAACCAAGCCAGCTCCGGTATCAAAAAAATCACATAATTGCAGGAATATTGGGTGAAACTATTCGGAGACTCAGTCGGGTGAAATGCAATTTGCAAGGAGAAGAGCTTCAATGTGCTGACTACACTATTCACGGCCAATTATTCACTTAGCTCTGGCTTTTCCAGCCCTTGTTGCGGTGGATCCTTCTGCTTGGGCCTCCCCAGAAGGCTTTGGGGGAAAGAAACAAGAGATGGCTGTGGGTGCTGGGTGCGCTCGTCCTAACAAGGGTCCCAGAAATACATGGACGTGGATGCTACTGTCATTGATGGAGCAACCCCCTGGCCCAAGCTCTCTGCAAGGGGATCCAGACTATCTCGGCAGGTGGACCTTCGAAAGACCCATGTCTGGTGAGGACCTGATTTGAGGTGTGATCAGCTCGAATGGGAGGTCAGCATCTCAGGAGAAGGGGACTCATGAGTATTCAGGTACTTCCCGATCCTGGCTGGGCTGGAAAGAAGAAAAGACTCAGCTCTTCCTGTGGTATTTCCAAAGCTGGGAGGTTGCAGCCCTTCCCGCTGCATCTGGGTGAGCGCCTTTGTGTCTGCCCCTGACAGTCATGAGCTCCACGAGCATAAAGAAAATGCACAGGCCATTTCTTCTTGCCACTGGACTCTCACACAGTTGCAGAGTGTGATAGCAAAACCAAGCTGGCACGGCCCACGGATGGTCACATCTAGCCCAGCCCCCCACTCAAGGCAGGATGGGCCAGACACCCATGAAAAACTGCCGAGGATGGAAACATGGGACGGGAGGATCTAGGATTTTGAGAAGGGGGATGCAGATGGTGAAGGGCATCTCACATATGAAAAAAACCACCTATTTTTTTCCAGAGAAAAAGCGACCAGAAGCTTTACTGGGTGGAGTTTCTGCACCCCATGGACATTTCCCCATTGCACTGGGGCTCGGTACAGAAAAACTGTGAAACGAATCAGCTTCTGACCTTGTTTGCACGGCTCGTGTGTCGCACGCTTCTGCTGCACGGTCAAAGGGGAAGCGGCTATTAGCTGAGTCCATCCCAGCCCCTCTGGACTTGTACAGCAGCAGGCATGATGGGCCCCTGCTCTGAGCAGACCTGCAGGCACGACCAGAACGAACATGGTCCTCGATGATCTCCCGAGGTCCCTTCCAGCCCTAATGTCTATGAAAGTCTATGAAAGAAAACCCCCGAGAACGAGGCGTTTGCCTATTCCCCAGCAGCAGCAGCAAGCCGTCTTTCCTGGACAGCAGGGCTCTCAGGCAATGACTGTTTGATGGGCTGGTTTATTTTTGCTGCAACCACAAAGCCATCTACCATCCTGTCTGCACCACCTTACTTTCCAGCTGGCCAGGCACGTGCTGCGCTGATGGTCTGGAGCCTCCCAAGTGAAACAGCTCGATATGGGTTGCATCAGAGGAGCACCTAGAAGCCCCAGGCAAGGCTGAGGTCCCCACTGTGCTGGACGCTGTGCAAACAGCCTCAAAGTGCTTCTGTGACAGATAGATGAGGTGACCAAGGATACCAAGTGAGACAGTGGAAGAGCTGGGACTAGAACCCCAGTCTGCTGCTCTTCATTGTATGTCTCAGCTCTCCCCACACTGAGGGAGACCTGGAGCAGGTCCCCACCTGGTCTGGAGCTCATTCTTTGCTAGTTTTGGAGGGCGGGGTTGCTATAAACCTGAAGCTTCAGCTTCCCTCAGGCGTTCCCCTCTAGCCTTACAGCCGTCGCTCAGAGAGACAAGTGTTCAGGCAGCTTCAAAAACAGACCCAGGCAGCACCACGGTAAAGAGAGGCACAGTCACCAACCAGCACAGGGAGATGGCTTTGCAAAAGGTGGGGGAACAGCACTGTCCTACAGCAGGGGAAACTGAGTCACCGCCAAAGGGAGCTCCCTGCCAACAGGTGGGAGAAGAACCTGAGGAGTCTCCAGGCTCTATTAATCCTCCCCACCTCCATAGAGGATAGAGCAGGGCTATTACTCCCAGCATCCAGCTGGGGAAGGGAAGCATCAATGGACTTGCACAAGGTCACACAAGGATGTCTGTGTCAGAGCAAGGATATCAGTGTCCCTCTGCTAAGTCCCAGGTTTGAATTCTAAGGGCTTGGGCCATATGTCCCATGGGTGGCACTATCCATCTTGCCCCCACGTAGGCCAAAGGGTTGGCGACCATGGCTGAAGTCCTGTCTGGAAGCCACGCAGACCTGAACCGACCCGAGTGACAGAGAGAGACCAGCATAGCATCTCTAATAGCCCCATTGCAAAGAGACCAAAGAGTTAGGGATCAAGACCAATGTTTTCTTCTCCTGCCCCGCATTCATGGCATGGATGGGCACACTTCCATTATGGACCTACCTGACACTATCTTTTACAAGAGTACATGGGGGCTCAATGGGGTTAATGATGTTTTAAACCCTGCTTGGGACTTGCCTCTGCAAGGGAGGGGCCAATGGAAGATCTGCTCCAGAAAGGCCTTCTTGGGTGCGTTTACATGTGCATTAACATGCTTTAGTTAATGTGCATTAAATCTAGTACCTCCACTGTGAGATACTAGGAAAATGCACATTAGCCTGTCTTAATGTGCATTAACTAAAACGCATGGTTTTTAAGTGATGCTTTAACGTGCATTAAAATAAGCTAATGCACATCCGGACCAATGTGACTGGGGGAAAATGCCTTCCTGACCTCAGTGCAGCTGAATGGAGGGGAAATGGAGCAGAAACCTCAATTCCTTTCGCTTGGGGATACTTTCTGGTTTAGCTTCACTCACTGAAAACAGGAAGAGATGGCTGAAACACTGGCATACGTGCCCGCCAGCAAATTCCTGCTCCTGCTCCTGCTCCTGCTCCCTAAGGAAGCATCTCTCCCTCAGAGCTTCGATCGCTCTGAAAGTGGGTGAAGCCAGAGAGAAGCAAGGCCACCTTGTTGTGGAATAAGAGCAGACACACGGGATCAACCAGGGATAGTCGTTGCACTTTCCTGTTGCATCCTACGTGCCTCCGCAGGAGTTTCTAACCGTGGGCCAGCTGAGAGGGGGCTGCTTCACTTCAGTGCAGGTGAAATGGGTCCCCAGTTCACATTAAGTCAGAGCTATTGCTGCTTTTCCCCATGGATCTGCATTGGCATTGGTTTAAACCACACGCTGGGGGCACTGTGCAAAAAAGGCAAGGTCTGTGCTGAGTCTTGGAGCTTGGGTCCAATGTTCTTCCCCCATTGGACCAACATTATACCATATTAAACCAATGTTATACCATTGTTATTCCACTGTTATACCACATTATACCACTGTTAAACCATATTATACAATGTTATACCACATTATACCACTGTTATACCACTATTACACCTATGCTATACCATGTTATACCACTGTTATTCCATTGTTATGCCATGTTATACGAATGTTATACCAAAGTAATACCATGGCAGTAAGATGCTAATCCATGCACTCACTGCCATGCCTGGGTCCATGGTAGCTAGTCAGCCCTACTACTGGCAGCGCTGGGAGCAACCTGCAGAACCGCATTGGAGAACCTGGGCAAAAACAGGCAGCTGCGTGCGGAGGTCTGTGCTGCTCCCAGGGGCCAAGGTAGGCAGCTTACTGCTAGCTCAGTGTGGACAGCCCCAGCAGACCAGACCTACCCCACGCAGCTGAGCAATTAAAGAAATGAGAGCAGAGGCGGTGTGGGAAATACAAGGGAACACGTCCCTTTGGAAGATCAGGGGTCAGTGCAGTCAAGTCCAGGAGCACCCAGCTAAGCAAGGAGCCTGCATCTGAGACAGGTGAGATGCCAGTACCCACTGAGGCCTGCCGTGCAGTTCCCCCAAAAGCCTGGCCCTGGATTACCTCGCTCGTGCTGATCTGCTGGAGGAAAGCAGAGCTGGAGACAGAGGCAATAAAAGACTACGAGCCCGGCCCCCAAGACTAGCGACCACTTCTCGTTTGATTGGAAGCCATGAGCATCTTGTAAAGCATTATTGGAAAAGCCCCATGTCTGCACACGCCAGGGGATTTGTTGAAGACTGTGGGCCATATTGTCTTCAGCAATCCCTCGCCATGAAGGATGACTGTCTTCCATGATTGCCTTATCCAGGGGTCTGAAGAAGGCCAACGAGGCTGATGCAGGATCAACAGCCTCTGTTAAGAGGGCCATATAAAGTGTTCAGAGCAGCAGGACTGGGCACTGGGACACGGACATCTGGGTTATTCTGCATCTTCAATGGGTTGCTGAATGCCCAGGCATGCCAGGGCTCCAAGCTTGAGGAAGACAGGGCATGGCCTCAGCCGCTTTTGCACCACCGGTGAAAGAGGCACAGGTTGCAACAGAGAGCAAGATGCATCCCCTTGGAGCTGGATTTCTTGATGCGTTGCTGCAATTAATCCCACAGCACGTCCAACCCCTTTTGTTTTCATGGTCACTGCAGACTTACAGAGGACACCCACGTACACACATGTGCACGCACGCACACGGTGCACTCGCACTCTCTTGGGCTCTTTCCTTTAAACTAAACAAGAGCTATTTAGACATTGAATTTCTGATCACACTCGGCATGAAAAGAATCTGACACCTGTTTTCTGGAGCAACATTTACGTGCCTGAGGATTTTGCACGTGCTTTGCAGGCTTCGCCACCCTCAAACCCCCTCCTCTTTTAATGCTCCTGTTCTTTCTGAGTGCGATGATACCACTGAAAAAGGGTAAGCAGAGGTAGCAGAGCCTGCTTGAGTTTGCAAAGAGGCTGAAACAGTATCAAGGGGTGCAAATTCTCCCCTCTTGCTCAATGTAACAGTGACACAGACACCTAATGGACAGTGAAGTGAATGCTTACCTGTTTTACCACTAATGGCTTCAGCAAGAAAATCCAAGCCAGTGGGCCTCCCCAGTGACCTCTACCCCTCTCCCACCCATCTCCAAAGGCCAGACATCCTTGGGTCCACAGCCCCACTATCCCAATAACACTGACACACATTTCCACATTTCAAAGTAAAACTCATGTCCTACAGAGCACATCCAAACCCGTGGAAGTGCAAAAGAAGAAGCAGGAAATGTCACACTATGTCAAGCAATAGCTGATGATCAGAGGACCTTCCATATTTATTTGAATCCTTCTTATCTGAAGCTGCTACAACAGTGAATTTTCCCTGCAGAGGTCGGCGGGGGGGGGGGACATCAAAGGCCTGATGGCAGTGAAATGCCCAGGGATCGTGTGCATGTGGTCTCTGCTTTCTTCTGTGCTACGGTGCATCATGGGACTGGTAGGGATAAAGTGAGCGAGCAAAAAACCTTCTTGCAAGGAAAGAACAATCACAGGGCAGCATTGAGCGTCTGGGAAAGATGGGATTGGGTTTTCCTCCGAAAGTGCCCTGGTTCCATAGGTAGCATCATAGTGATGTGGTAGCAGTGATGGTCCAGAGATAGAGTCCTAGACAATGAAGGCTGGAGGGACCTCAGGAGGTCACATCTAGTCCAACCCCCTGCTCCAAGCAAGACCAGCCCCAACTGTATCATCCCAGGCAAGGCTTTGTCTACCCGGGGCTTAAACACCTCCAAGGATGTGGACTCCACCACCTCTCTGGGGAGCTTGTTCCAGTGCTTCACCACCCTCCTCAGAAGAAAGTTTTTCCTAATATCCAACCTCAGCTTCCCTTGCTGCAGCTTGAGCCCACTGCTCCTTGTCCTGTCGTCTGCCCCCACTGAGACCAGCCCAGCTCCAGCCTCTTTGCAGCTCCCGTGCAGGGAGGTGAAGGCTGCTCTTCAATCCCCCTCGGTCTTCTCTTCTCCAGACTCAATCAGCCCAGTTCCCTCAGCTTCTTCTCTCCTCCCCAACCAAAACCGGATGAAGGATGTCTTGCATTTGAAAGCTTGTCTAACTTTAATCCCAGCTACGCAGCTGATGCAAGAAAAGAGTTCACCCCAAGAAATCCTGTTCCTTAGGTGAATTCATTCAAGAAGCCCCAGGGGCAAGTACAGTCGCCTGCCCACTGCTTCCACAGAGACTGGGAAGCCTACCCCACCAGTGTCCCCTGCATCAGTTACAAACCAGAAGACACCCCGCTTACGTAATTATGTCCACTCTGAGGCCCCTTAGTCTTAAAACATCCTAGAAGAGGCAGGGAAGGCCTAGGCAGGTAGCTGGGAAGCTGAGAGCAGGTCTACACATTCATGAATGCACTCTAATTAATGCGCATTAAGTTTAGGACTTGGTTAACCAGGTACTAATTCAATGCACAGTAATTTGCACTACTGTGCAGCAGCACCGGCACATGGATTTTTTTCATGCATACTGCACAGTAGCCTAATAGCACTGCAGGGTACCGTATTAACACGGTTTTTGACCGGCACGCTACTGCGCTGCGTTATTGGGCTACTGCACAGTAAGCGTCTCGTGTAGACGTGCCCTGAGAGTAGCAACACACAGATTTCAGTCTGCAGCCTGGAGATGAAGCACAAAGCGGGAACTGCAGCAGGGACAACTCACGGCCCCCCTCCTTTCCCCCCTCCAGACCCCTGAGGCCGACAGTAGCTTTCCTGACCTCATCAGCCTGACAAGGTTAACAAGGCAATATTGACCTAGTAGCCTTTCACATGTAATTAGCTTGCAGTTTCATGTTACATGCGGTCGGGCTGTTTTATTTGAGGAAAATCTGACTTGCTGTTCCCACATTTGGTTTGCAAAGTGTGTGCGAGGGGAAATATAAGCCGGGAGGGGGGAGAAGTAGAAGCCCTCTCTTTTTCTCTCTCTCACTCCCCCTCTTTCATCCACTCTTCATTAGAGAGGTCCCGTCAAGGCGGCTGAACGGAACATTCCCCTATGTGCTGAACCAGCTCAGCCAAAATTCGGAGCGTCCCTGCCACGGCCGAGGCCAAAGTAAATGTCCCGCAGCCATCGATATGATTATTATTATTAGTCTGAGTTAGCGTGCTGGATGGAAATGATTAACAGGTTTCAAAAATTCTCAAGATCAGGGTTTTGTTTTGTTTTTTTTCTGGGACAAAATACATATATAGAAAGAGAGAAATGTAACTTGAACTCCCCGCTGGTTGGAGATGGCACAGGGGGACTTGGGAAAAGCTATTTATTCCCTCCGCTGACCAGACAGAAGCAAGGCAAGCAGCGGGAAGGCGCTCAGCTTGGAAGCTGAAGGTTGACATGGTTGGCAACATGCGTGCGTGCTTGTCGTTCATCCCTTGGATGGGTGGCTCCAGGTTCAAAGCCAGGCCCTGCTACAGGGCAAATTATTGGGTCTCTCTGCTCTGGGTTTTCCCCTGAGCCGTAAAACTGGGGCAATCATTAGGACTGTGCAAGTAATGGACTTTTCCACCCTCCGGCAGTTCCAAAAACAACGAAGCAGCATTTGTTCAACTCAGAAATGAGTTGTTTGAGGTCCATGTTGAGCTTTCCTCTTCTTTTTTTTTCCCTCCCTGACTATTTAAATGAATCTCACAATGAGATGTCAGGTTGCATCAGGCCAGAAAGATGCTTTGTCACAGGGAAATGTAGAACAGAACATGGCCACTTGTTTTTCAAAAGTTTCTTTCCTTTGTTTTGGTTGTTCCCGGGGTCTATTTTTAGGCAGAATGATGGGGAAAAACCATAGCAAAGGTGAAAAGTGCTGCAGTGTTGGCATACCTTATTTTTACACACACACACACATGCACGCATGTACACACACACACACACACACACAGCTCCACGATTTGACCTGTCAAAAGGTTGTGATTGTGGCAGCCAAATTGTGATGAGTGCCCAATTAGATCATTTAAAGGTGACCTAAAGTCAACCTATGCAGCTTCCCCTGAAGCAGTCAAATGGCTATTGAATTTACATATTAATCTATGAATGATGTAATCCTAAAATGTCACACACACACACACACACACACACACGCACACACACAGAGTCTATGTTGGAAACAATTGCCCAGCTCTGGTCAGACTGTTGCCCTACCCCTCAGGGGCATGGTGAGGATTCACTTAGGTATGAACCCTAGCAGTTCAGATGCTATAGGGTTTACCCCAAAAAGAAGATAGCTTTGCTGCTAGCACACATTTTGGATTCAAAGATGAGCCTCTTTGAAGATCTGCAGGACAAACCCAATGGCTAGAACATAGCCCCAGTGACTGAGTCTTGGGGAGTGAGGAGAAGGTCCCTTGGGATGCCTACCCGCGTAGGATTGAGGGTAGCAGGGCTCTATTCTCAGAGGTGGCATTTGACCTGCCATATAAGCTTGGCAAAGTCACTTAGCATCATGATGCCATAAATTACCCATAATCGTACCTGTCTCACTTTCCAAAGTGCTTGTAGTTCATTGATGGAACAGCACTAGGCCCCCTTAATCCTAAGACATCCTTAAGATCATAAAATCATAAAAAGGCTGGAAGGGACCTCAGGAGGTCACATCTAATCCAACCCCCTGCTCCAAGCAGGACCAGCCCCAACTACATCACCCCAGCTGAGGCTTTGGGATGATATAGTTGGAGATGGTCCCGTTTTATCCAAAAGATGCCTGATCATTAGGATTTATGGCTACTTCTTCACCGTTCAGGCATGCTGAGTAGGAAGCACATAGTGATACAGTCTCTTCCCCAAAAAACTTCCCACCTCAACCTAAACCTGGAGACAATGAATGGAAACAGCCAGGGAGTAGGGTTAGCAGTGGGTAATAGAGAGACATCACCCGTCTGCATGGCAGATGGACATTAGACCCAACTGTCTGCCACCCATCTTTTAAGAATCTGGAGCCCCTTAAAAAGGATGCAAAGGCTAAGGGACAGCCCCGTAGAGTCATGGAAGCAGGGAATTGAGAAATGCAATGGTAGGACTACATGACCCCTTCCAACCCTGTGATCTTGAGGTTCCAGTCGACTTTTCTACTGTGAAAGGCTTGCCCTGAAATTGTTCCTTCTGCACGGATGATAGGTGTACACCACATAATGAACTAGCTGCAGAAGGCAATCAGGAACGTCTACACCTTCCCCTTCACATAAGAAGAGGGGAAAAAGGAGACACAGACAATTCAAAACCCATTCAAGAGAGAAAGGTGTTTGTCTTAGCAGATTTTAAATCAGATCTGACTGTTGATGACACTAGCACGGGAGCAGATAAACATACAACTATCTCGTGGTAGTTCACATAATAAGCAGCCATTATGGTGCATCACTGCTAGGCAGTGGGGGAGACGGTTGTCTTTACCAAACAGCTCACATTGGGTGGATGTAGATGGACAAAATCTAACCCAGTGTAGTTTCTCCCAGTAGAGTTTTGGTGCAGTTTCTCCCAGTAGAGCTTTACCCCTGATTCTTTCAAGATTAATTTCACACCAGAACTGGCTGACTTATCCCAGCTGGAAGAGATGCATCACCTGTGTACTACCTTTCAACACCAGTAGGACGCTGACTGCAACACTGGTAGGATGCTGCTGTGTTTCCAATCCCACAGTGTTTTGCCTCTCCTGTCCTGACATGCGTCCGAGATTCAACAAGGGGTGCAGCCTACAATTGCTCGTGGTCACTGAAAGGACAGAAATGTCATTGTGGACTGTTGCATTTGTCTGGAGCTCTTTCTACAGCAGTGCAAGAAGCAAGGAAGGATAAAACTGCAGAACTTCAGAGTTGCCTTATGGAGCTAGCCCCAGGCCCAGAAAGCCCCGAGGCCTGTCTCTCACAGAGGCACAGAGTGGATGCTGAGGAGAAGAGCATGGCAGGTCCATGCCCTGCCCCTTTTCTCTGCCTCTTCCAGCATTCAGAAGCCCGGGAAGGCTTCATGCGGAGGTCGCAGCCCTAGGTATTGCATTTAATCCTCTATGATAGGCCAATCCTCTCTGAATGTGTCCAATCTCCCTTTGACCCTGGGTAAATTGTCAGCCTCTGCAATATCCTGTGGCAATGAGTTCCACAAGCTCATCACACCCTGCGTGATAAAAAACATTGCTAATTACTAGGTACGCTGGCATTGTCAACCCCCAGGGTCATGTGTTAGGTCCCAAAATGTGAACCCAATGGGCTATTCTGGTTTCACTACAGCTCGTTGGATTGCCACTGTGAGCAATTCATCCCCTTTCCCTATTCTGTTGTATCCTCCAGAGGCTGCAACAGAGACAAGGGCTCATCAGATTAGGATGATTCTTGCCCCATACCAGCCCAAGCTACCAGTACACTTTGCTAGTTACCACTGGGTGATGGACAGCTCATGCAAGCCATTTCAGTCTATGGGACCATGACTGCTCACGAGGTAGGTCGGAGACCCCTAAGTAACAGGGTCTTGCCTCCGTTCCCAGCGTGAGATCCATCTATTTTAAGCAGGGTGGTGAAACACAAGGAACAGTCTTCAGCAGTCCTTTGATTAGAGAATGAACTCTACCATGGCTCTTGGATGGGTCTTGAGGTGACTTAAGAGTCCAATCCTGGAGCCAAAGATCCATCTGCAGAAACTGTAGGTCTTTCCACAAGGGAAGAGTAGGTTGCCTCTCTTCTCAGACAACCACCAGCCCCGAAATATCTGTGCAACCCCACCATTTCTGTAACGACTTATAATCAGCAAATTAAACGGCATAGCAACAGGACCAGCTTGGAAGTGGAGTGAACGCATATCACCATTGCTCTACTGCACTATTGCACCATTGCACTATTCCATGCTCCACTGAATAGTATCAACCCAGCTCATTTTGGTGGTGGCATGATACATACACCCTTCCCCCCGCCCCCGAAGGGTAAAGAGGATTTAAACCCATGATCTGTAGCCTTCCAGCTGGAGCAGCAAACTCAGTTAGCAAACAGCAACAGTAGGTTGCTATTGTCGGCACAGAGTAATCGTAGGAGTAGGATTTTGTGTCTTTGTTGAGCACACATTGTGCCGCAACTGGAAATGGTTTGCATGTCACAAGCGTATTGCATAAGGAGCTACAATCTGGATTCCCTCCCTGCAATGACAAGAGAAGGTCTCCAACGTGGCAGCTAGAGATACAAGCCAGATACCAAAGCTTCATCAGCCAGTGAAGGACCAATCAAGAGGAGATGGGGCTAATCTGGTGTTTGATCATGTCTAGATGACCCTACGGAAACTTCTCCTGCCTTCTGTGGTGCTAAAGGTAGTGGGGAAAGGATGCTGCCCACGTCCCTACCTGGTAGCATTGGTTGTAGAAACTGATGCTTCCTCACCAGGCTAACTCAATGACTTGCTAGACTTGGGTAGACTTTTGACCTTGACTTTTTTCTTTGACAGCCCCTTTCCACCCCACCAACACCGACACTCACACCAGACCTGGCTTTGTCAAGGCACAAATGACCCAGCGACCATTTCTAGCTAGTTACATGCAGTGCAACCTGGATCACTCGTGGGATCGTAGGAAAGCTGAGCTCATACAGTCACATCTAGTCCATCCCCCCGCTCAAGGCAGGATGAGCCGTCCCAGCCAAGGGTCTGTGCAACCTGCTCTTGGAAACGTCTGGGGATGGAGACCCCACCACTTCTCCAGGTGCCTGTTCCAGTGCTGGACCAAGGGGTTTGCGACCCACCAAGTTGCAGAGTCAAGGATGATCCATGCAGCAGTTTGCATTAGCTGAAGCACTGCAGCGACTCCCAGCAGCTGTGCATGACCCCAGCTCATTCCCAAACTCTCCTCTTTGCAAGGGCAGTGGAGATCATGAACTATCCCGGATCTCCTGCATACCACACCCTTCTCTTTTCCCTGGCCAAAGCACCTAAGCATAGAGCAGGCTTGCTGCCTGGGGCTTTCCCCCTTAGGGACACTGCTGTCTTTCCAGTCCCAAGCATTTAGAAATTATGAGTCAGGGCCTCCAAAATGTATGAGATTTTTAAAAGAAAAACAACTAGGAGCAAGCTGTTTTTCTTGGCCTGATTTGAGAGTCTTTGGGTTTCATGTCCCCTCCCACAGAGATTAAACATGTTTTTACTTGTAAGTAAAACCTGAGGCCTCTCCCATAATCACATGACTCCGGGCGCTGGGGCTTGAAATACCCACCAGCAAATATCCCCAGGTCCTTGTCGGTGCTTCATTCAGCTGCTTTCACTTTCTCTTTGCAGCTGCTCCTGCCCAGACTGCTCTGGAGTTGGACCAGGAGGTTACAAAGGCCGCCGGGAACAGAAGCAAAATTCATTTTCTGTTTGTTTTTAAATCTATTTTCTTGTGGGGGGGAATGCATGAAAACGGATCCGTTCCTCTTCGACCAGGGAGCAGCTAATGAGAAACAGAAGCCCTGCTGCTCGGGCAGTGTCAAGGCTGAGCCGGAGGGAAAGTGGATCGTGAGCATCCCTCCCGCATGGGAAGCACAAGACCGGACGATGCACCAGGCCTTTTCCATCTCTGCCCCCAAGCCCCTCAGCCCCACCGCTGCTTCTTGCCTCGTGCCAGATGTCAAGGCCTGGCATTGCCCACAATCCAGGACGTGGCATTTAGCAGCGTTGCAGAGACACCACCCCCGGCTCTCTCCCGCCCCAGCTGAAAACCCCATTGAAACCTTGACACAGAAGCCGCTTAACCCCACTGAGAAAGCTCTATCTTGGGTGGTATTGGCCTCTTTTGTCCCCCTCCAGCAGCTTTTTGTTCCTCCTCGCGGTAGCTGGCAGCTCCTAAGGAGCACAAAGAGCCTCTGAACAGCAGGCCCCATCTGTGCGAGCCATCCCAGAGACGCACGTGCACGTGCGTGCGTGCGCGTGCGCACAGCTTTTGCACGGATGAAAGTAATGCTCATACATTTTCCCCGTCTTCGTTAGGGAGTTTTATTGTTAGTGTAAAACCCACCAGGGCTCTTCCCCTCCTCCCCGCCTCGACTTTCCCTTTCAGCGCAGCGAGCGCGGCTGGCACGGGCTCAGCACAATCAGCGAGCTAATAAAGGCGCGCAGCGCTGATCTCCATTCATGCATTAACTTGGCATAACATTTATATAAACCCAGACCTGCCTTCCATTACCCCAAATCCCCAATCAGAGCAACTAACCTCCTATCACAGCAATTAGTGCTTTGTCCAAGTTGGCAGCAATCTCCCCATCAAGGTCTGGATGATTTACGGCGCTGGAATCGAGGGGCGGAGGGGCCGGGAAAGGCCCTTTGCTGCAAAACAGTTTAACCCACGCGGCGCCTCTCTGCCTACGGCTCACCGCTGACGGACTCCAAGCTCAGGCCTGGCACGTATGGGGCATTTTCCTATAGCCGCAGACTGCCGAGCATCAGAATAGTTCAGCAAATGCTCTTCATCCTCCCTCTGCACCCCCTGAAGCTGCCCCAGCTGCTGCCTCGGTTTCCCCGCTTTGCCCAGCAAAGCGCCAATGGGCACTTTCGTCGCTTCTGCGGTCTGGTGTCTTGCCCCCATCAAACCCTCCTCTCAAAACCAACTGGGCCATAGCTCCAGGCTATGGTCACTCATCGCCCAACGCCGCACCACCGGGCCTTGCACATCCATCTCCCAGGCCCTATGGCGGTGATCTCTGAAGAGTCACGTCTCCCCCTTCTCCTTCCAGCCTCACCAAGCTACATTACAAGCATGCCTTAAATATGGGGTCGGGTGCTTGCTACCACACACACACGTCTATAATTTCCCAGCTCCCTCAGAGACCCACAGGCCTGCTCAAGAAGACCCAGACCTCAAACCTGTGCTGCCTCCGTGCTCCCCCCGGCAGCGTATTATATCCCCATGCACAGACATTAAATACACCTGGGAAAGCCTGTTCTCAGCAAGTAGAGGAGTCCCCAGAAGCAACCCCGGTACCAGTAGCAACCAGTACCAGCCCCAGTAGCACCAACCCATGGCCAGATATTCAGCTGGTCTACACAGGAATAACCTCACTGAAATCTGCTTGCATAGACATCAGCCCTTGATGTCCACAAGAGACAGGCCTGAAGTGCAGCCTTCAACCGTCCAGACTAGCAGCTGGATTTGAACCCACCAGACCAGACTGCTGCTACCCAGACTGCAGAAACAAGCTCTACAGGCTGCTACTGCAGAGAAACATGAAACACGTTTTACAGACCAGATACCCAAGGTGCCTACATGGCCTCAGCAATTAAGCATCTTCCAGAAGGTTGCAAGGGTGAATTGGCTACAGCTGTGCAATTACGTTGCACGAATAATTTATTTGTCCAAAACACAAGTTTGCCCCAAAAATGGGGGGTTGAGGGGCTTGTAAAAATTGCAATTTCTTGATATTCCTGAAGCAAAACGTTTCAAATTTTCATTTAAAAAACATGCAGTCCTTTGGAAATGTGACAAAGTTCATTTTCCAAAAGGGTTGAAACGGAGCTTTTGGCTTCAGGTTGAAACAAGACTTTTTAATTGGTCCTAAATGATGGTGCTGCTAGGAGAATGTGCTTTGCACGATCCCTTTCTGTGGACCGAATGTGCTTCAGCGCATTTTAACAAACCACTTTTGTCCTTGCAATGGTGTCGGTGGGATCGAGTTGAGGTTGATCTCTATCCCCCGGCTCCTGGATGGGTTTTGAGGTGACTTAAGAGTCCAATCTGCCCGCAGACGTTACAGGTCTTGCTGCAGCGGAGCATAGACAGCAGGCTGGGACGGCTCTCTTCCATCCTTTGCTTTCTCTTCCTTGCTTCGAGAGCAAGACCATGTGCCTCAAAACGGGCTGCCGCTTGGCCGAGATGGTGGCACCATTGGAGCTGGTCGGCAGCCAGCTCAACTCTAGACATCAAGCAGCAGCTTCAGCGAGGATGCTGGCATTTGCACAGCGATCTTCCCGTTGTCCGAATGGTAGGATGCTGACAGCCCTTGTGTTACCCGTGGCAGGTCAGGGTGATCTCAGTGTTTGGGGCAAGGTGCCTGGCAGTTGTGCTAGACGGGTGTTTGTGCATAGTCCAGCACTTGTATCGGATGGTTTAGACAGGGCACAACCTGCCTTGGGCAGCAGGTTGGACTAGACGTGGCCCCCCCACCGAGGGCCCTGCCAGCCCAGCTGTTCAAGGATCCTATGACTGATCTTACACAGCTTCACTGATTTCACGCAAAACCGAAATATAACGTGCGCGACTCCAGAAAAGTGCCGTTACCCCCACTCTACACAGAAGGCGACTGGGGCACAAAGAGACTAACGTGATCCATTGGAAGTAAATTGATTTTTTTAAATGGCTTTTGGACCACATCAAAGACATTTTTTCAGTTTTCCTGCAAAAAAAAAATATCCTTGGAACTATTTTTCTTTTGGTTTGTTGCTGCGGTTGGTCAGCTGGAAGCAAAGAGGGGCAGGGAAAAGAAGAGAACACCCCCCACCTCCCCAAACCTGTAAATGTTTTATTCCATTGTAAGTTGAAACAAAATGGATGTCTCCACATCATTGCATTGAACAATGAAGCATGTCCGTAAATGGTTTTGGAGCGGCTGGGTTGGGTTTTTTTTAATTCCTTTCCAATGGTGGAAGGAAATTGCACCATCTTTGTTCACCAACGCCAGGGTCTGCATGTCCTAGAGTCCTTTCGAGCATCTTTCCCATTTGAATCCAAATGCATTGAATCCCTAATGCAGGGGTCTTCAATCAGCTGGCAGCCCACGTTCCCTGCCGGAGCTGTGGCACTGGTCCAACTAGCGAACATGGGCTAACCCTGCTGCTATTCTGGTCCCCTTTCCTGTTCCTGACTGCAGGCAACTCACATCCCCAGCCAAGGGTGAATGCCCTTTCCACTGTGTAGTTCAAAAGCTTTCAGCACTGGCTCCCCACTTTCCTGGACACCTGGGTCCTGTATGCAGTGTGGGCTGTGGCAGGAGCAGCTGAGGACATTTTTGAGTCCCTGAAGCAGGTAAGACTCCTCGCTCCAGTGGACCATTCATTTGATATCCTTCCCTGGTGGGTTTCAGGAAGGCTCAGGTGCTCCACCCATTCCTGTACCACTAACGCGAGGAAGTGTAAGGGGCTAGATGGGGACATCCTGTTGTCATGACCATCATTGCCAGTAGGTTGTTCAAAGAGGCTGGTTTTGCCAGACTCCTGGGAGGCGAGCATGATCTGGATTTCCTTACTGTCCTCTGCAAGCTCACTGCATGGCAGGATACCCTCCTTAATGACCTCACAAGGCCCGTTAATGGTCAGCATGGTGCTTGGATGAAAGATGCACCCTTAGGTAATAGTTACTAGGAACACAGGACTGCGAGGTACCTCCTGGAGCATCAGAGCCGCCCCCGCCCCCGCTACCATAAGCACCGAGGACCTATAACTCCCTTCAGACCCTGCTCAAGATCTAGGATAAGAATGAGCTGCGCCAGTGGTTTTCAACCTTTTTTCATTTGCAGACCCCTAAAAAATGTCAAAGGGAGGTGCAGGCCCCTTTGAATGGTAAGTGTGGGTGTTCACATACTTTGGATTGCCCATAGTCATCTTTCACGGACCCCTTCAACATAATCGGTGGACCGCCAGGGGACCCCGGACCACAGGTTGAAAACTACTGGTCTAAGCCATCTGCCTTCATGACTCCGACAGGGAAACTGCTCCAGGATCTCACCATGCTGATGACTGCTGTAACTATATTAAGGATCTGCATGCCTATTAGCTACCGTGCTCCAGACACCGTTCCCTGGCTAAGTGAAAAAACACGCCCCGCACTGCACCGATTATTTACCCTTCAGCCAGGGACTCTGGATTCTCCATCATTTCAAGGTGACGAAGAGGCTGATTTAGCTGCGAAGGGCGCGCTAGATCTCGGAGGGGAGGAGGAAAGCTGCTTTGATAGACGAGCTGATGCTTTTCCATCTCGAGACCTGGCTAGCCCGGGGTTTGGTTTGATAATGTTCATTGCCCGGCGACCCGTATATAAAAATAAACGGTTGGGTTTTAACAAGCTGTTACCAAAGAAAGTAGGACGTTAATCGTCTCCAGCCCTTCAAGCTGGCCCCCTGCATTTTAATTGCGTGCAGACCTCGTTGAATTAAACAGTCCCATATTTTCCAGTTAGCTGGGGCCATGTTGTAAATGGGTTTCCTACCGACAACCCCTTCCCACTCTCCCCTTGGGTCTGTGACTAGACCCTTCTTGATGCCACTCTTGTGCTGGGACCATCTCAGGCAAGGGAGAACTTCTCCCAGGGATCACAAAACCAATTGCACATGAAAGGTTATCATCAC
Organism: Crocodylus porosus; assembly: GCF_001723895.1. Classification (NCBI taxonomy): domain Eukaryota; kingdom Metazoa; phylum Chordata; order Crocodylia; family Crocodylidae; genus Crocodylus; species Crocodylus porosus. Next base: position 30,108 of record NW_017728948.1, on the reverse strand, counting down.
AACACAGAGACAGTGGGCTTTGTGCAACTCATTGCTCGCAGGGCCACATGATGTGCCACCCATCCCCTGCCCTGTCCTCTCAGCTACGTGGCCTGGTGTCCCAAGCAGTGGACGACATCACCACCCACTGCCCCTTGATCCTCTCAAATTTAGCATTGAGCCCCAGGGCTAAATCAGAGATTAAAATGTCCAAGTGACTTTGGAGTCCACGTCCCACCTGAAACCATGTCTCCAGCTCTCATGTGTGCAGGTCCCTTGATAATATCCCGCCATGTTTCCAGCTTGACCCTGGCCCCTGCCACATTGGTTTCTCGGGATCTGGATTTGCTGCCCCAACCCCTGGATTTGTCCCGTTTCCGCTCCAGACCGAACCCGCAGCAGGGAAAGAAGAGCTCCCCATATCCAGCCCTAAATGGAGGGAGCGATTCAGGGATGACTGATGTGTGGTCACGACCCCACAAGAACAGCTTTGGAATTAATTAAATGAAATCCTAGGCCTGGACCGCCGTCAAACCCAAACCCTGACTTCAACACTAAACTGCATCCAGAGTCGAGTCGGAACAGCCCAGCCGCTGCTCTCGGACCATTGCTTCGAAGAAATGCGATCCAGGGTCCGTATAGTACAGCACACCGCCTCTCGCTGCCAAAATCCCTGAACTGGCTCAATACTCTCTGCCTGGCATGGCATAGGACTTTGTAAATATACCCTCCCTATGGCATTTATAGTGCAACTACCACATTAGATGCATCCTCCTAAGCTGGTCTCAGCCATGACTAGTACTGGACACCCCAAAAGGTAGGACAAGAAAGCCTAGAGGACAATTATGCATGTCCAAGAAGATGGCACAAGAAAGCCTAGGGGATAATTATAGACACCCCAGAAGATGGCACAAGAAAGCCTAGGGGATAATTATGGATGCCCAAGAAGATGGCACAAGAAAGCCTAGAGGACAATTATAGACACCCCAAAAGATGGCACAAGAAAGCCATGGGGATAATTATGGAC
>NW_017728948.1:26763-29002 GCF_001723895.1 Crocodylus porosus | reverse complement strand
CAGAAGATGGCACAAGAAAGCCATGGGGTTAATTATGGACACCCCAGAAGATGGCACAAGAAACTCTAGGCGATAACTACAAAACCAGCTACCCAGGAAAGAAGCTTTCTCCTCACTTTCATCCCCTGGAAGCTGAACAAGTGCCCTGAACCCCAAGAGCTTATATCCCTTCAAGGAAAAAAATATGGTTTGACAATAACGGTGAAGGTTTCTTTACTTACTCAGACCTCCCATCCCTTTCTTAACCCAGCTAAGCTCTTGGCTTTGATGGTGTTCAAGGATCAAAAGCTCCGTCCAAAAGTTATCTGCCGTCCCTGGTTCTTTTCTCAGTGGAAAAGCAGCCAGGGCTTCTCGAAACGGGGAAGGGCTGCAAACGTGTTGGAGGGTGCGAGCACGACTCGGCAGGATCTCAATAGATTGGGAAGCTGGGCTAGAGCTAACAGGATGGGGTGAAGGGTTAAGGGGGAGCCTCTAAACTATAGGGTCCCCCATGAGAAGAGAAGATGTTAGGGGCCACAGAGGGGGAGTCTGGGAGGGCCCCTGCAAGGGAGAAAACCTAGGCCCAAAACCACGCAGCTCCTTGCACTCGGAGCCGGCCCGCCGAGCGCCCTCCTGACCCCATGGGAGCAGGTGTCATTGCCCAGGCCATGACAACACGGATCCAGTTTGGGGCAGCCCCCAGGAGCTACTAGGATGTTCTCAGTGGGGGCAGACGGCAGGACAAGGAGCAATGGGCTCAAGCTGCAACAAGGAAAGTTGAGGTTGGATATTAGGACAAACTTTCTCACTGGACCAGGCTCCCCAGAGAGGTGGTGGGGTCTCCATCCTTGGAGGTGTTGAAGACCCGGGTAGACGAAGCCTCGGCTGGGATGATGCAGTTGGGGCTGGTCCTGCTTGGAGCAGGGGGGTGGACTAGATGTGACCCCCTGAGATCCCTGCAACCCTCATTTTCTATGCGTCTAGATTTTGGGGGGCCAATGCAGCACTTTCACTTCCACTGCAGGTTTGCATCTGCCTCTCTGCAATGTTAAGCCCTGATAGGTTTACAGACGGCAACCATCTGCCCTCCGGGCCTTTGTGCTGCTAGACAAAGCCAGCCTGACTCTCCTTGTCTGCTCTGACCAGATGACCACTCCTTTATCCTGATCATCCCAGCTACTTTTTGGCACACCTGCACCAGACTCTTCTCTGATCCCAAATTCCAACTCATCTGTGGGTTTTTGGGGAGGATTTGGACCAGAAATGCAATTCCAGGTTTAAAAAAAATAAAAGCCAACCCTTGGCCAGACCTCAACGAGGAAAGCAAGCAGGAGGGTAGGGAAGGAAACCCGTGCCTTCGGCAAACCCTGACGTGGCCACAAGATGTAAGACCCCAACCTGGCACAGGGAAAGCAGGGGCACCACGGTGGCAAATGTCCTGCTTCTATAAAATACACTCAAGAGCCCCCAGGCACAGGCTGTGCCCCTTGCTGTAAAGGACAACAACCCCACTTTCCTCCAGTCTGCACCGATCTGAGCACTGGGTGAAATCCCTTCCTGCCCCCTATTCAGCATTGGGCTGAGCACAGGGGCAAGACCCTCCAGCCAGGACCCTGCGGGGTTGCATTGGCACAGCCCAGTGCCATCCCCAGCCCGGGCTGCAGCAGCACCCAGCGCCTCTGCGCGAGGCTTCAACCCCCTGACACGTGAAGCAGAAGTGGGAGACGGGGAACCAGCACAGCCCCAAAGCCTGGGACATCCCCATAGCAGAGCACAGGCATTGCTACCCCTATATCATCCCTGCCCAGCGCCCATCCAGCCTCTCCTTGAACCCTCCAGCGATGGCTTGCCCGGTAAACCTACGCCGCAGCCTCCCCTCTAACAGCGGGATCCCATCGTCTGAAAGTTTGCGACAACAAAAGGTTTTTAGAGCTCGTGGTCGCCAAGAAAACTTTGCCCCAAAGATTCAAAAGATGAAATAAGGCCAAAATTAACTATTTTGTAAAGAAATGCCATGGGTCTTTAGGCCATCCCTGGTTTATGGGGGCAGGACTTTGTGCTCTGGCATTCTGGGTGGGCAGTATTGTGCTCCCTGGACTGATGCAGAAGAGAGGGAGGGAGCCTGGTAGTTAGGACAAGTAGCCTAGGGCTTGGGAGGATGGGGTCCAATTCTGCCTCTACTGCTCCTTTCAGATGTTCCCCGGTGCATGCTGCCCCATCTTATCACTGAAACAATAAGCCCCACCACCGAGGACATGCT
>NW_017728948.1:0-26663 GCF_001723895.1 Crocodylus porosus | reverse complement strand
TTTTTTTTTGTCATGTTGCAGCCTCCCTGGCAAATAAGCAGTCGGCAGGCAGAGAAATCAGTCGTGTTTAAAAGCTAAGAGTAAAAGAGCAGATTGGGCTGAGCTGGATGCATGGTCTCCTTTGCTCTGCCTTCTTTCTCCCCATCCCAGGGTCTCCAAGAGCTTTATGGACCCGAGTTACACCTTGTGAGACACCTCTGTAAGGTTAGGAACTGGGTCTCCCCATTCTACAGAAGGGGCAATCAAGGCCCAAAGCAGGGAAGTGATTTTTCCAGGGTCACCATGAGGCTGGGGGGAAAACGCGGGCACACAGCTCCACAGTCTGGTGTCTTAAGCAGGGGAAAACATCACCCCACCCTCCCCGCTCCTTTAGCTCACAGCCCGCTCAAATTTAGCACTGAGCTCAACCAAATGCACAAGTGACTTTGAAACCGAGGCTCCAGCCCCTCCATACGCAGAAGTGCCCAGAGTCACCCCACAGGCCCCCAGCCCCTGCCTCAATTGGGGAAAATGCTACCCCCAGCTCGCCCCCAGCCCTTGCTTCAATAGCCCCCCGGCCCACCGCTCTGTTGGGTCTGTACAGCACCAAGCACAATAGGACTATTATCATCATCCATCATCATTATTCTTCTATTATCACTGTGGTTGATGAAAATAGAAACAAGAATACCATTCAGGCTTTGTCACCCAAGGCTTGAATTAGGACACCAGCTGCCTGCAGCCCACGGGGTAATGCCAGCCACACGCTCCTCCTCCTAAGGCTGCCGGCTTCAGGACCTGGCCATCCTGTCTGGTTTGCATTGCAAAACTCTTGCAACAAAGCTCTGGCGTGGAGGCTCCGGTTCCCCCCGCCACCTGACATAGCTCTGCTGGGGAGACCCCCAGTCAGGGTGCAGCGGTGTTGGCAAAAGCTTGGCTTGGGTAGGCATGCTAGAGGGGGACTCGGGGTCACTACGCCCTGGCAGATCACCCCTGCCTTTTCGGCCATGCATTGCATCCCTACCAGGAGGCACCACGCCTCGCTGTGGCAGCAGCCCCCTGGGAACGCAGGTCAGCCCTCTGGTCCAAACAGGCCCAAGTGGGAGGTGGATCCTTCTAAGAGAATGAGCAACCAGCCAGGTGTAGTCATCACTTAGGGATACTGCATTACTTAGAGGACGAGTGAAGTTTAGTCCTTTGACTCACAAAATTAGCCCCGAGATTTCCAGTACGAATCTACAATGGCAAAACTGTTCTGCCCTGTTGCATCGGAGGTGTTTGCAACAGCATTTTTCTGTAGTTGAGAAATGAGTGAAAGCAAAGCATTTTCCAAGGGGTCTTGAGTCTAAGAAAGTTAAGAAACTGTCTTAAATACTAGGACATGCATGCAGTCCCTTGCCTCTCAGATCACAGCTGCTCTATAAAGTAATGAGAAGAGCGTCTCAGCAGCTGCTCTCCGGGGCGTCGGAGGCATCTCAGCTGTATTGTCTGTCTCTCACGTACTGGGCCTGTTTACAAGAGACACTTAATGCACAGTAGCCTAATAACACTGTGCAGCAGCACATGGCAGCACGGACGGTGCTAGTACGCTGCGGTGCTGTATTATTAAGCTACTGTGCAGTAGCGTCACTAAAAAGGCGTGTGCCCGTGCTACTAGTCACTGTGCATTCATTAAGCAAGTACTAAATTAAATGTGCAGTAAGTACTGCCCATTCATGAATGTATAGATGCACCCACCGGAAGCTTCTTGGGTCAGTGCTGAGATATCCTCTATCTGCCTGCAGCACCGAGCACATGGGGCGATCAGGAGGAACGACGAGGAGGTGTGTCCTTGCAAACGGGGAGCAGGTGCTGGACAGGTATGTTGAATTAAGAGGGGAGCTTAGAGGGCCCCTAGGTGAAACACGGGGCACAGGGTGCAGCGAGATGCTGACCGCTGGCAGAAAGGATGCGTAGGACCCTCAGAGATCAGAGGTTGCACAGCAGGGGCTGGGATCCTGAAGACGTTTCCCAGGCAGGCCGCAATTCCTGCTCTCCCCGCATCGGGTCTCAGGGGCTGGGCAGAGAGTGAGACTCCCTCCCCTCCTGTCTGCTCACCGGTTCCTCAGCTGGCCTTGCCAGCCTGAGTCTGCATCCAACTGGTAAGCCGGCAGGCACGTCATTTGGCTCGCCTGGCCGCGCGGGTCCCCCTTCCCAGCACGGAGGCGTACGACTCTCAAAGTCTTCGTTTGGTGAGGAGGGAACCGACCCTCTCTGCTCCACCCCAGAGGTGGCTGCATTTCATGGACCCATAGACTGAATGCTTCCCAGAATGAGGTGCCTCCATTTCAGATGCATGCACTTCTCTCTGAGCAGGCCCCTGAAAGACCTGTTATAATAGCAACCACACCTCTTCCACAATGCTCATAAGTAACTGGTAACGTGCCTGACAAGCTCTTACCAGTGCATCTCAGAAGGAAGTCACTGACTCCCTTTGACAGCAACCCGTTTCGCAGATGAGGAAACTGAGGCATAGGAAGTGAAGGGACTTACTTAGGGTAACCCAACAGCCCGGAATATGAACCCGGGTGTCTTGGGTCCATTGAGCCACACACCCGTGGGTGCTGGGCAGGTCCAGACAGATGCAGATCGGGTCGCATGAGTGAGAAGAGTGACGGCCTGCAGGAGTAGGCTATTATCCTCCCATTGCACAGTGCAACAGGCTCTTCAAAGCAGATCTCAGCCCCTGTAGCAGCTCAGAGCGCCACAGGGCAAACCCAGCCCCTGAAATCAGATCTCCCCTGCCCGGCGTGGTAAGGAGACGCTGCCCAAACAGCTCCCTGGCGGCCGAGCCCACCGAGCACCGAGACCCGGTGGTTTCACACCCCATTGCTCCACCGTCCCCAGCCCGACCCGATCTCCAAACCTGCAACGCGGAGGCTGTCACGCACACGCGGGGCGTGGAGGTGGCTGGGCAGCCCAGAGCCCCTGGACCACGGCATCATTCAAGAGCACGGCTGGCCTGCCAGGGAGGTGAGAGCCGCGACCCCCGGACATGACCACAGCACCCCCTGCAAGTTAGTTCTTGTCTATACATTGATTAATGGGCAGTGCTTACCGCACATTTAATTTAGTACTTGCTTAATGAAGGACTAACTAACTCATCCCTGCAAGCTGAGGGATGCTCAGAGCTGCGCCTGGGCTCATAGCGGCACCCCTAACCCAGCGAAGCCGTGGTCCTTGCTGGCTGGGGGAGCCAGAGGAGGTGCTGTGGCCTGGTGGCTAGGGTGCTCGGCTGGGAGCAAGGCCCCTGCTCAGCGCCGAAAGGAGTCTCTTGCCATCCACGGATCCAGCCCCAAATTACGCCCGACACCACGGATGTGACGGAGATGCAACGCATTGAGTGCAGGGAGGAGAGGGGGATGGTTTACTCTCACGTGCACACAAAGCTGCACATTGGCAAGACCTCCGTGCCTCAGTTTCCCTACCTGTAATAGGGAGGGGGTAACATTGCAGTGCAAGCCACCAAGAGGTTTCCCTCTGTAGGGCCCTGATCCTGCCCAAGCGGCTCTGGGGAAGGACCCTTGCCCCTTTGCCAGCCCATTGCTCGGGGCAGCTGGGACTCGGCAGCATCGTCCTGCAAGACGGAGAAGCCGGAGCAGATGCAGTTACTCACCGTTCAGGCAGGGAGGGAGCAGGCCACAGCTGCAATAGGGCTGCGGCTGCTTCTTTCTGCCCAATTTAAAGGACCAGCTGCAGCAAGGCATGCTGGGAAAAGCACCCCTCTTGCCAAATATAACGGGGCAGCTGCAGAAAGGCATGCTGGCAAAAGCCACGGGGGCAGAGCATGGACAGTCTCTTGCTCTGGGCTTGAGCCCTAGTCTGCACCGATGCTGCGAGCAAACCTGGTCCCCCCGGGCTAACCCAGCAGGTATCTGGCCACCAGCTGAGCCTGGGGGATGTGGATGCACGGGGTGCTGCCCACATCGCTCCTGCGTGGGTCACTGGCTCCCGAACCTGGCGCATCTTAGCCTGGCTGCGATGAGCTTGGACCTTGGTGTTTTGGGGGCTGAGGGCATGTAGGCCCGCACTGCAAAACCCATCTGGGCTGTGCTGTCCCTCCGGTGAGGGGCTAGGAGATGCAGGAACCAGCAGGCTTCAGGGCGTTTCATTTTAAATACCGCGGCTGAGGCAGAGGCAGGGAAGCCCGGGACGGCAGGCAAGCTGGGCCCGCCTGGAGCCGGACAAGCGGGCACAAGCCCTTCTCTCAGCTGCTATGTGGAGCATCCGATGCCTTGTCCTTTCCCGGGGTCTCTCCAGCGTCTATTAACAACTTTCTATAGGAGCAAGTTGTTGGCTGCCACGGTCCCCCTGCTTTCCCCAGGGCGGGCTCGGGGGCGAGGTCGTGTGTTGCACCAGAGGCGACCGCGTAGTTTTGCGGAGAGTTTAAATGATGGGTTTCTCCGATGCTGCCTCAGGCAGGGGTTGGACTGGAGGTGAGCTGCCAGGCCCACTTCTCTGTGATTTCCCTATGATTTCCTCTTGCCAAGTTTCGGGCCCCGGGAGCTGCTACTCTTCTGGAAGCAAACCTCAGCCGTGGGGATTTGGAGGGTGCGACGTGGGTGACACGAAAGCGATGCTGCCTGGGTGCTTTCTCTCATAGTTTTATAGACGTTCGCGGACTGGAAGGGACCTTACACGCAGAGTTAACTACTGTGGGGTCTGCTCGGTACAACCGAGTTGGTTATGGTGGGGTTGCTCACAAGTGCTAGGAAGCCCCGCCACGGGTGCAAGCATTTGGGAGAGGAAAGCTATGCAGGCTGGTGCGTTTCGGCTTGCCCAGCCACGTGCACTAATTGGTATGACAGATTCACTCACCTGCTCTCGGCTGCTGACCCCAGCGGCGGGATTTGTCTTACCGGGACCAGGGGCAAGTCATCCATAGCGACCTCAGTTATCCCCGGGCAAAGGCTACACTTAATTTGACTCCGACATACGAGCAAATGAGTGTGGGGGGTTGCTTGGGAACTGAAATGCCCACGAAAGGGGCCACAGGCCCTTCGGAGAGGTGAACAGCGGCACTGCGAAACCCTCCTGGCTGCAATGGGGAAGGTGCATCCATCACGGGCATCTTCTTCCATCACTGGCTGTCCCTGGAGCAGCTGGGGCTGGAAACGGGATGCGGGGAGAGAGGCAGCTCCAATCAGACCAGCTGGTTTTTATAGTTGGATGTCCTGCAGGGCAAGGACTGTGTCTTCCCTGGTGTCTGGGACGTGGCCGGGGCGGGCTGGGTGCTGCCACGACACACATCATAAATAACGGGGGTGTCCAGGATTCCTCTCGTTGTGATCCAGCAAAGCACTTAGTGCCTTTGAGTCAGGCGTAGGCGTAAGTGCCCAGCTGGACCGGGATGAGAGCAGGACGCCGTGTCCACAGCGATTACGTTCGCTAATCGCCCGTCGCTGCTGCTTGCTCACACGTGTCCGGGTCTACGACAACCAGGGGCCAAGTGTGCAAACCTACGGGTCCAAGGGACATCTTTGCGTCAGCGTGACCGGGGTGTAGCCTGTGTGAGGTACGCGTGGAGGCGCCGTCGCATTGGAAAACAACGCTAGCCTTCAGGTTTCATGTCTTTATTCTGGAAGATGCTTGCTTGCTAAAGTAAGGGAGAGTGGGCGAGGGCAGGGGTGCTAGCACGTGGCCCGCGGTCCAGGTCCAGCTCACAGAGCCACTGCAGCTGGCTGGCCACAGGGAATTTGGGGATCGATTTGTTCCTGACCCCCACACGCACCCTGGAGCACGTGGGTGGGGAGCTGCCGGTCTGACCGGCACGTAGGAGAGCAGGCAGAGCTGACCGCTGCAAATGCAATCTGCTGGTCACACAGGCACGAGCCGGGACCAAGTAGGCACTGGTCCCCTATCTGCTAAAACAGGGCTGGCACGAGTGCCGCGCCTGGCTTCTGTGTCTGGCACCGGACAGATCAGGGATAGGCAACACAGTGGCAGATAGGGCAGGGAGCAGAAAGCAGAGCAGTAGAGCAGGTAGGAGACACAGGGCAGGGAGCAAAAAGCAGAGCAGATCAGGTAGGGAGCAGAAGGCAGAGCAAAGCAGGCAGGGAGCACACAGCGGGGAGCAGCAAGCAGAGCAGCAGATTGGGCAGGGAGCTAAAGGAAAGAGGATCAGGTAGGGAGGACAGGGAAGGGAGCAAAAAAAGCAGAGCAGCAGACCAGGCAGCTAGCACAGGGCAGGGAGCAGAAAGCAGATAAAATCAAGTAGGGAGCACAAGGCAGCCAGCAGAAGGCAGAGCAGTGGATCAGGTAAGGATCACAGGGCAGGGAGCAGAAAGCCGAGCAGCAGAACAGGCAGGGGAAGGGGATCGGAGCGGCACTCAGGAAACCTGCAGGGCTAATCTGTGGCCCACCCTGCTTTCAGAGAAGGGCTAGGAAAAGAAAGGGGCCAGGTCTTTGCCTCAATCCCACCCCCTGCGGCAAGGAGTTCCCCCGGGGGCGTCTGCTCTTCTGCGTCCGCCCCGCGGTCCCGACCTGGTGGCAGAGGAACGGCGCTGATTGTAACGCTGCACGCTGGACCGCGGCCGCGGGGACCTGCCCTCAGGCTGCGGGTGCAGGTCCCGGGGGAGAGCAGGACCTACGCCCGCAGGACGCGGCCCTGGCCTTACCCGCTCGCTGGGCTTGTGCCGAGCCCCACAGCCACGCCGCGGCAGAGGTGACCAGTTGCAGGGGGACGTGTCCACCCAGGAAGAGGTAAAAGGGTGCGACGGAGAGAAATGGAGTGGAAAAGCCCGAATCTTGCAAAGCTTTCCTTGGTGTCCCGGGGGGTTTTGCTCCAGTCCTCCTCGGGGTTGTATCCCACCGCCTTCTGCTAAGTGGGAAGAGCCCCCATGGGTGGGCGATGTGCGCAGGGGCTTTGCTCAACCAGCGCACCTCCTCTGCAATAAAAGCTCCCCAATCCCCACGGCCCAGAGGCAGGAGATAGAGACAGCGAGACTTCACCCGGGCTCGGGGCTCACACCTCCTACTCCTTTGTTACAAGCTGCAGCAGGTCTACGTTTTCAGCGCACCCTCCTAGAGTCTGTGCAAGCCATTCCCCCCAAAAAGGGCCATTTTTGCATCGATAATTGAGCTTTACAAAACAGAGCATTGAAAAAAAAAAACCAAACCCCAAGAAAGCCCCCAAAAGGGAAATAGCAAATATTCCATCTTTGGCATCGGGTACAGGCCACTTAGGAGGTGAAGAAGGTAGGTGGGGCTGCGCAGATGGGAGCGGTATCTTCATTTTGGCAATGGGATGGCATCAGAGACAGCACGCGGCATCTTCTCAGGAGGCTGCCGTGGCTGGCATCTCATCCCCAAAGGCACAGGCAGTGTCTTAGCAGGCATTCGCCGCTCCCACCGGTCCCCGGCACAGATTCAGCTGAAAGGCTTCACCAGTTTCATAGCAGCGTAGTTCTGGAGGGGAAGGAAAGGACAAGGAAACCCGTAAGATGGGGAAGGTACCGCAGACAGGAGCGATATCTTCGTATGCCTGAGGATGCTCTTTCCAAACAGCGGTGGGACTGGAGACGGACCTCAGCTCCTCAGTCTCCAACAAGAAACACGAGCTAAAAGAGAATCGTCTCTAACTAGCAGCGGTACAGGGTGTAGGTGGCATGGGTGAGCAGATCGGATGCCTCACGGTTGTGTGCTCACCCCTAAGAATTACCCCATGGCTGCTTCTTCCATCTCCCTTTCTCCCATCTCCTCCCTCCCAAGGATACCCAGGGCGCTGCTGACACCTGGAGATCTCCCTGCCCTCAAACAGGCCCCGATTCGCCTCTTGGACTCCCTCACCCTGCTCTCCTTGAGAGAGGATAACGTTTAATTTAATCTGCACAAAGCGGCATGAGATGCAGAGAGAGGAAGGTTCAAGGCAAACGTAATGCATATCGCATCGCACCCCCTCCTTCCCCAGAGCCAGCGATACCACGAGCAGACGCTGCTCATTGAGAGCGTGGTGCCGTTGCGTTCAGCGGCACGGTAACATCCTTTTTAAGGAGCGAGATCTGAGCTAGCTTCGATTTGCACACGGGCAGACACACGCCCTCGCCAAATCGGAGGTTTCGTCCGTGCGTTTGGAGTTGAATGGGTACGGGATGTTCTCGCACTGCGTCGCTTTAAAAACCAACACTGGAAGCAAAGCAAAAGGCAAGTCACAAGCTCTTCTGCAAAAAAGTTTGACCGAAGGCATCGTGATAAATTACAGCGTGTGGTGGATTATGAAGCAATTTGCCAATTGGGGTTTTCTAATAATGCTATAAATCAGGCAAGGAAAACGAAGGCAATTTACCAACAGTCATTAGAAAAAGCCTCCGGTGGAATATAACCTCCTAATTAATTACCCAGCATTTGTCTTTCAGGGTCTGTCCTCCAAAATATGATTATTTTTATGCTGCGATTGGTCCCATTCAGGAAGATAGCAGGTTTCCTGTCCTGGCTATGAATTTCTATTAACGAAGTGAAGAAAGGCAAGCAGGAATAATCAATCAGCGCAGAAAGCGGGCAGTAATGGCGATGAATAGCGAGGGAAGCGGAGGGAGACTCGGGTAAAACAAACAGGCTTTAAAGGGGAGTAAATATCTGCAAATTACTGGAAAACACAACAGATTCTGGCTGGACGGAGGCCGTGGCTTCGTCATGGGGTGCCCACCACCACCCGGATGCTACTTGTTGCATCCGATGTCGGTGATGATCCCCACCTGCAGATTTAGGAGGTCAAAGGTGTCAGTGTGACCCCTTGGCTTGGCTTGAATAATGCAGGCATGAGACCTGCACAAAAGCCCTGCTTTGCAAAGCAAGAATCTGCCCTAGTCTATCAAGATCATACCCGCCGAAGGGGACCGAGGACCTTCCCATTTGCCACGCTGGGCATCTGATCAGCCCGTAGGGGCAGGCCCTGAAACTGGTGGTGCAACTAGAGCGTATCTTTTCGAAAGACGCCCAGCCTCCATCCAGAGATGCCGAGCAGTGATGAATTCACCACGTTGCACAGTAAGCTTTTCTCACGCCCAATTACCCTCGCTGTCAACAACAGGCTTCTCATTATATCCCACTGGGATTCTCCCAGCTTCAGCTTCCACCTCCAGGATCCAGTGATGCTCTTTGCCTGCTGATCAAAAAGCCCTCTAACTGCCGGGCCAAATATAGAGGACGGAGAAGGAAATTGCCTAGGAGCTATTCTGTGCGAGTGCTGAGGTGCAAAGGGAATGGCGGAGCTTGCAATGATGTGGACTGGATACAAAAAGCTTGCCAGGCAGCCGAGAAGCTGAAAAGGAGGGCAGCGTGGAAGGCAGCGCTGACATTTCAGACCTTGGAGTATCCAGTGTTCAGCTCCCACTTTAGCCAAACTAGACTCGGCAAAACCTTGCTGTTTTCCACTCCAAACCAGGACACGGTTATTTTCCCTCCCCTCCACCCCCAATGGAAACAGTCTCATCATCACAGACTGAAAAATGTCAACAAATGTAAACGGCTCCAACGATCTGCCAGCGACCGAAGTCCGCGTGAAAGCCCGCAAAACTGAGACGTCTCGCATGCTTCCAGAGGAAAATGGGCCACGGCAAAAATAGAAACCTTCATGGAAAAGGCAGCAGTTCTGGAATCACAAAGCGACGTGGAGTGAAAGCGCAAAGGGATTTTTTTCAAGTGCAACCAAAAAAAGCAATGTCTGCACACTGCCCCTGGGAGGAGATCTTTGCACCATCCCAGGCTTGCTTCGTGACTTCAGGCAGGTGCATACTTAGATGCCTAATTCTGCAAAGCAGGACCTGATGCCTCCTAGCTAGATCCCACAATGCCAGGCTTCAAGGTGCCTGAATCCATAAACTTAGGCTTATACAGTGTAGGGGGAAGATCTATGAGCAGAGAGTTGCCCAGAGCTAGTCCATAGGGTGCTTCTGCTCTCTTGAACTTTGGCAATCCTCCTGAGGTCTGGCTCAGGTTAGCTTGAGCTGCAAGCCCCACGTTCAGCCGTTTCTGGCCTGCAAAGCTGGAAGCTGTAGGTGGAGAGGGATCAGGGCAGGTCTGGCCTGCAAAGAGATTTTATCCAGCCCACCAAGCACACCCAACAGTGACCATGTCACAGAGTGTCTACCTCCAAATCTATCTCCATCGGGCATGCTGTTGGGAATGGGAGCCAGCTGACTGCCATGTTCTGGTCCCCAAATGTGCAGAGTAGACCTAATTTGCTGCTCCATCCTGTGCACGGGCAGCTGGCCGATGTCTATTCCATTAGCCCATCCATGGAAAAGCAGTTTTCCTCCATGAGTAAAGGCTTTCATGACTCAGTTACCTGGAGGTGCCAAGTGATGGGCTCTCAGTCCTCTACCACAAATTCACTGTCACCTCAGGCAAGTCACTTAGCTCCAAGTCAGCAGTGCACATCATTACCCAGCTCTTTATCACCAGTGCTGCAGCTGAGCTGGCGCCTTCACCTCCCTGGGTCTCAGATCCCAATCTTTGTTTGGGAGGTGGGGGCAGGACTTTTTGACCCAGCAGGAGGCTGTCAGCTAGAAAGGACTGGGGTGTAGGGCTCCCCGTGCAATGGGAACAGAAGGTGAAGGGATTGCTGTATTCTGTTCTGCTGTAAGGAGTTGCAAAATGAGAGATGCTGCCAGAACGGTTCCTGAGAATGAGCTGCGGGCTGGAGAACGCATCTTCCAAAGACAGCTCGTTCTGTAAGGTGAAGAGCAAGAGTTGCTGACTGTATAAGTCCCTCTGCAGGGAGGAAAGACTGGGTGTGAGAGCTGGGCTCTTTCACCCAGAGGAGAAAGGTAAAGCAAAGACCCACAGCTGGAAGCTGAAGCCAGGGAGAGTCACATGAGAAATTAGGCAGATGTTTTTTACTGGTGGGAGAGGGTAGAGACGATTAATCACTTGGAACAAAACACCCAGGGAAGGGATGGATTCAAACCCAAGGCTGGATGCCTTAACACTTTACAAACACCATTGCTGGGCTCAACACAAGGCTTTGTGGGTGACATTTAAGGACAAGTAGTATCCAAGGGCCCATGTACACGCCACGATTTTTTCCCTTTCATGCGCTGCAGCTGCATGTCTGTTTGCACAAACGGGATTTCCCAGTGCTTTAAAAGTGTTTCTTGTACATTAAAATAAAACTCTTTGGGTGTAGTTTAGTTTGGATCGCTGGGAATTAAAGCGTCACATCCATGGATTCATTGTGTGCAAACGCAGGCACTTAGAGAGGTGTAATGAGTCTCTTTGTCCAACAGATGGTGCTGTGACTTTCTTGTTTTCACTTGCAAATTGTTTCTGCTCTTTTTTTTCTTGTGTGCTTTGCTGGCTCCCTGCTTCCAGAGCTGCATGGAAGACATGGGCACAAGGAGAGTGGGGGGCCCTGGGTCAGGGGCAGCACTGGACCATCCCGCTCTCCAGCCAGGGACCCGGCTTAATTTGTCTGAAAACCTAGTGTGTGTAAACACACATGTGACGCTCCAAAATAAACAAGCTTAAATTTTTTAAACCTATTTAATTTAATGAGGCTTAAAACCTGTGGCGTGTACAGGCACCCCAGGAGTAACTACCGCAGGTTGACCAAGGCAGCAGCCCCAGGTGATGATCTCATGAACCTGCTTTCTCTTGCCATCCTCCAATTCAGACTCCTCCAACACTTCCCACCCATTACCTGATGCCCCCTTCCCCTATTTACCCATATGGGCAGTCACGCCATCCCGACACCCGCTCACCCCAAAGCTGACAACATATAGCTGAGCTTTTCACAGCAGGGGCTGTCTCTTAGCATATAAATGTACAGCACCTACCACCCTGGGGGGGACCTGATGTTCCCTGGGACCCCTATATTAATAGGGTTAATAGGGGGTTATCCTTTAGAGTGCATGTTCTCAGATACAGCCATGCTCCTGGCCAAAGATCTGTATGTCAGGAGACTCCTTTGCATGTAAGAACCCTATTTTTGCCATTGTGTTGCGAAAGGTTAATGCTTAGCAAAGGAACCCAATTTCAGAGTGAAAATACAGCCCAGTGCCCTCAACTATTTGGGAGAAGCCATCCAAAGAAATGAAAATAGACAGATTCCATGTAACACGGCCTCGGGTTTGTGTTTTTTTTAGAAAGATGACTAAGTCTAACCAGAGCAAAATGAATTATAACAACATTTTGCTAGGAAAAAGTCAGAGAAAAACACAAGTCACAGGGAGTGTAAAGGGATATTTATAGTTTAAAAGGGGTTTTGTTTTCCCTGGACTCAGTGGTAATACAAGGAGCCTGTCATAGCTACTAAGCCACTTGAATTTTCCCCAAGACACCAGGAATGGAACTGAGAGTCCCCGGTTGGGGAAACAGGCCCCTGCCACGTGGGCTGAAGGCAAATCTCTGTGTACGGGTTGCACTACAGGGCACATGAACACAATTTGGCCTCGCTGCTGCTGCCCAGCATTGGGTGGCACACTCAATTATCTCTTTTAATGCTCCTGAGCTCATTAAGAGATCATTAGGGGAGAAAACGATTTCCCTGATCAAAAGACAGGGGAGCTGAGATGCATGCGGGCATCGTGACTTGAGATCTTGGATCTCCCTGGATTTAATCCCCCATTGCCCCTATAGCTCCAGGAGCCATCAAACGTGCCTGGTCTTAAATCACTAGAAAAAGTTAGCTGTGCCAAGACCCTTGTCACCCTTCCCTGGTCCACTGCACATGGACAGCAAAGCAAAACCACTTGCAAATGCAGCCTCTCCTGCCTTCCAAGGTATAAATTACCCCTCAAACAGGAATGTCCCTTGTCCAAGGCACAGCATTTGTCAAGTATGGCAGGGGAGGAAGGCACATTGTTCTTCTTATCAGTCTGGGAGCGGGGAATGGCTCGAATATAGGAATTACCGTATCTTCTCACATACCACATGCCCCCAAATAAGACACGCACCTTGTCTGGGGAAGGCAAAATGAATGAGAAAAGTTAGTTCCAGTTGTGGCTGACTCCTGACCACAATGGCACTAACCCTGAAGGGTGAACTCTGCCCCCACGGGGCAGATCCAGGATTTGGAGAAAGGGGGTGCAAACCGTGCAGCACATCAGCACATCTTCTTCTCCAGTTAAAGAGAAACTAGACGCCTTGCTAATAGGCTAGGGGGCTGGCACCATATTATTCAGTTTAAGATCAGACCCAAACCAAATCACACTATTAGAACGTGCACTGATTTACTAGAGTATAAAGTTTTTAAAAAAAGCACAACAACAAACTAGGCAAAAAAAAAACCAGAGTCAAAATAGTCCAAAGATATTGTGTCATTATAGTTAAATGCACGTCTCTTATTCATAACAAAATCTATCCTTCTTGCCAGTGCCTCCAAAACTTTGCTGCCAGTCATTTCTACACCTGAGATCATACGACCACACCTGAGTTAAGGTTTTTAGCTAGAGCTATAAAAAGCCCGTAGGACTGTGAAAAAACAAGTGATATATTCCCAGGAGTGGCTAACAGCACCATTGCAAAAGAAAGGATGGTTTGACTAGTGGAACATCAAGACCATTAAAATAATGGAACATCAAGACAATTAAAAAGGAAAGTGTCGTTCAACCTGTGCAGTGCGGACAGATTAGCAAGAACCAGGGAGAGGATAGTGAGACATGAAGTCAAATGACTCCTCTGGTGCTGCCTGAAGAAAAATGTCAGAAGTTTGGAGCAGGGATCAGAGGGGGGTGCATGCCCCTGAACCCACCGCCGTCTGCCCCCTCCCTCCCTGAGGCTGGCAGAGAGAAGTGTGGCAGTCATCTTGCAGCAGTGTGTCCTTCTTTGCTTCTATTCCCGCCCCCCCAAAACATCAGCTCATCCTGCTTCAGACCAGCCCCCCCATTTTTGGAGGGCTGATTTTTTGGGGGGAAAAGGTGTGTGTGGTACATGAGTCAATATGGTATTGCAATGCACTGAAGCCCAAATAGGATCTGAAAGTCATCCCAGCCAAGCTGGAGGGGCCAGTAACTTCTTAATTTGGTTTGCAAATGGCACCGAGAGCAAGGGCAGGCAGGGCTAATTCATGAGGTGGGATTTCCACCCAGCCTGCAGCTTAACCATTCATGGATGCATGTCCATTTACTGCTGTAGAAAAGCTGTGTTTCTGCTCCAGGCAGCATAAAATCTGGAGTATCTTCTGCTTTGGGATCTTAAAGCCCTTTGGCAACCATCCACACAGGCTCTCACAGCCTCCTCTGGGACCTAAGGACCTCACTCCATTTTCTATATACAGGAAATGGGGGCAAGAGAAAGACATGCGACTTGGCTAAGGGCCACAGAGAGTCAGTAGCAGAGACAGTCAAAGAGACCCAGGGAATCTCCCACCAGTGCTATCCCTGGGGCAGCCCTATTACTGGTTGGGGATGGGGACTGGGCTCTGCAAACGCTCGTGCTGGGGTTCAAACCCAATGGGTCTTGGCTCAGACCAACACTGCATTGGGGTCAAAGAGGGATTTTTTAACCCCTTGGTCAGCCTGTGGTCCTCACTGCCTGGGGGACCCGCAGCCCTTCCCCTTCCCTCCCCTCCCAGAAGACCGTACCGGGAAAGCATAGATGAAGATCCCGAGGAAGAGCAGCAAGATGAAGAGCACGAAGACGACGAGGAAGACCCACTTGTACCGCCGCCACAGGATGAACTTGATGGTTTTGTAGGGGGAGGTGAACCACAGGAAGGAGGTCTCTGGCCGCCTGCAATTGAAAGTTGCGGTGACCTCTGGTACAAGCCGATTTGCTGCTGCCGGGCGCGCCGGGGATGTCGGAGAAGGACCGCATGCACCCGCCCCGCTGACCCCGGCAGGTGGGGGGAGGCACCAGGGGAACCGGAGGGATGCTCAACCCTGGCCATGCTAGACATGGCCGCATGGGACACGTCGTCAGAGCCCAGGTCCATCGGGGTGGACCCAGCCCCTGCAGGTCCATGAGGCTGAGCCCTGCCTCCAGCCCCAGCACGTCTGGGTGGACCAGGCTGGCTGAGCCCCGGGGCTGCGGAGGTGCATGCAAGTATAACGTGCATGATGCCGAAGCCTTCGGGGCAGCGAGCTGAACGCCCAGCCCCTGGCTTTAGCGCCCTGCGCTCCGTTTAGGTTTTCCAGCCTCTTACTTGGGGTCTTCCAGCTTGGGGTTCATGTTGGGCTCATCTCGGCCCATCCCCGCGGGCCTCTCTTCATGCTCCTGCTCTGCCACAATCTCCAAAGTCATTTCCAGTTTGCCCTGCGTGGAAAAAAGCAGCGGGGAATGGACAGGGGCCAGGATCCTCGGTGGGAGATGCTGACTCGGGAAAGGGCTTCCAAGCTTGACCCAGTCTCAGGTAAGGAGTCAAGATGGGACCTTCATGGGAGGCAAATGACCCCTAGCAGGCAGCTGTGGGAATCCTGCATTTTCCTTTGACCTACCTGGCACCAGCCACAGTCAAAGCCAGGAAACCAGGCTGGTTTGATATGGACGGGGGGGGCTGCCTTCCTGTACCTGGGATCTCTTGAACATATATGGCGTGTGTAGACAAAACAAAACTTCCCATTTAAGTCGAGGCAACTGCATTTGTGTCTGCACCTTTAACAGCAGCAGGACGTTGCCTGCTGCCTGCTTTACCTAGGGCAGGTTGAGGTGGGAGGTCTTGCGTTGAATCAGGGTTGACAGGAGTTTTACTAAGAGGTTAAATGATGGACTTGTCTGGGATGGTTTGGACAGGACTGATTGCACTAGATGTGACTTCTGCAGCCCCACTTCCCTGTGACTTTATGACTTCAAGGGTCATGTCTAACTTGCCCATTTCTACATGCTACTGTTCGTGTGTAGAGCCATTTGGGCTGGGAGGTGCAATCCTGTTGCCCCATAACACCCTAGGCCACATCCATACCCCTGGGCCCATCTGTGTGCATTTCTCTGAAAGGAAATAAAAGGTTTGACAAAACAAAGGAATTTAAACCATTAATGGAGAATAGTCACAAAAAGCTGGTTTTAAACAGAGAATCAAGCCCATTCCCTGGATTTTAGCGGCTCCCCCATTCAAGGGCAGAAGCAAGCTTTAACATGTGATGCCAACAATCAGTTGGAATAACCCAGATTATCCAAACATTAAAAAAAACCCTCAAATCAGAGCTACAGACTAAGTCTCACTCCCTCGGTGCATCTCTCAGATCATTTCAAAGGGCAAACTGAGCAGACAGCTTGAATTTAAAAGCCTTCAGGCCAGGGAGAATCTGTTTTCTGCTTTGTTTATACCACTCTAGCTTGAGTAGGTGCAGCTCCAAGTTCAGGCCTAATGATGAATGATACTAATAAATGGGAAGTAGCCAAACTAGGGAATAAGTTAGAAAAAGAAGCAAAAATCCATTAAAATCAATGAGGCACTCTGAATTATTTGACCGATTTTGTGACATAGGTGGGAAAACTCTTCGGGAGGGGAGAGAGGGATGGCTTAGTCATTAGGGTGTCTGCCTAGGATTTGGGAACACGCACTTCAGTGCCCTGCTCTGACACCGATTTACCCCACAGCCCTGGTCAAGTCACTCAGGACAGCAAGCTGTCGCACTTTATCTGCCTAATTAGCCATTACGCAGCCACCTACCAACCTTCAGTCTGGGCATTTCCCCACAGGCTTGGGCTCCCTTTCACTTTCTCCAGCCTTCCCCTTATAGCTGAGCCACTGAAGCTTTCACCGGATACGCGGGATGGAGGGCAATACTGGAGAGAAGTCTCTGCCCCACTGAAAGCAAGGTCCCTCAGCCTCTCCCTACAAGTCATGTGTCCCAGCCCCCAAACCATTTTCATTGCCAGTTCTCCACTGTGTGCACATGCCTTCTGTAGCAGGGGGCCCACAGCTGGACACCGGACTCCAGATGTGGCCTCCCCAGTGCTGAATAGAGGGGAAAGATCACTGCTCTCCATCTGCGGGCAATGTGCTCCCACTCTGGCAGCCCAATATCCCCATCTCTTGGCTGCCCGGGGGGCCAGCTTCAAGGGGAAGGCTGGAGAGGCTTGGATAATGTCTAGCCTGTGGCCTGGCAACAAGATCACTGCTAAAAAGCAGCAGATGCCGGGGGAAGCCTAGAGTCTGTGTTTCCTGTTTCTTGGGCATGTGCCCCAGCTACCGGCACAGCACATGTGAGCGTCCTGGTCACATGAGCTACAATTTCGGGACCTGCCGGGCCTTGTGTGTGTACCTGGAGGAGCAGATGTTGATGCGGACAGCCCTAGTGAGGACGCAATCCCAAAGAAAACTCCATAAATGCCACGAGATGCAGTCAGTGGAGGCATGCATGCCATGTAGGAGTGAAACAGGAGTGAACCCGTAGCCTCTCCGGGTCCACGGTTCCCGTCTCTAAGGTGGAGATCAGAGCAAAGCTGAGCCCAAGAGGACTTACCGCAAGGACCTTCTTCTCGCCCTCTTCTGCAACGCAAGGCCACCAGCCCTTGACTGTCTTCTGCTCAAAGAGTGACACAAACCGGTCCGAGGACAAGGTTTCATCTAGCAGGTCTAGGGAGCACTTCTCAGCTGTCTTGGCAGGCTTGGGCATGTGGTTGAGATCCATCTGAATGCAACCTGCCAGGAACAACATCACCAGGAAGCAATGCACACGTTGTAGGATCGTGGCCCAGGTTTACTTCCAAGGGGTCTGATACTGTCGCAACTACTGGCTATCTAAGAGGACTTGCACACCTCAATCTGATGCTCTTCTGCCATGCCCAAGACCCTGAAAATCCAGGGATTCGTCTGCTCTTGGAGCCCATTGATATCTGACCCTTAATGCGGAGTCACAGAAAAGCAGTGAGCACATTCATTTCTTTTCGGGGACTTGCATACGGTGGAATAGATCACACTTAGGCACTTCCTTCCACTTATGGGATCTTGCCCATGCTGGATCTGATTTTGGGGAGGCCGGAAAGCTTACAATGAGTGAGCAGGACATTCAGAGACATGGGAACACACATCCCCTTGCTTTACCTGCACCAGCTCAGGGCAGTCTTGGTGTTTTGAGGCCATGTGCCTGCGATAGGTTTCTGTAGTGTTAAGAAAGCATGAAACAAACACTTGTCTAGGATAGTTTGCATCCTGTGGTGGGAAGGACATGGACAAAATAAGGACAGTCCAGTGGAGGGGAATGAAAAAGGTACCTCCGGAGGTCACACCTCAAGCAGGACCAGCCCCAACTACATCATCCCAGCCAAGGCTTCGTCTACCCAGGTCTTCAGCACCTCCAAGGATGGAGACTGCACCACCTCTCTGGGGAGCCTCTTCCAGTGTTTCACCACCCTCCTCGGGAGAAAGTTTTTTTCTAATATCCAATCTAAACTCCCCTTGCTGCAGCTTGAGCCCATTGCTTTATCTGAGTTGCCTGATTAAATGGGCAAAAAAAAATGAGCACTAATATCATGGGGCAAACCCCCACTGCACCAAGTGCAATGCTGTGCTGATCCCATTGGGGAGCAGAGCTAGGATGAGGCTATCCCACAGCAGTAGGTCGGTGATATTCCCTCTGGGGGTAGCAGGGCAGGGACAAGGTCTACAAAAAACACCTGGCAAGTCAAGATGTACAAAGCTCAGCCAATTTAGCTTATTAAGTGGAAGGATAGAAGTCAATTTGGTCATGGCTGGAGTAGAGTTAGCATAGGGGAGTGGGTTTTAAGGTGGAAACCAGAGGCATGGGCATGTTTGCACGTGCATTTACACTGGCTTAAATTTACTATGCAGTAAATAAGTAAAGGAGGAATAAGCAGGAATAGGCCAACTGCATAGTAAATTTAAGCCAGTGTAAATGCACGTGTAAACATGCCCTGAGAGGACAAGATTTGGAAACTCTAGTGTGCTTTTTGCAAAATGCTTTCACTGCCCTCGGTGCTTTAAGGCCTTGACTGAAAGACCCATGTCTAGCAACCTAAAGGAATTGCATTTCCCTACCTGGCATGGGCTGAAAGGCACGGCATGTTTGTTCTGGAGGGGAATGGACTAAAGGGAGACATGAAAAGTAGCTATAAATGGAGGATATAAAAAGGATGTGAGGAGCAGGTCCAAGGCCAATCATGTTTGCTCATTACTGCAGCAAGAACTAAAAGTCTGGGGAAAGCAGCAAGGAGAGGCGAGGAAGAAAATGTTTGAGCTCTTAAGTGTCTTGAGGGGATGGAGAAAGGGACCGAGGAAGGCAGTGAAATCGGTGTTACTGGACAGAGCAGGATAAATGGTCAGCGGGTGAAATGGCTCCATTGAAGTCAGCGTGGATACTGCTAATTTACAGTGGCACAAATGCCACGGCTCTGATGGGACACCTACATAGTAGGGACGGCTTATCCTCCATCCTGAGCTATGCCGTGGCCGCCCTGTGCTGCATCTCGCTCCCTACGGAAGCAGTTCAGTGCCAGCAATGGAGCGAAGGAGCTCCCCGAGCTTACCCAAGTAATCGTCAAAGGAGAATTTGTCGTTGTCCCAGATCTGGAAGGTCAGCTGAGGTGGGATCTTACTCTCAGTCTTGTCCAAGCTCCAGAAATGCTCCTGTGGTTATGTGGGAAAAGAAACAGAGAAAGAGAATTGGGTGGAAAAAGGCAAGACAAGCAATGGTCAGTTCATTCTGGGACATACAGAGCAAGTCCTCTTGGACACGTGGAGCGTCCAGGGAGTGTGTGATCCCACGAGGCTCTGGGTGAGGTCAGGAGGAACGTCCACAGGTACCACCAAAACTGGTACCCCTTACAGTAAAGAGCTGTACATAAGTAATAGAGTTGTTCAGATACTACATCCCTTACTTAGCCCCTATTATACTACATCCCCTACTTAGCCCGCTCCCTATACCGCAGGAAGGTATCCCTTTAGCTCTCACTCATTAATAGCATTGGCCTTGGCCAATACCTGGATAACCCATGGTCAGTGGAAGCTCAGGGTGCAGCAAGAAGTGATATAGGTACCTCTCTTGCTACTAAGTCCATGCACTTGCCATCAGGAGAGCTTTCTCCACCATCCGACAGTCAGATATCAGATGGTAGAACCGGCTGCATGGAGGATGTGCTCCTTCTCTGGAGATGCAGCGGCGCATCCTGCATCTGTGCAGGAGCTGGACTAGACGACCCCTGAGGGTCCTTTTAACTCGGTGATTGCCAGTACTATGGGACTGGAAGTAGTCTTTTTTGGATCCATCAATTTTAAGGCCCCAGTGGGCCCCGTAATACTCATCATGTGTTTTTAAGCCTCCCCAGAGGCACCGGCTAAGGCTGGGGATCTCAACTGGGGTGTGCCGATTTTCCTACTAGAAGCAAAGCCAGAGTTTCCTTACTAAAGGGTCTTGCCCCTTTGCTCAGGGTCAGATCAATGCCATATTTAGAGCCAGGAAGGGATCTGACCCCATGGTCAGATTGGTACAGACTGGGAGGTTTTTTTGCCTTCCTTTGTAGCAGGGGGCATGGCCAGGACCTCTTGCGCGTATGCTGACCATGCTTTATAGCAGCAGGACGCCGGCTGCCGTGGTTCCCCTGCTTTACCTGAGGCAGGTTTGGGTGTCAGGTCAGGGTTGCGTCAGGGTTGAGGGTCATCTTATTATAGTCTTATATAGTTTCATAGTTTCTAGGGTCGGAAGGGACCTGAGCAGATCATCAGGTCCGACCCCCTGCCCTGGCAGGAAAGAGTGCTGGGGTCAAACGACCCCGGCCAGGTGTACATCCTTGTGTAGGTTATAGTTGCATGGGACAGTTTGGATAGGGATGATCCTGCTTCTGACAAGGGGTTGGGTTAGCTGTGACCTCTCGAGGGCCCTTCCAGCCCCACTTCTCTATGACTGTATGGCCCCATAACGCTCATCCAATATCTCTGCCCCATGACACAACCCAGGGCATCTCAAGCAGTGATTTCTGCCCCCAAAACTCCCAGGGGGGCTGTAGCATCTGTATGGAAAGATCCTCAGCCTTATTTAAAGACCTCAAGTGAGGGAGAATCCACCACCTCCTTCAATAAGTCCTTTCTACAGCTAAATCTCTTCCCTATTAAAAATCCACCTTTCTCTTTTCGTTTGAATTTGCTCAGCTTCAGGCTCCAAAAACTGGCTCACGGTCCGCCTTGTCCTGCTGGATTTAAGAGCCATCGGCTATCCACAATCTCTTCCTTGCAGACATAGACATATATCTCGATCCACTTAGCTCTGCACCGTGCCTGGGATAAGCTAAAGAGACGGTGCTTCTCCAGTCTCTCCCTGTGTGGCAGGCAGTCCAGACCTCAACTCCCTCTTGGTGCATGTTTCCTGAACTCCTTCCAGCGTCTCAGTAGACTTTATGAAGTGTGGACACCAGCATCGGACAGGGTGTTCCAGTAACGGCCTCACTGGGTGAGTCACAGGTCTAGGTCTCGACCAGTGGTGGTCATTAAAGATCCCTGGACACCTTGTGCAAGAGCTGGGATATCAGTCTTGCTGTCCTAGCCAGATGCTAATATAGACAGTTACACTGTGATGATCTAAATTCCCCTGCTGCTTCCATTAGCTAGGGCATGCCTCCTCCATTCGGCATTGGGTAGCATGGCAGTGTGCTGCTAAACCCTCTGAATAGCTGTACTTTACAGAGTAGCAAGGGATGAAAAATGGGCTAGGACCATCCATCATCACCCTCACTTCTCGTTTGTGTGGCAGGAGCAGCTACAGCCAAGCTGGCTTGTTGCCACCACAACCACATGCACGTGAAATAAATAATAGCCAGAAATTCAGGGTCAGATGCACTGCTTAAGAAGGCCTGAGTGGGGAAGCTAATCGTTACATTGAGCACTGATTTTTTTTTTCCCCTCAGAGAGGCAGGTTCCCATCCAGGGCTGCCACCAAGAGGCAATAAGGGATTGCCTGGCATCACTTTAGTGGACGGCGGGGGTTGCCCATGTCACAAAACCACCACTCAGTTTTGGTGCAAAGTCACCAGCAACTTTTGCAGAGAGGTTCGACACCGAGGCATCACAGGGGGCTGCAGCTCAGGTCTAAGGAACAGTAGTGAAGAAAGGTAGGTTGTGGCCTTGTTAGTCTAAGCACATAGGTAGACGAGGTTCTTTGGGTAAATGTGTTTTACTAGACCAACTCAAACAGTTGGAAAAATTCTTCTTTGCAAGCTTTCGGGTATAAATACCCTTTGTCTTTGTACCCGAAAGCTTGCAAAGAAGAATTTTTCCAACTATTTCAGTTGGTCTAATAAAAGATATCAAATTTACCCAAAGAGCCTCATCTGCCTAGTAAAGAGACACATGCATGAGGATGACTTTTGTTATACCCAGGTCTAGGCGATGGGAGCATTGCTCGCATCGGAGAGGAAGAAACAGGCCCACTGCCTGCCCTTAGTCCATCCCATGGCACATCCCCTGGGCACTGCTTCATGCAGTGTTGTTTCAACACGGCATTGTCATAGATGGCACTGATTTAATGAAAACCAGGAAGCTTCTGAATCCTTCCTGACACATATGCCCCGCCATAAATCTACCCCGATGACTACAACAGCCTTATCTGTTATGCTGTGCAATACGAAAGAGGAAAACAGAGTATGTAGCCCTCCAGAAAAACATGTCTTCAACTAGGGGAGATGGTGGGAGGCAGAAAGGGAAGCATATTTAAGTCCTATTGAAACTGGTTTTCCTGGGGATCACCCTGGAAGGCGACATCTCAATATGCCTCCAGCTCCTCACTTACTCGTGAAAGAAAAAATTGGGCTCCTTGCAATGGGTGAGAGGGAGGGATGTTCTTTACTTGCCTTCAATATTCTGTAGTTTAGAAAAAATGATAAAATAATGTATGGAAACTTCCCTTCCTCGCCACCCCTTCTTCCCTGGCAGCCACTGCTTGTTCAAGCAGGAGAGGGACTTCCCAGCTAATGAATGAGAGCCGCTCCAAGGGGCTAGGAAAGGGCTGGTCCCTGAGTTTTCCCAGTTCTAGATTCTGACTGGGACCAGCACATGCTACTGACTCATGGAAGAGAGTCACCAGGGAAATTGCATGTGTGTGTGTGTGTGTGCATGAGTATATGTACATGTATGCATGTGCATATTTGTGTGTGCATGTACGTGTATACACACACATACCCATGTCTGTCTGTCAGTCTGTTTTCACATGTATATTTACACACAATTATATACTCTCTCTATATATATCTATGCAAACAGACGTACACCAATATATACTTATGTAAATACATATATATCTCTACATAGATATAGGTATATGTGTTGTTTGCACATACATATATATATATATACACACACACACACACACACACATAATGTGTGCATGTACATGTATACACACACACACCCCTACATAAAGAGTGAATGAGGAAAGAGAGGACAAGATACAGTCTCAGACTGAAAGCAAGTCTCCCAATACTAGGATCACAGGGATTATGAACCCCGGGCAGCTCAGCCAGTAGACAGAGGGCAACACCAAACCCATGTTTTAGGCCCCCAAGCTACAGGACCTACTCTTCACCAGCTCTGACCCTTGCAGCTTAGGCACACTTTGCCTAATTATGGATCGAGATGCCGCACATGCAAGCATATCGAGCTTGAAAATGTTGATCGGTCTCTTTAAACGCTGGAGGCGGGGGTGGTCTCCCCTTGCTCTGGGGACAAAAAGCAGAGCTCCCCGCCAGGCTGGGCAGAGGTTCGGGGTGTTTGGGGGTGCAACAGAAGCATGGCTGGGCACACCTGGGCCACCGCGGGCTGCAGGCTGGGCTGTACGAGACCCCGGGCACGTGCTCAGGCTGTCCTGCCTGGCTTCTCTGTCGGTGCGGCACAAGCGGGCTATGCCACAGCTTCCTGCTGTCTGCCCCAGGCGCCGAGTCCCCACCTCCGACGGCCCAGGCAGCCCCCGAGTGCCTGAGAAACAACCTACGGTTCAGCCTCGAAGATCGACCTGCAAGAGGACCATGCTGCAGGGCCAGCACGAACAAGGAGCAAGGTCCCTGCGATGGCAAACAGGAGGCACCGTGCCTTTGCCACTACATGCCCCCCCAAAAACACTGATGAAACTCAGAGTGCATTAGAAACCCCTGGGCTGAGAACAAGGATGCATGTGGCTCAAACCACTGCTCTGAGCCTGATCTCCTTGCGTGAACCCCCCAAACAACACCTCGTGCCACACAATAAGATGCTGCTGAATAAAGACAGCAACATCTGGCTCCATGGCATGGCTCGAGCAGTGAGCTATCACTTGGCACAGCTGGCAGACTCTGGCCCGCTGCTTTGGCTCCTTCTGACTGACACCTCTGGATAAGGGTTGGCCACAACCTGAATTGAAGGGTCTCTTGGTCTTCACCACCAAGCCACGCAGGCTTTTCCCCGGGGACTAAGCCCGGATGTCGGCGGGCCTCCCAGTGTGATGGAGGTTGACGGAGAGCCAACGGCTGGTGGGGGAAAGGCCCAGCTAAGTTTATGGGCCACTCCGAGGCAGTGAGAAACTTGCCAGGATGATTAAACCTTGCTGCAAAAGGTGCACTATAAAATAAGCTGTCAGCAGAATTTATGCCCTCTCCTTTTCCAAAGGGGTAGGAGAGGAAAGCAGCTGAGTTATGGCCAGGTTGATTTTGCAATGGTTTGGAGGAGGCTGGTGTAAATAGTTTACGGTGGTGAATAATGCAGGAGGGAGGCATAAGAAACATCCACGTCGCAGGCAATGTGCTGACAGGGCTGCATTTCTTCTGCGTCGCTTGTGTTTTCCAGAGTGCAAAGTCAAGAGCGAGTCCCTTATTTCCACCTCCGAGAGCTGGCTTCTGGGCTGGAGCCTTGGAGATATTCAGGCTGGTTTTGGCATGGGCCTTGGGGTGAAGCTATCTCCACAGGTCTGACAGCCCAGCTTGCAAGGAGGCCACAGGCTCCTGCAACATCTCCTGGGTCAGCAGCTCTCCAGTGCACCTGTCCTGAACCAGCTAATGACCTTGCCTCATATGTAAGGTCCAATCCTTCAAGGGACACCACTTCTCTGAACTTGGTGGCAGGAGGTGCTTCATCTGTTTGCAAGAAGCAGGTGGCTGACATGCCTTTTACTGGCCTTTCATGTGGCATCCTTGCTCCTGGGCTCTCCTGGAGAGGTCAGCTCACACCGTGCCCCAGAGGTGCTGGGTGCCGGCTGCAACCGGGGATGGGGATGAGCTGTGCCAATGCTCCTGCTGCCACCAAAGCCAGAGGGTCCTGGCTACAGGGTCTTGCCCCTCTGCTCAGGGCAGACTGATGCCACATTTGGGGTCAGGAAGAAATTTTACCCCATGGGCAGACTGGTATGGACTGGGAGGGGGAGGGGGTTGTCTTCCTCTGTAGCAGGTGCACGACCTCTACCTGGGATCTCTTGAGCATCTATTAACAACCTGTCGTAACAACAGGACATTGGCTGCTTGCCCTCTGGCAGGGTTGGGTGTGATTTCTGGTGTTGCATCGGGGTGGGCAATAGTTTTACCAAGAGTTTCGATGATGCGTGTGTATGGGGTGGTTTGGGTAGGGCTGATCCTAGATGTGAGCTCTGAAGGTCTCTTCCAGCCCTGCTTCTCTGCGATTCCATAATTCGATGATAACTTGGTGTTTATTCTCTAAAATTGCTATCAGACAGTCTCTCAGGAGAGCGGATCAAGTGTCAGTATTGTCTTCCCACCTGCAAATCTGGAAGCCCGAAGGAGAGGTTTGTCCCAGTTCAGCAAATCTTACCTTTCCCACGAATGAGGGGAATGCAAAACAGAAGAACGGGAACCCAAGCATCCAGGCTCCCAGTTTAGCTGGGGCTCCCAGCTCCCCATCACCCTAGTGGGAGGATGGGGAGACTGGAGTCTCAAAGCCCTTGGAGCTATGGTGGGGCTTGGCTGGTCCTGGGTGGCTGAGACACAGGCCTTGGAAGATCTGAAATCCATGGCCTTCAAGCAGCCCTTAATGCAGGGCTTCTCTGCAAATGCCATGCCTTCAAATACCCAAGAGAGCTCCGCAGCAGATAGGAACCCACGGAGAACTGTCTGCAATTGCACCTATGCCCTTTAAAGCCAACACATCTGCAAGGCAACACTTTGGTTTTGACAAGTCTTTTTTCCCAATAGAAAAGATGATTCCTTGTTCTGTGGTTGTGAGCTGGGGACCCGTGGGTTCAAGCCTGGGTGTGGGTGCTTGAGTCTCTCAGCTGGAAAGAGCAGCCTCTGGGATTGCAAAATTTTTACAAGGGGTTGGATATTAGGACAAACTCTCTCACTTGGAAGGTAGTAAAACACCAGAACAAGCTACCCAGAGAGGTGGTGCAGTCTCCATCCCTGGAGGCTTTGAAGACCCAGGTAGACAAAGCCTTGGCTGGGATGATGGAGTTGGGGCTGGTCCTGCTTGGAGCAGGGGGTTGCACTCGATGTGACCTCCTGAAGTCCCTTCCAGCCTCATTTTCTATGATTTGTTGGAAAATTCCCCATCAGCTCCTTTCCCCAGGGGTGCGGTGGAGGACCCATGTGGTGAAAGAACATGAGCAGGCAAAGCCCTAGAGGAATGCCTCCCGGATGCAATTTTGCCTTGGCCAAAGAAGAAGGAAGGATCTCTGCATCTCTGCCTCTGACGGTTCATTCCACCCCTCTAAGCAGAGCTAAACCCAAAGCAAACCCCTTCATCCAAACACCCTTGAACCTTAGCGGGGAAGTGGCTGCAATGCAGATTTGCATTTTGCACGCCCGGATCTACCTTTTAATGCTCCAGGGAGCTCATGGCA